>NC_092711.1:35789227-36095894 GCF_047496885.1 Scyliorhinus torazame
GGAGCCCCCAGTAAAAAAAGGTGTTTCAGAGACCTCTGTGCTGTATATAGTTAACCATTTACTGCTCAATAATCCCTGGGAGCAGGGGACAGGCAGTGAGGCCTCGGGAGCCCCAATTAAAAGGCAGTTTCAGAGACCTCTGTACTGTACAGAGTTATCCATTTACTTCTCAATAATCCCTCGGAGAAGGGGGCAGGCAGTTTGGCCTCGGGATCCCCCAATTAAAAAGCTGTTTCCGAGATCTCTGTGCTGTATACAGTTAACCATTTACTGCTCAATAATCCCTGGGAGCAGGGGACAGGCAGTGTGGCCTTGGGAGCCCCCAATTAAAAAGCTGTTTCAGAGGCCTCTGTGCATTTTATAGTTAATCATTTACTGCTCAATAATCCTTCGGAGGAGGGGACAGGCAGTGTGGCTCTGGGAGCCCCCAATTAAAAAGCTGAATCAGTGACCTCTGTGCTGTATATAGTTAACCATTTACTGCTCAACAATCCCTGGGAGCAGGGGACAGGCAGTTTGGCCTGATGAGTCACCAATTAAAAAGCTGTTTCAGAGACCTTTGTGCCTGTATATAGTTAACCATTTACTGCTCAATAATCCCTGGGAGCAGGGGACAGGCAGTTTGGCCTCAGGGGCCCCCAATTAAAAAGCTGTTTCAGATACTCTGTGCTGTATATAGTTAACCATTTACTGCTCAATAATCCCTGGGAGCAGGTGACAGGCAGTGTGGCCTCGGGAGCCCCCAATTAAAAAGCTGTTTCAGATACTCTGTGCTGTATATAGTTAACCATTTACTGCTCAATAATCCCTGGGAGCAGGGGACAGGCAGTGTGGCCACGGGAGCCCCCAGTTAAAAAGGTGTTTCAGAGACCTCTGTGCTGTATATAGTTAACCATTTACTGCTCAATAATCCCTGGGAGCAGGGGACAGGCAGTGTGGCCTCGGGAGCCCCCAATTAAAAAGCTGTTTCAGAGACTTCTGTGCTGTATATAATTAACCATTTACTGCTCAATAACCCCTCTGAGCAGGGGACAGGCAGTGTGGTCCGGGAGCTCCCAATTAAAAAGCTGTTTCAGAGACCTCTGTGCTGTATATAGTTAACCATTTACTGCTCAATAATCCCTGGGAGCAGGGGACAGGCAGTGTGGTTACGGGAGCCCCCAATTAACAAGCTGTTTCAGAGACCTCTGTGCCTGTATATAGTTAACCATTTACTGCTCAATAATCCCTGAGAGCAAGGGCCAGTCAGCGTGGCCTCGGGAGCCTCCAATTAAAAAGCTGTTTCAGTGACCTCTGCGCCTGTATATAGTTAACCATTTACTGCTCAATAATCCCTGGGAGCAGGGGACAGGCAGCGTGGCCTCGGGAGCCTCCAATTAAAAAGCTGTTTCAGTGACCTCTGCGCCTGTATATAGTTAACCATTTACTTCTCAATAATCCCTGGGAGCAGGGCACAGGCAGTGTGGCCTCGGCAGCCCCCAATTAAAAAGCTGTTTCAGAGACCTCTGTGCTGTATATAGTTAAACATTTACTTCTCAATAATCCCTGGGAGCAGGGCACAGGCAGTGTGGCCTCGGGAGCCCCCATTTAAAAAGCTGTTTCAGAGACCTCTTTGCTGTATATAATTAACCATTTACTGTTCATTAATCCTTCGGAGCAGGGGACAGGCAGTGTAGTCTCGGGTGCTCCCAATTAAAAAGCTGTTTCAGAGACCTCTGTACTGTACAGAGTTATCCATTTACTTCTCAATAATCCCTGGAAGAAGGGGGCAGGCAGGTTGGCCTCGGGAGCCCCCAATTAAAAAGCTGTTTCAGAGACCTCTGTGCTGTATATAGTTAACCATTTACTGCTCAATAATCCCTGGGAGCAAGGGACAGGCAGTGTGGTCCGGGAGCACCCATTTAAAAAGCTGTTTCAGAGACCTCTTTGCTGTATATAGTTAACCATTTACTGCTCATTAATCCTTCGGAGCAGGGGACAGGCAGTGTGGCTCCGGGAGCCCCCAATTAAAAAGCTGTTTCAGAGACCTCTGTACTGTACAGAGTTATCCACTTACTTCTCAATAATCCCTGGGAGAAGGGGGCAGGCAGGTTGGCCTCGGGATCCCCCAATTAAAAAGCTGTTTCCGAGATCTCTGTGCTGAATACAGTTAACCATTTACTGCTCAATAATCCCTCTGAGCAGGGGACAGGCAGTGTGGTCCGGGAGCCCCCAATTAAAAAGCTGTTTCAGAGGCCACTGTGCATTATATAGTTAACCATTTCCTGCTCAATAATCCCTGGGAGCAGGGGACAGGCAGTTTGGCCTTGTGAGTCACCAATTAAAAAGCTGTTTCAGATACTCTGTGCTGTATATAGTTAACCATTTACTGCTCAATTATCCCTGGGAGCAGAGACAGGCAGTGAGGTCCGGGAGCCCCCAATTAAAAAGCTGTTTCAGAGACCCCTGTGCCTGTAAAGAGTTAACCATTTACTGCTCAATAATCCCTGGGAGCAGGGGACAGGCAGCGTGGCCTCAGGCGCCCCCAATTAAAAAGCTGTTTCAGTGACCTCTGTGCAGTATATCGTTAACCATTTACTGCTCAATAATCCCTGGGAGCAGGGACAGGCAGTGTGGTCCGGGAGCCCCCAATTAAAAAGCTGTTTCAGAGACCTCTGTGCTGTATATAGTTAACCATTTACTGCTCAATATCCCTGGGAGCAGGGGACAGGCAGTGTGGTCCGGGAGCCCCCAATTAAAATGCTGTGTCAGAGACCTCTGTGCTGTATATAGTTAACCATTTACTGCTCAATATCCCTGGGAGCAGGGGACAGGCAGTGTGGTCCGGGAGCCCCCAATTAAAAAGCTGTTTCAGAGACCTCTGTGCTGTATATAGTTAACCATTTACTGCTCAATATCCCTCGGAGCAGGGGACAGGCAGTGTGGTCCGGGAGCCCCCAATTAAAATGCTGTGTCAGAGACCTCTGTGCTGTACGTATTTAACCATTTACTGCTGAATAATCCCTGGGAGCAGGGGTCAGGCAGTGTGGCCTCGGGAGCCCCCAGTTAAAAAGGTGTTTCAGATACTCTGTGCTGTACGTATTTAACCATTTACTTCTCAACAATCCCTGAGAGCAGGGGATAGGCAGTGTGGACTCGGGAGCCACCAATTAAAAAGCTGTTTCAGAGACCTCTGTGCCTGTATATAGTTAACCATTTACTTCTCAATAATCCCTGGGAGCAGGGGACAGGCAGTGTGGCCTCGGGAGCCCCCAATTCAAAAGCTGTTTCAGAGACCTCTGTGCTGTCCGTATTAAACCATTTACTGCTAAATAATCCCTGGGAGCAGGGGTCAGGCAGTGTGGCCTTGGGAGCCGCCAATTAAAAAGCTGTTTCAGATACCTCTGTGCTGTATACAGTTAACCATTTACTGCTCAATAATCCCTGGGAGCAGGAGACAGGCAGTGTGGCTCCGGGAGCCCCCAATTAAAAAGCTGTTACAGAGACCTCTGTGGTGTATATAGTGAACCATTTACTGCTCAATAATCCCTGGGAGCAGGGGACAGGCAGTTTGGCCTCGGGGGCCCCCAATTAAAAAGCTGTTTCAGAGGCCTCTGTGCCTGTATATAGTTAACCATTTACTGCTCAATAATCCCTTGGAGGAGGGGACAGGCAGTGTGGCCTGGCAGCATCCAATGAAAAAGCTGTTTGGGAGACCTCTGTGCTGTATACAATTAACCATTTACTTCCCAATAATCCCTGGCAGCAGTGGAAAGGCAGTGTGGCCATGGGAGCCCCCAATTAAAAGGCTGTTTCAGAGACCTCTGAGCTGTACGTATTTAACCATTTACTGCTCAATAATCCCTGAGAGCAAGGGCCAGGCAGCGTGGCCTCGGGTGCCTCCAATTAAAAAGCTGTTTCAGTGACCTCTGCGCCTGTATATAGTTAACCATTTACTTCTCAATAATCCCTGGGAGCAGGGCACAGGCAGTGTGGCCTCGGGAGCCCCCAATTAAAAAGCTGTTTCAGAGACCTCTGTGCTGTATATAGTTAACCATTTACTGCTCAATAATCCCTGGGAGCAAGGGACAGGCAGTGTGGTCCGGGAGCACCCATTTAAAAAGCTGTTTCAGAGACCTCTTTGCTGCATATAGTTAACCATTTACTGCTCATTAATCCTTCGGAGCAGGGGACAGGCAGTGTAGCCTCGGGTGCTCCCAATTAAAAAGCTGATTCAGAGACCTCTGTACTGTACAGAGTTATCCATTTACCTCTCAATAATCCCTGGGAGAAGGGGGCAGGCAGGTTGGCCTCGTGATCCCCCAATTAAAAAGCTGTTTCCGAGATCTCTGTGCTGTATACAGTTAACCATTTACTGCTCAATAATCCCTGGGAGCAGGGGACAGGCAGTGTGGCTCTGGGAGCCCCCAATTAAAAAGCTGAATCAGTGACCTCTGTGCTGTATATAGTTAACCATTTACTGCTCAACAATCCCTGGGAGCAGGGGACAGGCAGTGTGGCCTGGAGAGCCCACAATTAAAAAGCTGTTTCAGAGGCCACTGTGCATTATATAGTTAACCATTTACTGCTCAATAATCCCTGGGAGCAGGGGACAGGCAGTTTGGTCTTATGAGTCACCAATTAAAAAGCTGTTTCAGAGACCTTTGTGCCTGTATATAGTTAACCATTTACTGCTCAATAATCCCTGGGAGCAGGGGACAGGCAGTTTGGCCTCAGGGGCCCCCAATTAAAAAGCTGTTTCAGATACTCTGTGCTGTATATAGTTAACCATTTACTGCTCAATAATCCCTGGGAGCAGGGAACAGGCAGTGTGGCCTCGGGAGCCCCCAATTAAAAAGCTGTTTCAGATACTCTGTGCTGTATATAGTTAACCATTTACTGCTCAATAATCCCTGGGAGCAGGGGACAGGCAGTGTGGCCTCGGGAGCCCCCAATTAAAAAGCTGTTTCAGAGACATCTGTGCCTGTACATAGTTAACCATTTACTTCTCAATAATCCCTGGGAGGAGGGGACAGGCAGTGTGGCCTCGGGAGCCCCAATTAAAAGGCAGTTTCAGAGACTTCTGTGCTGTATATAATTAACCATTTACTGCTCAATAATCCCTCTGAGCAGGGGACAGGCAGTGTGGTCCGGGAGCTCCCAATTAAAAAGCTGTTTCAGAGACCTCTGTGCTGTATATAGTTAACCATTTACTGCTCAATAATCCCTGGGAGCAGGGGACAGGCAGTGTGGCCTCGGGAGCCCCCAATTAAAAGGTTGTTTCAGAGACCTCTGTGCTGTATATAGTTAACCATTTACTGCTCAATAATCCCTGGGAGCAGCGGACAGGCAGTGTGGCCTCGGGAGCCCCCAATTAAAAAGCTGTTTCCGAGACATCTGTGCCTGTATATAGTTAACCATTCACTGCTCAATAATCCCTGAGAACAAGGGTCAGGCAGTGTGGCCTCGGGAGCTCCCAATTAAAAAGCTGTTTCAGTGACCTCTGCGCCTGTATATAGTTAACCATTTACCGCTCAATAATCCCTGGGAGCAAGGGACAGGCAGTGTGGTCCGGGAGCACCCATTTAAAAAGCTGTTTCAGAGACTTCTGCGCCTGTATATAGTTAACCATTTACTGCTCAATAATCCCTGGGAGCAGGGGACAGGCAGTGTGGCCTCGGGAGCCCCCAATTAAAAAGCTGTTTCCGAGACATCTGTGCCTGTATATAGTTAACCATTCACTGCTCAATAATCCCTGAGAACAAGGGTCAGGCAGTGTAGCCTCGGGTGCCCCCAATTAAAAAACTGTTTCAGAGACCTCTGAGCTGTACAGAGTTAACCATTTACTGCTCAATAATCCCTGGGAGCAGGGGTCAGGCAGTGTGGCCTCGGGAGCCCCCAGTTAAATAGCTGTTTCAGTGACCTCTGTGCTGTATATAGTTAACCATTTACTGCTCAATAATCCCTGGGAGCAGGGGTCAGGCAGTGTGGCCTCGGGAGCCCCCAATTAAAAAGCTGAATCAGTGACCTCTGTGCAGTATATAGTTAACCATTTACTGCTCAACAATCCCTGGGAGCAGGGGACAGGCAGTGTGGCCTGGGGAGCCCCCAATTAAAAAGCTGTTTCAGAGGCCACTGTGCATTGTATAGTTAACCATTTACTGCTCAATAATCCCTGGGAGCAGGGGACAGGCAGTTTGGCCTTATCAGTCACCAATTAAAAAGCTGTTTCAGAGACCTTTGTGCCTGTATATAGTTAACCATTTACTGCTCAATAATCCCTGGGAGCAGGGGACAGGCAGTTTGGCCTCAGGGGCCCCCAATTAAGAAGCTGTTTCAGATACTCTGTGCTGTATATAGTTAACCATTTACTGCTCAATAATCCCTGGGAGCAGGGGACAGGCAGTGTGGCCTCGGGAGCCCCCAATTAAAAAGCTGTTTCAGATACTCTGTGCTGTATATAGTTAACCATTTACTGCTCAATAATCCCTGGGAGCAGGGGACAGGCAGTGTGGCCTCGGGAGCCCCCAATTAAAAAGCTGTTTCAGAGGCCTCTGTGCATTTTATAGTTAATCATATACTGCTCAATAATCCTTCGGAGCAGGGGACAGGCAGTGTGGCTCTGGGAGCCCCCAATTAAAAAGCTGAATCAGTGACCTCTGTGCTGTATATAGTTAACCATTTACTGCTCAATAATCCCTGGGAGCAGGGGACAGGCAGTTTGGCCTCAGGGGCCCCCAATTAAGAAGCTGTTTCAGATACTCTGTGCTGTATATAGTTAACCATTTACTGCTCAATAATCCCTGGGAGCAGGGGACAGGCAGTGTGGCCTCGGGAGCCCCCAATTAAAAAGCTGTTTCAGATACTCTGTGCTGTATATAGTTAACCATTTACTGCTCAATAATCCCTGGGAGCAGGGGACAGGCAGTGTGGCCACGGGAGCCCCCAGTTAAAAAGGTGTTTCAGAGACCTCTGTGCTGTATATAGTTAACCATTTACTGCTCAATAATCCCTGGGAGCAGGGGACAGGCAGTGTGGCCTCGGGAGCCCCCAATTAAAAAGCTGTTTCAGAGACATCTGTGCCTGTATATAGTTAACCATTTACTGCTCAATAATCCCTGGGAGGAGGGGACAGGCAGTGTGGCCTCGGGAGCCCCAATTAAAAGGCTGTTTCAGAGACTTCTGTGCTGTATATAATTAACCATTTACTGCTCAATAATCCCTCTGAGCAGGGGACAGGCAGTGTGGTCCGGGAGCTCCCAATTAAAAAGCTGTTTCAGAGACCTCTGTGCTGTATATAGTTAACCATTTACTGCTCAATAATCCCTGGGAGCAGGGGACAGGCAGTGTGGTTACGGGAGCCCCCAATTAACAAGCTGTTTCAGAGACCTCTGTGCCTGTATATAGTTAACCATTTACTGCTCAATAATCCCTGAGAGCAAGGGCCAGTCAGCGTGGCCTCGGGAGCCTCCAATTAAAAAGCTGTTTCAGTGACCTCTGCGCCTGTATATAGTTAACCATTTACTGCTCAATAATCCCTGGGAGCAGGGGACAGGCAGCGTGGCCTCGGGAGCCTCCAATTAAAAAGCTGTTTCAGTGACCTCTGCGCCTGTATATAGTTAACCATTTACTTCTCAATAATCCCTGGGAGCAGGGCACAGGCAGTGTGGCCTCGGCAGCCCCCAATTAAAAAGCTGTTTCAGAGACCTCTGTGCTGTATATAGTTAAACATTTACTTCTCAATAATCCCTGGGAGCAGGGCACAGGCAGTGTGGCCTCGGGAGCCCCCATTTAAAAAGCTGTTTCAGAGACCTCTTTGCTGTATATAGTTAACCATTTACTGCTCATTAATCCTTCGGAGCAGGGGACAGGCAGTGTAGTCTCGGGTGCTCCCAATTAAAAAGCTGTTTCAGAGACCTCTGTACTGTACAGAGTTATCCATTTACTTCTCAATAATCCCTGGAAGAAGGGGGCAGGCAGGTTGGCCTCGGGAGCCCCCAATTAAAAAGCTGTTTCAGAGACCTCTGTGCTGTATATAGTTAACCATTTACTGCTCAATAATCCCTGGGAGCAAGGGACAGGCAGTGTGGTCCGGGAGCACCCATTTAAAAAGCTGTTTCAGAGACCTCTTTGCTGTATATAGTTAACCATTTACTGCTCATTAATCCTTCGGAGCAGGGGACAGGCAGTGTGGCTCCGGGAGCCCCCAATTAAAAAGCTGTTTCAGAGACCTCTGTACTGTACAGAGTTATCCACTTACTTCTCAATAATCCCTGGGAGAAGGGGGCAGGCAGGTTGGCCTCGGGATCCCCCAATTAAAAAGCTGTTTCCGAGATCTCTGTGCTGAATACAGTTAACCATTTACTGCTCAATAATCCCTCTGAGCAGGGGACAGGCAGTGTGGTCCGGGAGCCCCCAATTAAAAAGCTGTTTCAGAGGCCACTGTGCATTATATAGTTAACCATTTCCTGCTCAATAATCCCTGGGAGCAGGGGACAGGCAGTTTGGCCTTGTGAGTCACCAATTAAAAAGCTGTTTCAGATACTCTGTGCTGTATATAGTTAACCATTTACTGCTCAATTATCCCTGGGAGCAGAGACAGGCAGTGAGGTCCGGGAGCCCCCAATTAAAAAGCTGTTTCAGAGACCTCTGTGCCTGTATAGAGTTAACCATTTACTGCTCAATAATCCCTGGGAGCAGGGGACAGGCAGCGTGGCCTCAGGCGCCCCCAATTAAAAAGCTGTTTCAGTGACATCTGTGCAGTATATCGTTAACCATTTACTGCTCAATAATCCCTGGGAGCAGGGACAGGCAGTGTGGTCCGGGAGCCCCCAATTAAAAAGCTGTTTCAGAGACCTCTGTGCTGTATATAGTTAACCATTTACTGCTCAATATCCCTGGGAGCAGGGGACAGGCAGTGTGGTCCGGGAGCCCCCAATTAAAATGCTGTGTCAGAGACCTCTGTGCTGTATATAGTTAACCATTTACTGCTCAATATCCCTGGGAGCAGGGGACAGGCAGTGTGGTCCGGGAGCCCCCATTTAAAAAGCTGTTTCAGAGACCTCTGTGCTGTATATAGTTAACCATTTACTGCTCAATATCCCTCGGAGCAGGGGACAGGCAGTGTGGTCCGGGAGCCCCCAATTAAAATGCTGTGTCAGAGACCTCTGTGCTGTACGTATTTAACCATTTACTGCTGAATAATCCCTGGGAGCAGGGGTCAGGTAGTGTGGCCTCGGGAGCCCCCAGTTAAAAAGGTGTTTCAGATACTCTGTGCTGTACGTATTTAACCATTTACTTCTCAACAATCCCTGAGAGCAGGGGATAGGCAGTGTGGACTCGGGAGCCACCAATTAAAAAGCTGTTTCAGAGACCTCTGTGCCTGTATATAGTTAACCATTTACTTCTCAATAATCCCTGGGAGCAGGGGACAGGCAGTGTGGCCTCGGGAGCCCCCAATTCAAAAGCTGTTTTAGAGACCTCTGTGCTGTACGTATTTAACCATTTACTGCTAAATAATCCCTGGGAGCAGGGGTCAGGCAGTGTGGCCTTGGGAGCCGCCAATTAAAAAGCTGTTTCAAAGACCTCTGTGCTGTATACAGTTAACCATTTACTGCTCAATAATCCCTGGGAGCAGGAGACAGGCAGTGTGGCTCCGGGAGCCCCCAATTAAAAAGCTGTTTCAGAGACCTCTGTGGTGTATATAGTGAACCATTTACTGCTCAATAATCCCTGGGAGCAGGGGACAGGCAGTTTGGCCTCGGGGGCCCCCAATTAAAAAGCTGTTTCAGAGGCCTCTGTGCTGTATATAGTTAACCATTTACTTCTCAATAATCCCTGGGAGCAGGGGACAGGCAGTGTGGCCTCGGGAGCCCCCAATTAAAAAGCTGTTTCAGTGATCTCTGCGCCTGTATTTAGTTAACCATTTACTGCTCCATAATCCTTCGGAGCAGGGGACAGGCAGTGTGGTCCGGGAGCCCACAATTAAAAAGCTGTTTCAGAGACCTCTGTGCAGTATATAATTAACCATTTACTGCTCAATAATCCCTGGGAGCAGAGTACAGGCAGTGCGGCCTCGGGAGCCCCAATTAAAAAGCTGTCTCAGAGACCTCTGTGCTGTATATAGTTAACCATTTACTGCTCAATAATCCCTGGGAGCAGGGGACAGGCAGTGTGGCCTTGGGAGTCCCCAATTAAAAAGCTGTTTCAGATACTCTGTGCTGTATATAGTTAACCATTTACTGCTCAATAATCCCTGGGAGCAGGGGACAGGCAGTGTGGCCTCGGGAGCCCCAATTAAAAGGCTGTTTCAGAGACTTCTGTGCTGTATATAGTTAACCATTTACTGCTCAATAATCCCTGGGAGCAGGGGACAGGCAGTGTGGTTACGGGAGCCCCCAATTAAAAAGTTGTTTCAGAGACCTCTGTGCCTGTATATAGTTCACCATTTACTGCTCAATAATCCCTGAGAGCAAGGGTCAGGCAGCGTGGTCTCGGGAGCCTCCAATTAAAAAGCTGTTTCAGTGACCTCTGCGCCTGTATATAGTTAACCATTTACTTCCCAATAATCCCTGGGAGCAGGGTACAGGCAGTGTGGCCTCGGGAGCCCCCAATTAAAAGACTGTTTCAGAGACATCTGTGCTGTACAAGGTTAACCATTTACTGCTCAATAATCCCTGGGAGCAGGGGACAGGCAGTGTGGCCTCTGGAGCCCCCAGTTAAAAAGGTGTTTCAGATACACTGTGCTGTATATAGTTAACCATTTACTGCTCAATAATCGATGGGAGCAGGGGACAGGCAGTGTGGGCTCGGGAGCCCCCAATTAAAAAGCTGTTTCAGAGACTTCTGTGCCTGAATATAGTTAACCATTTACTGCTCAATAATACCTAGGAGCAGGGGACAGGCAGTGTGGCCTCGGGAGCCCCCAATTAAAAAGCTGTTTCTGAGACCTCTGTGCTGTATATAGTTAACCAATTACTGCTCAATAATCCCTGGGAGCAGGGAACAGGCAGTTTGGCCTCGGAAGCCCCCAATTAAAAAGCTGTTTCCGAGATCTCTGTGCTCTATACAGTTAACCATTTACTGCTCAATAATCCCTGGGAGCAGGGGACAGGCAGTGTGGCCTCGGGAGCCCGCAATTAAAAGGCTGTTTCAGAGACCTCTGTGCTGTACATAGTTACCCATTTACTGCTCAATAATCCCTGGGAGCAGGGGACAGGCAGTGTGGCCTCGGGAGCCCCCAATTAAAATGCTGTTTCAGAGACCTCTGTGCCTGTATATAGTTAACCATTTACTGCTCAATAATCCCTGGGAGCAGGGGACAGGCAGCGTGGTCTCGGGAGCACACAGTTAAAAAGGAGTTTCAGAGACCTCTGTGCTGTATATAGTTAACCATTTACTGCTCAATAATCCCTGGGAGCAGGGGACAGGCAGGGTGGCTCGGGAGCCCCCAATTAAAAAGCTGTTTCAGAGGCCTCTATGCTGTATATAGTTAACCGTGTACTTCCCAATAATCCCTGGGAGCAGGGGACAGCCAGTGAGGCCTTGGGAGCTCCCAATTAAAAAGCTGTTTCAGAGACCTCTGTGCTGTATATAATTAACCATTTACTTCTCACTAATCCCTGGGAGCAGGGGACAGGCAGTGTGGCCTCGGGAGCCGCCAATTAAAAAAAACTGTTTCAGTGGCCTCTGTGCTGTATATAGTTAACCAATTACTGCTCAATAATCCCTGGGAGCAGGGGTAGGCTGTTTGGCCTTGGGAGTCCCCAATTAAACAACTGTTTCAGAGACATTTGTGACTGTATATAGTTAACCAATTACTGCTCAATAATCCCTGGAAGCAGGGGACAGGCAGCGTGGCCTCGGGAGCCCCCAATTAAAAAGCTGTTTGAGTGACCTCTGCGCCTGTATATAGTTAACCATTTACTGCTAAATAATCCCAGGGAGCAAGGGACAGGCAGTGTGGTCCGGGAGCACGCATTTAAAAAGCTGTTTCAGAGACCTCTTTGCTGTATATAGTTAACCATTTACTGCTCAATAATCCTTCGGAGCAGGGGACAGGCAGTGTAGCCTCGGGTGCCCCCAATTAAAAAGCTGTTTCATAGACCTCTGTGCTGTACAGAGTTATCCATTTACTTCTCAATAATCCCTGCGAGCAGGGGACAGGCAGGTTGGCCTCGGGAGCCCCCAATTAAAAAGCTGTTTCCGAGATCTCTGTGCTGTATACAGTTAACCATTTACTGCTCAATAATCCCTGGGAGCAGGGGACAGGCAGTGTGGCCTCGGGAGCCCCCAATTAAAAGGCTGTTTCAGAGACCTCTGTGCTGTACTTAGTTACCCATTTACTGCTCAATAATCCGTGGGAGCAGGGGACAGGCAGTGTGGCCTCGGGAGCCCCCAATTAAAATGCTGTTTCAGAGACCTCTGTGCCTGTATATAGTTAACCATTTACTGCTCAATAATCCCTGGGAGCAGGGGACAGGCAGCGTGGCCTCGGGAGCACACAGTTAAAAAGGGGTTTCAGAGACCTCTGTGCTGTATATCGTTAACCATTTACTGCTCAATAATCCCTGGGAGCAGGGGACAGGCAGGGTGGCCTCGGGAGCCCCCAATTAAAAAGCTGTTTCAGAGGCCTCTATGCTGTATATAGTTAACCGTGTACTTCCCAATAATCCCTGGGAGCAGGGGACAGCCAGTGAGGCCTTGGGAGCCCCCAATTAAAAAGCTGTTTCAGAGACCTCTGTGCTGTATATAGTTAACCATTTACTGCTCAATAATCCCTCGGAGCAGGGGACAGGCAGTGTGGTCTTGGAGACCCCAATTAAAAAGCTGTTTCAGAGACCTCTGTGCTGTATATAGTTAAGCATTTACTGCTCAATAATCCCTGGGAGCAGGGGACAGGCAGTTTGGCCTTGGGTGTCACCAATTAAAACGCTGTTTCAGAGACCTTTGTGCCTGTATATAGTTAACCATATACTGCTCAATAATCCCTGGGAGCAGGGGACAGGCAGTGTGGCCTCGGGAGCCCCCAATTAAAAAGCTGTTTCAGAGACCTCTGTGCTGTATATAGTTAACCATTTACTGCTCAATAATCCCTGGGAGCAGGGGACAGGCAGTGTGGTCTGGGAGCCCCCAATTAAAATGCTGTGTCAGAGAACACTGCGCGTGTATATAGTTAACCATTTACTGCTCAATAATCCCTTGGAGCATGGGACAGGCAGTGTGGCCTCGCAGCACCCAATGAAAAAGCTGTTTGGGAGACCTCTGTGCTGTATCTAGTTAACCATTTACTGGTCAATAATCCCTGGCAGCAGGGGAAAGGAAGTGTGACTTCAAGAGCCCTCAAATAAATGGCTGTTTCAGAGACCTCTGTGCCTGTATATAGTTAACCATTTACTGCTCAATAATCCCTGAGAGCAAGGGTCAGGCAGCGTGGCCTAGGGAGCACCCAATTAAAAAGCTGTTTCAGTGACCTCTGCGCCTGTGTATAGTTAACCATTTACTGCTCAATAATCCCTGGGAGCAAGGGACAGGCAGTGTGGTCCGGGAGCACCCATTTGAAAAGCTGTTTCAGAGGCCACTTTGCTGTATATAGTTAACCATTTACTGCTCAATAATCCTTCGGAGCAGGGGACAGGCAGTGTAGCCTCGGGTGCCCCCAATTAAAAAGCGGTTTCAGAGACCTCTGTGCTGTACAGAGTTATCCATTTACTGCTCAATAATCCGTGGAAGCAGGGCTCAGGCAGTGTGGTCTCGAGAGCCCCCAATTAAAAAGTTGTTTCAGAGACCTCTGTGCTGTATATAGTTAACCATTTACTGGTCAATAATCCCTGGGAGCAGGGGACAGGCAGCGTGGCCTCGGGAGCACACAGTTAAAAAGGGGTTTCTGAGACCTCTGTGCTGTATATAGTTAACCATTTACTGCTCAATAATCCCTGGGAGCAGGGGACAGCCAGTGAGGCCTTGGGAGCCCCCAATTAAAAAGCTGTTTCAGAGACCTCTGTGCTGTATTTAATTAACCATTTACTTCTCACTAAACCCTGGGAGCAGGGGACAGGCAGTGTGGCCTCGGGAGCCCCCAATTAAAAAGCTGTTTCAGAGACCTCTGTGCTGTATATAGTTAACCATTTACTGCTCAATAATCCCTCGGAGCAGGGGACAGGCAGTGTGGTCTGGGAGACCCCAATTAAAAAGCTGTTTCAGAGACGTCTGTGCTGTATATAGTTATCCATTTACTTCTCAATAATCCCTGGGAGCAGGGGACAGGCAGGTTGGCCTCGGGAGCCCCCAATTAAAAAGCTGTTTCCGAGATCTCTGTGCTGTATACAGTTAACCATTTACTGCTCAATAATCCCTGGGAGCAGGGGACAGGCAGTGTGGCCTCGGGAGCCCCCAATTAAAAGGCTGTTTCAGAGTCCTCTGTGCTGTACATAGTTACCCATTTACTGCTCAATAATCCGTGGGAGCAGGGGCCAGGCAGTGTGGTCTCGAGAGCCCCCAATTAAAAAGCTGTTTTAGAGACCTATGTGCTGTATATAGTTAACCATTCACTGCTCAATAATCCCTGGGAGCAGGGGACAGGCAGTGTGGCCTCGGGAGCCCCCAGTTAAAAAGGTGTTTCAGATACCTCTGTGCTGTATATAGTTAACCATTTACTGCTCAATAATCCCTGGGAGCAGGGGACAGGCAGTGTGGCTCCGGGAGCACCCAATTAAAATGTTGTTTCAGAGACCTCTGTGCCTGTATATAGTTAACCATTTACTGCTCAATAATCCCTCGGAGCAGGGGACAGGCAGTGTGGTCTGGGAGACACCAATTATAAAGCGTTTTCAGAGACCTCTGTGCCTGTATATAGTTAACCATTTACTGCTCAATAATCCCTCGGAGCAGGGGACAGGCAGTTTGGCCTTGGGTGTCACCAATTAAAAAGCTGTTTCAGAGACCTTTGTGCCTGTATATAGTTAACCATATACTGCTCAATAATCACTGGGAGCAGGGGACAGGCAGTGTGGCCTCGGGGGCCCCCAATTAAAAAGCTGTTTCAGAGAACTCTGTGCTGTATGTAATTAACCATATACTGCTCAATAATCACTGGGAGCAGGGGTCAGGCAGTGTGGCCTCGGGGGCCCCCAATTAAAAAGCTGTTTCAGAGAACTCTGTGCTGTATGTAATTAACCATTTACTTCTCAATAATCCCTGGGAGCAGGGGACAGGCAGTGAGGCCTCGGGAGCCCCCAATTAAAATGCTGTGTCAGAGAACACTGCGCGTGTATATAGTTAACCATTTACTGCTCAATAATCCCTTGGAGCAGGGGACAGGCAGTGTGGCCTCGCAGCACTCAATGAAAAAGCTGTTTGGGAGACCTCTGTGCTGTATACAGTTAACCATTTACTTCCCAATAATCCCTGGCAGCAGGGGAAAGGCAGTGTGGCTTCAATAGCCCTCAATTAAATGGCTGTTTCAGAGACCTCTGTGCCTGTATCTGTTAACCATTTACTGCTCAATAATCCCTGAGAGCAAGAGTCAGGCAGTGTGGTCTCGGGAGCCCCCAATTAAAAAGCTGTTTCCGAGATCTTTGTGCTGTTTCCAGTTAACCATTTACCGCTCAATAATCCCTGGGAGCAGGGGACAGGCAGTGTGGCCTCGGGAGCCCCCAATTAAAAGGCTGTTTCAGAGACCTCTTTGCTGTACATAGTTACCCATTTACTGCTCAATAATCCGTGGGAGCAGGGGTCAGGCAGTGTGGTCTCGAGAGCCCCCAATTAAAAAGCTGTTTCAGAGACCTATGTGCTGTATATAGTTAACCATTTACTGGTCAATAATCCCTGGGAGCAGGGGACAGGCAGCGTGGCCTCGGGAGCACACAGTTAAAAAGGGGTTTCTGAGACTACTGTGCTGTATATAGTTAACCGTGTACTTCCCAATAATCCCTGGGAGCAGGGGACAGGCAGTTTGGTCTTGGGAGCCCCCAATTAAAAAGCTGTTTCAGACACCTCTGTGCTGTATATTGTTACCCATTTACTGCTCAATAATCCGTGGGAGCAGGGGTCAGGCAGTGTGGTCTCGAGAGCCCCCAATTAAAAAGCTCTTTTAGAGACCTATGTGCTGTATATAGTTAACCATTTACTGCTCAATAATCCCTGGGAGCAGTGGATAGGCAGTGTGGCCTCGGGAGCCCCCAGTTAAAAAGGTGTTTCAGATACCTCTGTGCTGTATATAGTTAACCATTTACTGCTCAATAATCCCTGAGAGCAGGGGACAGGCAGTGTGGCCTCGGGAGCCCCCAATTAAAAAGCTGTTTCAGAGGCCTCTGTGCTGTATATAGTTAACCATTTACTGCTCAATAATCCCTGGGAGCAGGGGTCAGGCAGTGTGGCCTCGGGAGCCCCCAGTAAAAAAGTTGTTTCAGAGACCTCTGTGCTGTACGTAGTTAACCATTTACTTCCCAATAATCCCTGGGAGCAGGGTACAGGCAGTGTGGCCTCGGGAGCCCCCAGTTAAAAAGGTGTTTCAGATACTCTGTGCTGTATATAGCTAACCATTTACTGCTCAATAATCGACGGAAGCAGGGGACAGGCAGTGTGGCCTCGGGAGCCCCCAATTAAAAAGCTGTTTCAGAGACTTCTGTGCCTGAATATAGTTAACCATTTACTGCTCAATAATCCCGAGGAGCAGGGGACAGGCAGTGTGGCCTCGTGAGCCCCCAATTAAAAAGCTGTTTCAGAGACCTCTGTGCTGTACATAATTAACCATTTACTTCTCAATAATCCCTGGGAGCAGGGGACAGGCAGTGTGTCTCCGGGAGCCCAAATTAAAAAGCTGTTTCAGAGACCTCTGTGCAGTATATAGTTAACCATTTGCTTCTCAATAATCCCTGGGAGCAGGGGACAGGCAGTGTGGCTCTGGGAGCCCCCAATTAAAATGCTGTTTCAGAGACCTCTGTGCCTGTATATAGTTAACCATTTACTGCTCAATAATCCCTGGCAGCAGGGGACAGGCAGTGTGGCTCCGGGAGCCCCCAATTAAAAAGCAGTTTCAGAGACCTCTGTGCTGTATATAGTTAACCATCTACTGTTCAATAATCCCTGGGAGCAGGGGTCAGGCAGTGTGGCCTCAGGAGCCCCCAATTAAAAAGCTGTTTCAGAGACCTCTGTGCTGTATATAATTAACTATTTACTGCTGAATAATCCCTGGGAGCAGGGGACAGGCAGTGTGGCCTCGGGAGCTCCCAATTAAAAAGCTGTTTCAGAGACCTCTGTGCTGTA
Source organism: Scyliorhinus torazame (assembly GCF_047496885.1). Taxonomy (NCBI): domain Eukaryota; kingdom Metazoa; phylum Chordata; class Chondrichthyes; order Carcharhiniformes; family Scyliorhinidae; genus Scyliorhinus; species Scyliorhinus torazame. Next base: position 35,806,472 of record NC_092711.1, read on the forward strand.
TATAATTAAACATTTACTGCTCAATTATCCCTGGGCGCAGGGGACAGGCAGTGTGGCCTCGGGAGCCCCCAATTAAAAAGCTGTTTCAGAAACCTCTGTGCTGTATATAGTTAACCATTTACTGCTCAATAATCCCTCGGAGCAGGGGACAGGCAGTGTGGTCTGGGAGACCCCAATTAAAAAGCTGTTTCAGAGACCTCTGTGCTGTATATAGTTAAGCATTTACTGCTCAATAATCCCTGGGAGCAGGGGACAGGCAGTTTGGCCTTGGGAGTCACCAATTAAAAAGCTGTTTCAGAGATCTTTGTGCCTGTATATAGTTAACCATATACTGCTCAATAATCCCTGGGAGCAGGGGACAGGCAGTGTGGTCCGAGAGCCCCCAATTAAAAAGCTGTTTCAGAGACCTCTGTGCTGTATATAGTTAACCATTTACTGCTCAATAATCCCTGGGAGCAGGGGACAGGCAGTGTTGTCTGTGAGCCCCCAATTAAAATGCTGTGTCAGAGAACACTGCGCGTGTATATAGTTAACCATTTACTGCTCAATAATCCCTGGGAGCAGGGGTCAGGCAGTGTGGCGTCGGGAGCCCCCAGTTAAAAAGTTGTTTCAGAGACCTCTGTGCTGTACGTAGTTAACCATTTACTTCCCAATAATCCCTGGGAGCAGGGTACAGGCAGTGTGGCCTCGGGAGCCCCCAATTAAAAAGCTGTTTCAGATACCTCTGTTCCTGTATATAGTTAACCATTTACTGCTCAATAATCCCTCGGAGCAGGGGACAGGCAGTTTGGTCTTGGGAGCCCCCAATTAAAAAGCTGTTTCAGAGACCTCTGTGCTGTATATTGTTAGCCATTCACTGCTCAATAATCCCTGGGAGCAGGGGACAGGCAGTGTGGTCTGGGAGACCCCAATTAAAAAGCTGTTTCAGAGACCTCTGTGCTGTACAGAGTTATCCATTTACTTCTCAATAATCCCTGGGAGAAGGGGACAGGCAGGTTGGCCTCGGGAGCCCCCAATTAAAAAGGTGTTTCAGATACCTCTGTGCTGTATATAGTTAACCATTTACTGCTCAATAATCCCTGAGAGCAGGGGACAGGCAGTGTGGCCTCGGGAGCCCCCAATTAAAAAGCTGTTTCAGAGGCCTCTGTGCTGTATATAGTTAACCATTTACTGCTCAATAATCCCTGGGAGCAGGGGTCAGGCAGTGTGGCCTCGGGAGCCCCCAGTAAAAAAGTTGTTTCAGAGACCTCTGTGCTGTACGTAGTTAACCATTTACTTCCCAATAATCCCTGGGAGCAGGGTACAGGCAGTGTGGCCTCGGGAGCCCCCAGTTAAAAAGGTGTTTCAGATACTCTGTGCTGTATATAGCTAACCATTTACTGCTCAATAATCGACGGAAGCAGGGGACAGGCAGTGTGGCCTCGGGAGCCCCCAATTAAAAAGCTGTTTCAGAGACTTCTGTGCCTGAATATAGTTAACCATTTACTGCTCAATAATCCCGAGGAGCAGGGGACAGGCAGTGTGGCCTCGTGAGCCCCCAATTAAAAAGCTGTTTCAGAGACCTCTGTGCTGTACATAATTAACCATTTACTTCTCAATAATCCCTGGGAGCAGGGGACAGGCAGTGTGTCTCCGGGAGCCCAAATTAAAAAGCTGTTTCAGAGACCTCTGTGCAGTATATAGTTAACCATTTGCTTCTCAATAATCCCTGGGAGCAGGGGACAGGCAGTGTGGCTCTGGGAGCCCCCAATTAAAATGCTGTTTCAGAGACCTCTGTGCCTGTATATAGTTAACCATTTACTGCTCAATAATCCCTGGCAGCAGGGGACAGGCAGTGTGGCTCCGGGAGCCCCCAATTAAAAAGCAGTTTCAGAGACCTCTGTGCTGTATATAGTTAACCATCTACTGTTCAATAATCCCTGGGAGCAGGGGTCAGGCAGTGTGGCCTCAGGAGCCCCCAATTAAAAAGCTGTTTCAGAGACCTCTGTGCTGTATATAATTAACTATTTACTGCTGAATAATCCCTGGGAGCAGGGGACAGGCAGTGTGGCCTCGGGAGCTCCCAATTAAAAAGCTGTTTCAGAGACCTCTGTGCTGTATATAATTAAACATTTACTGCTCAATTATCCCTGGGCGCAGGGGACAGGCAGTGTGGCCTCGGGAGCCCCCAATTAAAAAGCTGTTTCAGAAACCTCTGTGCTGTATATAGTTAACCATTTACTGCTCAATAATCCCTCGGAGCAGGGGACAGGCAGTGTGGTCTGGGAGAGCCCAATTAAAAAGCTGTTTCAGAGACCTCTGTGCTGTATATAGTTAAGCATTTACTGCTCAATAATCCCTGGGAGCAGGGGACAGGCAGTTTGGCCTTGGGAGTCACCAATTAAAAAGCTGTTTCAGAGATCTTTGTGCCTGTATATAGTTAACCATATACTGCTCAATAATCCCTGGGAGCAGGGGACAGGCAGTGTGGTCCGAGAGCCCCCAATTAAAAAGCTGTTTCAGAGACCTCTGTGCTGTATATAGTTAACCATTTACTGCTCAATAATCCCTGGGAGCAGGGGACAGGCAGTGTTGTCTGTGAGCCCCCAATTAAAATGCTGTGTCAGAGAACACTGCGCGTGTATATAGTTAACCATTTACTGCTCAATAATCCCTGGGAGCAGGGGTCAGGCAGTGTGGCGTCGGGAGCCCCCAGTTAAAAAGTTGTTTCAGAGACCTCTGTGCTGTACGTAGTTAACCATTTACTTCCCAATAATCCCTGGGAGCAGGGTACAGGCAGTGTGGCCTCGGGAGCCCCCAATTAAAAAGCTGTTTCAGATACCTCTGTTCCTGTATATAGTTAACCATTTACTGCTCAATAATCCCTCGGAGCAGGGGACAGGCAGTTTGGTCTTGGGAGCCCCCAATTAAAAAGCTGTTTCAGAGACCTCTGTGCTGTATATTGTTAGCCATTCACTGCTCAATAATCCCTGGGAGCAGGGGACAGGCAGTGTGGTCTGGGAGACCCCAATTAAAAAGCTGTTTCAGAGACCTCTGTGCTGTACAGAGTTATCCATTTACTTCTCAATAATCCCTGGGAGAAGGGGACAGGCAGGTTGGCCTCGGGAGCCCCCAATTAAAAAGCTGTTTCCGAGATCTCTGTGCTGTATACAGTTAACCATTTACTGCTCAATAATCCCTGGGAGCAGGGAACAGGCAGTGTGGCCTCGGGAGCCCCCAATTAAAAAGCTGTTTCAGAGACTTCTGTGCCTGAATATAGTTAACCATTTACTGCTCAATAATCCCGAGGAGCAGGGGACAGGCAGTGTGGCCTCCTGAGCCCCCAATTAAAAAGCTGTTTCAGAGACCTCTGTGTTGTACATAATTAACCATTTACTTCTCAATAATCCCTGGGAGCAGGGGACAGGCAGTGTGTCTCCGGGAGCCCAAATTAAAAAGCTGTTTCAGAGACCTCTGTGCAGTATATAGTTAACCATTTGCTTCTCAATAATCACTGGGAGCAGGCGACAGGCAGTGTGGCTCCGGGAGCCCCCAATTAAAATGCTGTTTCAGAGACCTCTGTGCCTGTATATAGTTAACCATTTACTGCTCAATAATCCCTGGGAGCAGGGGACAGGCAGTGTGGCTCCGGGAGCCCCCAATTAAAAAGCAGTTTCAGAGACCTCTGTGGTGTATATAGTGAACCATTTACTGCTCAATAATCCCTGGGAGCAGGGGACAGGCAGTTTGGCCTCGGGGCCCCCCAATTATAAAACTGTTTCAGAGACCTCTGTGCTATATGTAGTCAACCATTTACTGCTCAATAATCCCTGGGAGCTGGGGACAGGCAGTGTAGCTCCGGGATCCCCCAATTAAAAAGCTGTTTCAGAGGCCTCTGTGCCTGTATATAGTTAACCATTTACTGCTCAATAATCCCTTGGAGGAGGGGACAGGCAGTGTGGCCTGGCAGCACCCAATGAAAAAGCTGTTTGGGAGACCTCTGTGCTGTATAAAATTAACCATTTACTTCCCAATAATCCCTGGCAGCAGTGGAAAGGCAGTGTGGCCATGGGAGCCCCCAATTAAAAGGCTGTTTCAGTGACCTCTGAGCTGTACGTATTTAACCATTTACTGCTCAATAATCCCTGGGAGCAAGGGACAGGCAGTGCGGCCTCGGCAGCTCCCAATTAAAAAGCTGTTTCAGAGACCTCTGCGCCTGTATATATTTAACCATTTACTGCTCAATAATCCCTGGGAGCAGGGGACAGGCAGTGTGGCCTCGGGAGCCCCCAGTTAAAAAGGTGTTTCAGATACTCTGTGCTGTATATAGTTAACCATTTACTGCTCAATAATTCCTGGGAGCAGGGGACAGGCAGTGTGGCCTCGGGAGCCCCCAGTTAAAAAGGTGTTACAGATACTCTGTGCTGTATATAGTTAACCATTTACTGCTCAATAATCCCTCTGAGCAGGTGACAGGCAGTGTGGTCCGGGAGCTCCCAATTAAAAAGCTGTTTCAGAGACCTCTGAGCTGTATATAGTTAATCATTTACTGCTCAATAATCCCTGGGAGCAGGGGACAGACAGTGTGGCCTCGGGAGCCCCCAATTAAAAAGTTGTTTCAGAGACCTCTATGCTGTATATAGTTAACCGTGTACGTCCCAATAATGCCTGGGAGCAGGAAACAGGTAGTTTGGATTCGGGTGCCCCCAATTAAAAAGCTGTTTCAGAGACTTCTATGCTGTATATAGTTAACCGTGTACTTTCCAATAATCCCTGGGAGCAGGGGACAGCCAGTGAGGCCTTGGGAGCCCCCAATTAAAAAGCTGTTTCAGAGACCTCTGTGCTGTATATAATTAACCATTTACTTCTCAATAATCCCTGGGAGCAGGGGACAGGCAGTGTGGCCTCGGGAGCCCCCAATTAAAAAGCTGTTTCAGTGATCTCTGCGCCTGTATATAGTTAACCATTTACTGCTCCATAATCCTTCGGAGCAGGGGACAGGCAGTGTGGTCCGGGAGCCCACAATTAAAAAGCTGTTTCAGAGACCTCTGTGCAGTATATAATTAACCATTTACTGCTCAATAATCCCTGGGAGCAGAGTACAGGCAGTGCGGCCTCGGGAGCCCCAATTAAAAAGCTGTTTCAGAGACCTCTGTGCCTGTATATAGTTAACCATTTACTGCTCAATAATCCCTGGGAGCAGGGGACAGGCAGTGTGGCACCGGGAGCCCCCATTAAAAAGCAGTTTCAGAGACCTCTGTGGTGTATATAGTGAACCAATTACTGCTCAATAATCCCTGGGAGCAGGGGACATGCAGTTTGGCCTCGGGGGCCCCCAATTATAAAACTGTTTCAGAGACCTCTGTGCTATATGTAGTCAACCATTTACTGCTCAATAATCCCTGGGAGCTGGGGACAGGCAGTGTAGCTCCGGGATCCCCCAATTAAAAAGCTGTTTCAGAGGCCTCTGTGCCTGTATATAGTTAACCATTTACTGCTCAATAATCCCTTGGAGGAGGGGACAGGCAATGTGGCCTGGCAGCACCCAATGAAAAAGCTGTTTGGGAGACCTCTGTGCTGTATAAAATTAACCATTTACTTCCCAATAATCCCTGGCAGCAGTGGAAAGGCAGTGTGGCCATGGGAGCCCCCAATTAAAAGGCTGTTTCAGAGACCTCTGAGCTGTACGTATTTAACCATTTACTGCTCAATAATCCCTGGGAGCAAGGGACAGGCAGTGCGGCCTCGGGAGCTCCCAATTAAAAAGCTGTTTCAGAGACCTCTGCGCCTGTATATATTTAACCATTTACTGCTCAATAATCCCTGGGAGCAGGGGACAGGCAGTGTGGCCTCGGGAGCCCCCAGTTAAAAAGGTGTTTCAGATACTCTGTGCTGTATATAGTTAACCATTTACTGCTCAATAATTCCTGGGAGCAGGGGACAGGCAGTGTGGCCTCGGGAGCCCCCAGTTAAAAAGGTGTTACAGATACTCTGTGCTGTATATAGTTAACCATTTACTGCTCAATAATCCCTCTGAGCAGGTGACAGGCAGTGTGGTCCGGGAGCTCCCAATTAAAAAGCTGTTTCAGAGACCTCTGAGCTGTATATAGTTAATCATTTACTGCTCAATAATCCCTGGGAGCAGGGGACAGACAGTGTGGCCTCGGGAGCCCCCAATTAAAAAGTTGTTTCAGAGACCTCTATGCTGTATATAGTTAACCGTGTACGTCCCAATAATCCCTGGGAGCAGGAAACAGGTAGTTTGGATTCGGGTGCCCCCAATTAAAAAGCTGTTTCAGAGACTTCTATGCTGTATATAGTTAACCGTGTACTTTCCAATAATACCTGGGAGCAGGGGACAGCCAGTGAGGCCTTGGGAGCCCCCAATTAAAAAGCTGTTTCAGAGACCTCTGTGCTGTATATAATTAACCATTTACTTCTCAATAATCCCTGGGAGCAGGGGACAGGCAGTGTGGCCTCGGGAGCCCCCAATTAAAAAGCTGTTTCAATGATCTCTGCGCCTGTATATAGTTAACCATTTACTGCTCCATAATCCTTCGGAGCAGGGGACAGGCAGTGTGGTCCGGGAGCCCACAATTAAAAAGCTGTTTCAGAGACCTCTGTGCAGTATATAATTAACCATTTACTGCTCAATAATCCCTGGGAGCAGAGTACAGGCAGTGCGGCCTCGGGAGCCCCAATTAAAAAGCTGTCTCAGAGACCTCTGTGCTGTATATAGTTAACCATTTACTGCTCAATAATCCCTGGGAGCAGGGGACAGGCAGTGTGGCCTTGGGAGTCCCCAATTAAAAAGCTGTTTCAGATACTCTGTGCTGTATATAGTTAACCATTTACTGCTCAATAATCCCTGGGAGCAGGGGACAGGCAGTGTGGCCTCGGGAGCCCCAATTAAAAGGCTTTTTCAGAGACTTCTGTGCTGTATATAGTTAACCATTTACTGCTCAATAATCCCTTGGAGCAGGGGACAGGCAGTGTGGTTACGGGAGCCCCCAATTAAAAAGTTGTTTCAGAGACCTCTGTGCCTGTATATAGTTCACCATTTACTGCTCAATAATCCCTGAGAGCAAGGGTCAGGCAGCGTGGTCTCGGGAGCCTCCAATTAAAAAGCTGTTTCAGTGACCTCTGCGCCTGTATATAGTTAACCATTTACTTCCCAATAATCCCTGGGAGCAGGGTACAGGCAGTGTGGCCTCGGGAGCCCCCAATTAAAAGACTGTTTCAGATACTCTGTGCTGTATATAGTTAACCATTTACTGCTCAATAATTCCTGGGAGCAGGGGACAGGCAGTGTGGCCTCGGGAGCCCCCAGTTAAAAAGGTGTTACAGATACTCTGTGCTGTATATAGTTAACCATTTACTGCTCAATAATCCCTCTGAGCAGGTGACAGGCAGTGTGGTCCGGGAGCTCCCAATTAAAAAGCTGTTTCAGAGACCTCTGAGCTGTATATAGTTAATCATTTACTGCTCAATAATCCCTGGGAGCAGGGGACAGACAGTGTGGCCTCGGGAGCCCCCAATTAAAAAGTTGTTTCAGAGACCTCTATGCTGTATATAGTTTACCGTGTACGTCCCAATAATCCCTGGGAGCAGGAAACAGGTAGTTTGGATTCGGGTGCCCCCAATTAAAAAGCTGTTTCAGAGACTTCTATGCTGTATATAGTTAACCGTGTACTTTCCAATAATCCCTAGGAGCAGGGGACAGCCAGTGAGGCCTTGGGAGCCCCCAATTAAAAAGCTGTTTCAGAGACCTCTGTGCTGTATATAATTAACCATTTACTTCTCAATAATCCCTGGGAGCAGGGGACAGGCAGTGTGGCCTCGGGAGCCCCCAATTAAAAAGCTGTTTCAGTGATCTCTGCGCCTGTATATAGTTAACCATTTACTGCTCCATAATCCTTCGGAGCAGGGGACAGGCAGTGTGGTCCGGGAGCCCACAATTAAAAAGCTGTTTCAGAGACCTCTGTGCAGTATATAATTAACCATTTACTGCTCAATAATCCCTGGGAGCAGAGTACAGGCAGTGCGGCCTCGGGAGCCCCAATTAAAAAGCTGTCTCAGAGACCTCTGTGCTGTATATAGTTAACCATTTACTGCTCAATAATCCCTGGGAGCAGAGGACAGGCAGTGTGGCCTTGGGAGTCCCCAATTAAAAAGCTGTTTCAGATACTCTGTGCTGTATATAGTTAACCATTTACTGCTCAATAATCCCTGGGAGCAGGGGACAGGCAGTGTGGCCTCGGGAGCCCCAATTAAAAGGCTGTTTCAGAGACTTCTGTGCTGTATATGGTTAACCATTTACTGCTCAATAATCCCTGGGAGCAGGGGACAGGCAGTGTGGTTACGGGAGCCCCCAATTAAAAAGTTGTTTCAGAGACCTCTGTGCCTGTATATAGTTCACCATTTACTGCTCAATAATCCCTGAGAGCAAGGGTCAGGCAGCGTGGTCTCGGGAGCCTCCAATTAAAAAGCGGTTTCAGTGACCTCTGCGCCTGTATATAGTTAACCATTTACTTCCCAATAATCCCTGGGAGCAGGGTACAGGCAGTGTGGCCTCGGGAGCCCCCAATTAAAAGACTGTTTCAGAGACATCTGTGCTGTACAAGGTTAACCATTTACTGCTCAATAATCCCTGGGAGCAGGGGACAGGCAGTGTGGCCTCTGGAGCCCCCAGTTAAAAAGGTGTTTCAGATACACTGTGCTGTATATAGTTAACCATTTACTGCTCAATAATCGATGGGAGCAGGGGACAGGCAGTGTGGGCTCGGGAGCCCCCAATTAAAAAGCTGTTTCAGAGACTTCTGTGCCTGAATATAGTTAACCATTTACTGCTCAATAATACCTAGGAGCAGGGGACAGGCAGTGTGGCCTCGGGAGCCCCCAATTAAAAAGCTGTTTCAGAGACCTCTGTGCTGTATATAATTAACTATTTACTTCTCAATAATCCCTGGGAGCAGGGGACAGGCAGTGTGTCTCCGGGAGCCCCCAATTAAAAAGCTGTTTCAGAGACCTCTGAGCAGTATATAGTTAACCAATTACTGCTCAATAATCCCTGGGAGCAGGGAACAGGCAGTTTGGCCTCGGAAGCCCCCAATTAAAAAGCTGTTTCCGAGATCTCTGTGCTGTATACAGTTAACCATTTACTGCTCAATAATCCCTGGGAGCAGGGGACAGGCAGTGTGGCCTCGGGAGCCCCCAATTAAAAGGCTGTTTCAGAGACCTCTGTGCTGTACATAGTTACCCATTTACTGCTCAATAATCCCTGGGAGCAGGGGACAGGCAGTGTGGCCTCGGGAGCCCCCAATTAAAATGCTGTTTCAGAGACCTCTGTGCCTGTATATAGTTAACCATTTACTGCTCAATAATCCCTGGGAGCAGGGGACAGGCAGCGTGGTCTCGGGAGCACACAGTTAAAAAGGAGTTTCAGAGACCACTGTGCTGTATATAGTTAACCATTTACTTCTCACTAATCCCTGGGAGCAGGGGACAGGCAGTGTGGCCTCGGGAGCCGCCAATTAAAAAAACTGTTTCAGTGGCCTCTGTGCTGTATATAGTTAACCAATTACTGCTCAATAATCCCTGGGAGCAGGGGTAGGCTGTTTGGCCTTGGGAGTCCCCAATTAAAAAACTGTTTCAGAGACATTTGTGACTGTATATAGTTAACCAATTACTGCTCAATAATCCCTGGAAGCAGGGGACAGGCAGCGTGGCCTCGGGAGCCCCCAATTAAAAAGCTGTTTGAGTGACCTCTGCGCCTGTATATAGTTAACCATTTACTGCTAAATAATCCCAGGGAGCAAGGGACAGGCAGTGTGGTCCGGGAGCACGCATTTAAAAAGCTGTTTCAGAGACCTCTTTGCTGTATATAGTTAACCATTTACTGCTCAATAATCCTTCGGAGCAGGGGACAGGCAGTGTAGACTCGGGTGCCCCCAATTAAAAAGCTGTTTCATAGACCTCTGTGCTGTACAGAGTTATCCATTTACTTCTCAATAATCCCTGCGAGCAGGGGACAGGCAGGTTGGCCTCGGGAGCCCCCAATTAAAAAGCTGTTTCCGAGATCTCTGTGCTGTATACAGTTAACCATTTACTGCTCAATAATCCCTGGGAGCAGGGGACAGGCAGTTTGGCCTCGGGAGCCCCCAATTAAAAGGCTGTTTCAGAGACCTCTGTGCTGTACATAGTTACCCATTTACTGCTCAATAATCCGTGGGAGCAGGGGACAGGCAGTGTGGCCTCGGGAGCCCCCAATTAAAATGCTGTTTCAGAGACCTCTGTGCCTGTATATAGTTAACCATTTACTGCTCAATAATCCCTGGGAGCAGGGGACAGGCAGCGTGGCCTCGGGAGCACACAGTTAAAAAGGGGTTTCAGAGACCTCTGTGCTGTATATCGTTAACCATTTACTGCTCAATAATCCCTGGGAGCAGGGGACAGGCAGGGTGGCCTCGGGAGCCCCCAATTAAAAAGCTGTTTCAGAGGCCTCTATGCTGTATATAGTTAACCGTGTACTTCCCAATAATCCCTGGGAGCAGGGGACAGCCAGTGAGGCCTTGGGAGCCCCCAATTAAAAAGTTGTTTCAGAGACCTCTGTGCTGTATATAGTTAACCATTTACTGCTCAATAATCCCTCGGAGCAGGGGACAGGCAGTGTGGTCTTGGAGACCCCAATTAAAAAGCTGTTTCAGAGACCTCTGTGCTGTATATAGTTAAGCATTTACTGCTCAATAATCCCTGGGAGCAGGGGACAGGCAGTTTGGCCTTGGGTGTCACCAATTAAAACGCTGTTTCAGAGACCTTTGTGCCTGTATATAGTTAACCATATACTGCTCAATAATCCCTGGGAGCAGGGGGCAGGCAGTGTGGCCTCGGGAGCCCCCAATTAAAAAGCTGTTTCAGAGACCTCTGTGCTGTATATAGTTAACCATTTACTGCTCAATAATCCCTGGGAGCAGGGGACAGGCAGTGTGGTCCGGGAGCCCCCAATTAAAATGCTGTGTCAGAGAACACTGCGCGTGTATATAGTTAACCATTTACTGCTCAATAATCCCTTGGAGCATGGGACAGGCAGTGTGGCCTCGCAGCACCCAATGAAAAAGCTGTTTGGGTGACCTCTGTGCTGTATATAGTTAACCATTTACTGGTCAATAATCCCTGGGAGCAGGGGACAGGCAGGGTGGCCTCGGGAGCCCCCAATTAAAAAGCTGTTTCAGAGGCCTCTATGCTGTATATAGTTAACCATGTACTTCCCAATAATCCCTGGGAGCAGGGGACAGCCAGTGAGGCCTTGGGAGCCCCCAATTAAAAAGCTGTTTGGGAGACCTCTGTGCTGTATACAGTTAACCATTTACTTCCCAATAATCCCTGGCAGCAGGGGAAAGGAAGTGTGACTTCAAGAGCCCTCAAATAAATGGCTGTTTCAGAGACCTCTGTGCCTGTATATAGTTAACCATTTACTGCTCAATAATCCCTGAGAGCAAGGGTCAGGCAGCGTGGCCTAGGGAGCACCCAATTAAAAAGCTGTTCCAGTGACCTCTGCGCCTGTATATAGTTAACCATTTACTGCTCAATAATCCCAGGGAGCAAGGGACAGGCAGTGTGGTCCGGGAGCACGCATTTAAAAAGCTGTTTCAGAGACCTCTTTGCTGTATATAGTTAACCATTTACTGCTCAATAATCCTTCGGAGCAGGGGACAGGCAGTGTAGCCTCGGGTGCCCCCAATTAAAAAGCTGTTTCATAGACCTCTGTGCTGTACAGAGTTATCCATTTACTTCTCAATAATCCCTGCGAGCAGGGGACAGGCAGGTTGGCCTCGGGAGCCCCCAATTAAAAAGCTGTTTCCGAGATCTCTGTGCTGTATACAGTTAACCATTTACTGCTCAATAATCCCTGGGAGCAGGGGACAGGCAGTGTGGCCTCGGGAGCCCCCAATTAAAAGGCTGTTTCAGAGACCTCTGTGCTGTACATAGTTACCCATTTACTGCTCAATAATCCGTGGGAGCAGGGGACAGGCAGTGTGGCCTCGGGAGCCCCCAATTAAAATGCTGTTTCAGAGACCTCTGTGCCTGTATATAGTTAACCATTTACTGCTCAATAATCCCTGGGAGCAGGGGACAGGCAGCATGGCCTCGGGAGCACACAGTTAAAAAGGGGTTTCAGAGACCTCTGTGCTGTATATCGTTAACCATTTACTGCTCAATAATCCCTGGGAGCAGGGGACAGGCAGGGTGGCCTCGGGAGCCCCCAATTAAAAAGCTGTTTCAGAGGCCTCTATGCTGTATATAGTTAACCGTGTACTTCCCAATAATCCCTGGGAGCAGGGGACAGCCAGTGAGGCCTTGGGAGCCCCCAATTAAAAAGCTGTTTCAGAGACCTCTGTGCTGTATATAGTTAACCATTTACTGCTCAATAATCCCTCGGAGCAGGGGACAGGCAGTGTGGTCTTGGAGACCCCAATTAAAAAGCTGTTTCAGAGACCTCTGTGCTGTATATAGTTAAGCATTTACTGCTCAATAATCCCTGGGAGCAGGGGACAGGCAGTGTGGCCTCGGGAGCCCCCAATTAAAAAGCTGTTTCAGAGACCTCTGTGCTGTATATAGTTAACCATTTACTGCTCAATAATCCCTGGGAGCAGGGGACAGGCAGGGTGGTCCGGGAGCCCCTAATTAAAATGCTGTGTCAGAGAACACTGCGCGTGTATATAGTTAACCATTTACTGCTCAATAATCCCTTGGAGCATGGGACAGGCAGTGTGGCCTCGCAGCACCCAATGAAAAAGCTGTTTGGCTGACCTCTGTGCTGTATATAGTTAACCATTTACTGGTCAATAATCCCTGGGAGCAGGGGACAGGCAGGGTGGCCTCGGGAGCCCCCAATTAAAAAGCTGTTTCAGAGGCCTCTATGCTGTATATAGTTAACCGTGTACTTCCCAATAATCCCTGGGAGCAGGGGACAGCCAGTGAGGCCTTGGGAGCCCCCAATTAAAAAGCTGTTTGGGAGACCTCTGTGCTGTATACAGTTAACCATTTACTTCCCAATAATCCCTGGCAGCAGGGGAAAGGAAGTGTGACTTCAAGAGCCCTCAAATAAATGGCTGTTTCAGAGACCTCTGTGCCTGTATATAGTTAACCATTTACTGCTCAATAATCCCTGAGAGCAAGGGTCAGGCAGCGTGGCCTAGGGAGCACCCAATTAAAAAGCTGTTCCAGTGACCTCTGCGCCTGTATATAGTTAACCATTTACTGCTCAATAATCCCAGGGAGCAAGGGACAGGCAGTGTGGTCCGGGAGCACGCATTTAAAAAGCTGTTTCAGAGACCTCTTTGCTGTATATAGTTAACCATTTACTGCTCAATAATCCTTCGGAGCAGGGGACAGGCAGTGTAGCCTCGGGTGCCCCCAATTAAAAAGCTGTTTCATAGACCTCTGTGCTGTACAGAGTTATCCATTTACTTCTCAATAATCCCTGCGAGCAGGGGACAGGCAGGTTGGCCTCGGGAGCCCCCAATTAAAAAGCTGTTTCCGAGATCTCTGTGCTGTATACAGTTAACCATTTACTGCTCAATAATCCCTGGGAGCAGGGGACAGGCAGTGTGGCCTCGGGAGCCCCCAATTAAAAGGCTGTTTCAGAGACCTCTGTGCTTTACATAGTTACCCATTTACTGCTCAATAATCCGTGGGAGCAGGGGACAGGCAGTGTGGCCTCGGGAGCACCCAATTAAAATGCTGTTTCAGAGACCTCTGTGCCTGTATATAGTTAACCATTTACTGCTCAATAATCCCTGGGAGCAGGGGACAGGCAGCGTGGCCTCGGGAGCACACAGTTAAAAAGGGGATTCAGAGACCTCTGTGCTGTATATCGTTAACCATTTACTGCTCAATAATACCTGGGAGCAGGGGACAGGCAGGGTGGCCTCGGGAGCCCCCAATTAAAAAGCTGTTTCAGAGGCCTCTATGCTGTATATAGTTAACCGTGTACTTCCCAATAATCCCTGGGAGCAGGGGACAGCCAGTGAGGCCTTGGGAGCCCCCAATTAAAAAGCTGTTTCAGAGACCTCTGTGCTGTATATAGTTAACCATTTACTGCTCAATAATCCCTCGGAGCAGGGGACAGGCAGTGTGGTCTTGGAGACCCCAATTAAAAAGCTGTTTCAGAGACCTCTGTGCTGTCTCTAGTTAAGCATTTACTGCTCAATAATCCCTGGGAGCAGGGGACAGGCAGTTTGGCCTTGGGTGTCACCAATTAAAGCGCTGTTTCAGAGACCTTTGTGCCTGTATATAGTTAACCATATACTGCTCAATAATCCCTGGGAGCAGGGGACAGGCAGTGTGGCCTCGGGAGTCCCCAATTAAAAAGCTGTTTCAGAGACCTCTGTGCTGTATATAGTTAACCATTTACTGCTCAATGATCCCTGGGAGCAGGGGACAAGCAGTGTGGTCCGGGAGCCCCCAATTAAAATGCTGTGTCAGAGAACACTGCGCGTGTATATAGTTAACCATTTACTGCTCAATAATCCCTTGGAGCATGGGACAGGCAGTGTGGCCTCGCAGCACCCAATGAAAAAGCTGTTTGGGTGACCTCTGTGCTGTATATAGTTAACCATTTACTGGTCAATAATCCCTGGGAGCAGGGGACAGCCAGTGAGGCCTTGGGAGCCCCCAATTAAAAAGCTGTTTGGGAGACCTCTGTGCTGTATACAGTTAACCATTTACTTCCCAATAATCCCTGGCAGCAGGGGAAAGGAAGTGTGACTTCAAGAGCCCTCAAATAAATGGCCGTTTCAGAGACCTCTGTGCCTGTATATAGTTAACCATTTACTGCTCAATAATCCCTGAGAGCAAGGGTCAGGCAGCGTGGCCTAGGGAGCACCCAATTAAAAAGCTGTTTCAGTGACCTCTGCGCCTGTATATAGTTAACCATTTACTGCTCAATAATCCCTGGGAGCAAGGGACAGGCAGTGTGGTCCGGGAGCACCCATTTGAAAAGCTGTTTCAGAGGCCACTTTGCTGTATATAGTTAACCATTTACTGCTCAATAATCCTTCGGAGCAGGGGACAGGCAGTGTAGCCTCGGGTGCCCCCAATTAAAAAGCGGTTTCAGAGACCTCTGTGCTGTACAGAGTTATCCATTTACTGCTCAATAATCCGTGGGAGCAGGGCTCAGGCAGTGTGGTCTCGAGAGCCCCCAATTAAAAAGCTGTTTCAGAGACCTCTGTGCTGTATATAGTTAACCATTTACTGGTCAATAATCCCTGGGAGCAGGGGACAGGCAGCGTGGCCTCGGGAGCACACAGTTAAAAAGGGGTTTCTGAGACCTCTGTGCTGTATATAGTTAACCATTTACTGCTCAATAATCCCTGGGAGCAGGGGACAGCCAGTGAGGCCTTGGGAGCCCCCAATTAAAAAGCTGTTTCAGAGACCTCTGTGCTGTATTTAATTAACCATTTACTTCTCACTAAACCCTGGGAGCAGGGGACAGGCAGTGTGGCCTCGGGAGCCCCCAATTAAAAAGCTGTTTCAGAGACCTCTGTGCTGTATATAGTTAACCATTTACTGCTCAATAATCCCTCGGAGCAGGGGACAGGCAGTGTGGTCTGGGAGACCCCAATTAAAAAGCTGTTTCAGAGACGTCTGTGCTGTATATAGTTATCCATTTACTTCTCAATAATCCCTGGGAGCAGGGGACAGGCAGGTTGGCCTCGGGAGCCCCCAATTAAAAAGCTGTTTCCGAGATCTCTGTGCTGTATACAGTTAACCATTTACTGCTCAATAATCCCTGGGAGCAGGGGACAGGCAGTGTGGCCTCGGGAGCCCCCAATTAAAAGGCTGTTTCAGAGTCCTCTGTGCTGTACATAGTTACCCATTTACTGCTCAATAATCCGTGGGAGCACGGGTCAGGCAGTGTGGTCTCGAGAGCCCCCAATTAAAAAGCTGTTTTAGAGACCTATGTGCTGTATATAGTTAACCATTCACTGCTCAATAATCCCTGGGAGCAGGGGACAGGCAGTGTGGCCTCGGGAGCCCCCAGTTAAAAAGGTGTTTCAGATACCTCTGTGCTGTATATAGTTAACCATTTACTGCTCAATAATCCCTGGGAGCAGGGGACAGGCAGTGTGGCTCCGGGAGCACCCAATTAAAATGTTGTTTCAGAGACCTCTGTGCCTGTATATAGTTAACCATTTACTGCTCAATAATCCCTCGGAGCAGGGGACAGGCAGTGTGGTCTGGGAGACACCAATTAAAAAGCTGTTTCAGAGACCTCTGTGCCTGTATATAGTTAACCATTTACTGCTCAATAATCCCTCGGAGCAGGGGACAGGCAGTTTGGCCTTGGGTGTCACCAATTAAAAAGCTGTTTCAGAGACCTTTGTGCCTGTATATAGTTAACCATATACTGCTCAATAATCACTGGGAGCAGGGGACAGGCAGTGTGGCCTCGGGGGCCCCCAATTAAAAAGCTGTTTCAGAGAACTCTGTGCTGTATGTAATTAACCATATACTGCTCAATAATCACTGGGAGCAGGGGTCAGGCAGTGTGGCCTCGGGGGCCCCCAATTAAAAAGCTGTTTCAGAGAACTCTGTGCTGTATGTAATTAACCATTTACTTCTCAATAATCCCTGGGAGCAGGGGACAGGCAGTGAGGCCTCGGGAGCCCCCAATTAAAATGCTGTGTCAGAGAACACTGCGCGTGTATATAGTTAACCATTTACTGCTCAATAATCCCTTGGAGCAGGGGACAGGCAGTGTGGCCTCGCAGCACTCAATGAAAAAGCTGTTTGGGAGACCTCTGTGCTGTATACAGTTAACCATTTACTTCCCAATAATCCCTGGCAGCAGGGGAAAGGCAGTGTGGCTTCAATAGCCCTCAATTAAATGGCTGTTTCAGAGACCTCTGTGCCTGTATCTGTTAACCATTTACTGCTCAATAATCCCTGAGAGCAAGAGTCAGGCAGTGTGGTCTCGGGAGCCCCCAATTAAAAAGCTGTTTCCGAGATCTCTGTGCTGTTTCCAGTTAACCATTTACCGCTCAATAATCCCTGGGAGCAGGGGACAGGCAGTGTGGCCTCGGGAGCCCCCAATTAAAAGGCTGTTTCAGAGACCTCTGTGCTGTACATAGTTACCCATTTACTGCTCAATAATCCGTGGGAGCAGGGGTCAGGCAGTGTGGTCTCGAGAGCTCCCAATTAAAAAGCTGTTTCAGAGACCTATGTGCTGTATATAGTTAACCATTTACTGGTCAATAATCCCTGGGAGCAGGGGACAGGCAGCGTGGCCTCGGGAGCACACAGTTAAAAAGGGGTTTCTGAGACCTCTGTGCTGTATATAGTTAACCATTTACTGCTCAATAATCCCTGGGAGCAGGGGACAGGCAGTTCGGCCTCGGGTGCCCAGAACTAATAAGCTGTTTCAGAGACCTCTGTGCTGTATATAGTTAACCATTTACTGCTCAATAATCCCTGGGAGCAGGGGACAGGCAGTGAGGCCTCGGGAGCCCCCAATTAAAAAGCTGTTTCAGAGACCTCTGTGCTGTATATAATTAACTATTTACTGCTGAATAATCCCTGGGAGCAGGGGACAGGCAGTGTGGCCTCGGGAGCTCCCAATTAAAAAGCTGTTTCAGAGACCTCTGTGCTGTATATAATTAAACATTTACTGCTCAATTGTCCCTGGGCGCAGGGGACAGGCAGTGTGGCCTTGGTTGCCCCCAATTAAAAAGCTGTTTCAGAGACCTCTGTGCTGTATATAGTTAACCATTTACTGCTCAATAATCCCTCGGAGCAGGGGACAGGCAGTGTGGTCTGGGAGACCCCAATTAAAAAGCTGTTTCAGAGACCTCTGTGCTGTATATAGTTAAGCATTTACTGCTCAATAATCCGTGGGAGCAGGGGACAGGCAGTGTGGCCTCGGGAGCCCCCAATTAAAAAGCTGTTTCAGAAACCTCTGTGCTGTATATAGTTAACCATTTACTGCTCAATAATCCCTCGGAGCAGGGGACAGGCAGTGTGGTCTGGGAGACCCCAATTAAAAAGCTGTTTCAGAGACCTCTGTGCTGTATATAGTTAAGCATTTACTGCTCAATAATCCCTGGGAGCAGGGGACAGGCAGTTTGGCCTTGGGAGTCACCAATTAAAAAGCTGTTTCAGAGATCTTTGTGCCTTTATATAGTTAACCATATACTGCTCAATAATCCCTGGGAGCAGGGGACATGCAGTGTGGTCCGGGAGCCCCCAATTAAAAAGCTGTTTCAGAGACCTCTGTGCTGTATATAGTTAACCATTTACTGCTCAATAATCCCTGGGAGCAGGGGACAGGCAGTGTTGTCTGTGAGCCCCCAATTAAAATGCTGTGTCAGAGAACACTTCGCGTGTATATAGTTAACCATTTACTGCTCAATAATCCCTGGGAGCAGGGGTCAGGCAGTGTGGCCTCGGGAGCCCCCAGTTAAAAAGTTGTTTCAGAGACCTCTGTGCTGTACGTAGTTAACCATTTACTTCCCAATAATCCCTGGGAGCAGGGTACAGGCAGTGTGGCCTCGGGAGCCCCCAATTAAAAAACTGTTTCAGAGACCTCTGTTCCTGTATATAGTTAACCATTTACTGCTCAATAATCCCTCGGAGCAGGGGACAGGCAGTTTGGTCTTGGGAGCCCCCAATTAAAAAGCTGTTTCAGAGACCTCTGTGCTGTATATTGTTAGCCATTCACTGCTCAATAATCCCTGGGAGCAGGGGACAGGCAGTGTGGTCTGGGAGACCCCAATTAAAAAGCTGTTTCAGAGACCTCTGTGCTGTACAGAGTTATCCATTTACTTCTCAATAATCCCTGGGAGAAGGGGACAGGCAGGTTGGCCTCGGGAGCCCCCAATTAAAAAGATGTTTCCGAGATCTCTGTGCTGTATACAGTTAACCATTTACTTCCCAATAATCCCTGGGAGCAGGGTACAGGCAGTGTGGCCTCGGGAGCCCCCAATTAAAAAGCTGTTTCAGAGACTTCTGTGCCTGAATATAGTTAACCATTTACTGCTCAATAATCCCGAGGAGCAGGGGACAGGCAGTGTGGCCTCGTGAGCCCCCAATTAAAAAGCTGTTTCAGAGACCTCTGTGCTGTACATAATTAACCATTTACTTCTCAATAATCCCTGGGAGCAGGGGACAGGCAGTGTGTCTCCGGGAGCCCAAATTAAAAAGCTGTTTCAGAGACCTCTGTGCAGTATATAGTTAACCATTTGCTTCTCAATAATCACTGGGAGCAGGCGACAGGCAGTGTGGCTCCGGGAGCCCCCAATTAAAATGCTGTTTCAGAGACCTCTGTGCCTGTATATAGTTAACCATTTACTGCTCAATAATCCCTGGGAGCAGGGGACAGGCAGTGTGGCTCCGGGAGCCCCCAATTAAAAAGCAGTTTCAGAGACCTCTGTGCTGTATATAGTTAACCATTTACTGCTCAATAATCCCTGGGAGCAGGGGTCAGGCAGTGTGGCCTCAGGAGCCCCCAATTAAAAAGGAGTTTCAGAGACCTCTGTGCTGTATATAATTAACTATTTACTGCTGAATAATCCCTGGGAGCAGGGGACAGGCAGTGTGGCCTCGGGAGTTCCCAATTAAAAAGCTTTTTCTGAGACCTCTGTGCTGTATATAATTAAACATTTACTGCTCAATTATCCCTCGGCGCAGGGGTCAGGCAGTGTGGCCTCAGGAGCCCCCAATTAAAAAGCTGTTTCAGAGACCTCTGTGCTGTATATAATTAACTATTTACTGCTGAATAATCCCTGGGAGCAGGGGACAGGCAGTGTGGCCTCGGGAGTTCCCAATTAAAAAGCTTTTTCAGAGACCTCTGTGCTGTATATAGTTAACCATTTACTGCTCAATAATCCCTGGGAGCAGGGGACAGGCAGTGTGGCCTAGGGAGCCCCCAATTAAAAAGCTGTTTCAGAGACCTCTGTGCTGTATATAATTAACTATTTACTGCTGAATAATCCCTGGGAGCAGGGGACAGGCAGTGTGGCCTCGGGAGTTCCCAATTAAAAAGCTTTTTCAGAGACCTCTGTGCTGTATATAATTAAACATTTACTGCTCAATTATCCCTCGGCGCAGGGGTCAGGCAGTGTGGCCTCAGGAGCCCCCAATTAAAAAGCTGTTTCAGAGACCTCTGTGCTGTATACAATTAACTATTTACTGCTGAATAATCCCTGGGAGCAGGGGACAGGCAGTGTGGCCTCGGGAGTTCCCAATTAAAAAGCTTTTTCAGAGACCTCTGTGCTGTATATAGTTAACCAGTTACTGCTCAATAATCCCTGGGAGCAGGGGACAGGCAGTGTGGCCTCGCAGCACCCAATGAAATAGCTGTTTGGGAGACCTCTGTGCTATATACAGTTAACCATTTACTTCCCAATAATCCCTGGCAGCAGGGGAAAGGCAGTGTGGCTTCAAGAGCCCGCAATTAAATGGCTGTTTCAGAGACCTCTGTGCTGTACGTATTTAACCATTTACTGCTCAATAATCCCTGGGAGCAGGGGTCAGGCAATGAGGCCGCGGGAGCTCCCAGTTAAAAAGATGTTTCAGATACTCTGTGCTGTATAGTTAACCATTTACTGCTCAATAATCCCTGGGAGTAGGGGACAGGCAGTGTGGACTCGGGAGCCCCCAATTAAAAAGCTGTTTCAGAGACCTCTGTGCCTGTATAAAGTTAACCATTTACTGCTCAATAAACCCTGGGAGCAGGGGACAGGCAGTGTGGTCCGGGAACCCACAATTAAAAAGCTGCTTCAGAGTCATCTGTGCAGTATATAATTAATCATTTACTTCTCAATAATCCCTGGGAGCAGGGAGCAGACAGTGTGGCCTCGGGAGCCCCCAATTAAAAAGTGTTTCAGAGACCTCTGTGCTGTATACAGTTAACCATTTACTGCTCAATAATCCCTGGGACCAGGGGACAGGCAGTGTGGCCTCGGGAGCCCACAGTTTAAAAGGTGTTTCAGATACTCTGTGCTGTATATAGTTAACCAATTACTGCTCAATAATCCCTGGGAGCAGGGGACAGGCAGTGTGGCCTCGGTAGCCCCCAATTAAAAAGCTGTTTCAGAGTCCTCTGTGCTGTACATAGTTACCCATTTACTGCTCAATAATCCGTGGGAGCAGGGGTCAGGCAGTGTGGTCTCGAGAGCCCCCAATTAAAAAGCTCTTTTAGAGACCTATGTGCTGTATATAGTTAACCATTTACTTCTCAATAATCCCTGGGAGCAGGGGATAGGCAGTGTGGCCTCGGGAGCCCCCAGTTAAAAAGGTGTTTCAGATACCTCTGTGCTGTATATAGTTAACCATTTACTGCTCAATAATCCCTGGGAGCAGGGGACAGGCAGTGTGGCCTCGGGAGCCCCCAATTAATAAGCTGTTTCAGAGGCCTCTGTGCTGTATATAGTAAACCATTTACTGCTCAATAATACCTGGGAGCAGGGGTCAGGCAGTGTGGCCTCGGGAGCCCCCAGTAAAAAAGTTGTTTCAGAGAACTCTGTGCTGTACGTAGTTAACCATTTACTTCCCAATAATCCCTGGGAGCAGGGGACAGGCAGTGTGGCCTCGGGAGCCCCCAGTTAAAAAGGTATTTCAGATACTCTGTGCTGTATATAGCTAACCATTTACTGCTCAATAATCGATGGGAGCAGGGGACAGGCAGTGTGGCCTCGGGAGCCCCCAATTAAAAAGCTGTTTCAGAGACTTCTGTGCCTGAATATAGTTAACCATTTACTGCTCAATAATCCCGAGGAGCAGGGGACAGGCAGTGTGGCCTCGTGAGTCCCCAATTAAAAAGCTGTTTAAAAGACCTCTGTGCTGTACATAATTAACCATTTACTTCTCAATAATCCCTGGGAGCAGGGGACAGGCAGTGTGTCTCCGGGAGCCCATATTAAAAAGCTGTTTCAGAGACCTCTGTGCCTGTATATTGTTAACCATTTACTGCTCAATAATCCCTGGGAGCAGGGGACAGGCAGTGTGGCCTCGGGAGCTCCCAATTAAAAAGCTGTTTCAGAGACCTCTGTGCTGTATATAGTTAACCATTTACTGTTCAATAATCCCTGGGAGCAGGGGACAGGCAGTTTGGCCTCGGGAGCTCCCAATTAAAAAGCTGTTTCAGAGACCTCTGTGCTGTATATAGTTAACCATTTACTGCTCAATAATCCCTGGGAGCAGGGGACAGGCAGTGTGGCCTCGCAGCACCCAATGAAAAAGCTGTTTGGGAGACCTCTGTGCTGTATACAGTTAACCATTTACTTCCCAATAATCCCTGGCAGCAGGGGAAAGGCAGTGTGGCTTCAAGAGCCCGCAATTAAATGGCTGTTTCAGAGACCTCTGTGCTGTACCTATTTAACCATTTACTGCTCAATAATCCCTGGGAGCAGGGGACAGGCAGTGTGGTCCGGGAACCCACAATTAAAGAGCTGCTTCAGAGTCCTCTGTGCAGTATATAATTAATCATTTACTTCTCAATAATCCCTGGGAGCAGGGAGCAGACAGTGTGGCCTCGGGAGCCCCCAATTAAAAAGTGTTTCAGAGACTTCTGTGCTGTATACAGTTAACCATTTACTGCTCAATATTCCCTGGGACCAGGGGACAGGCAGTGTGGCCTCGGGAGCCCCCAATTAAAAAGCTGTTTCAGAGTCCTCTGTGCTGTACATAGTTACCCATTTACTGCTCAATAATCCGTGGGAGCAGGGGTCAGGCAGTGTGGTCTCGAGAGCCCCCAATTAAAAAGCTCTTTTAGAGACCTATGTGCTGTATATAGTTAACAATTTACTGCTCAATAATCCCTGGGAGCAGGGGATAGGCAGTGTGGCCTCGGGAGCCCCCAGTTAAAAAGGTGTTTCAGATACCTCTGTGCTGTATATAGTTAACCATTTACTGCTCAATAATCCCTGGGAGCAGGGGACAGGCAGTGTGGCCTCGGGAGCCCCCAATTAAAAAGCTGTTTCAGAGGCCTCTGTGCTGTATATAGTTAACCATTTACTGCTCAATAATCCCTGGGAGCAGGGGTCAGGCAGTGTGGCCTCGGGAGCCCCCAGTAAAAAAGTTGTTTCAGAGACCTCTGTGCTGTACGTAGTTAACCATTTACTTCCCAATAATCCCTGGGAGCAGGGGACAGGCAGTGTGGCCTCGGGAGCCCCCAGTTAAAAAGGTGTTTCAGATACTCTGTGCTGTATATAGCTAACCATTTACTGCTCTATAATCGATGGGAGCAGGGGACAGGCAGTGCGGCCTCGGGAGCCCCCAATTAAAAAGCTGTTTCAGAGACTTCTGTGCCTGAATATAGTTAACCATTTACTGCTCAATAATCCCGAGGAGCAGGGGACAGGCAGTGTGGCCTCGTGAGCCCCCAATTAAAAAGCTGTTTCAGAGACCTCTGTGCTGTACATAATTAACCATTTACTTCTCAATAATCCCTGGGAGCAGGGGACAGGCAGTGTGTCTCCGGGAGCCCAAATTAAAAAGCTGTTTCAGAGACCTCTGTGCCTGTATATTGTTAACCATTTACTGCTCAATAATCCCTGGGAGCAGGGGACAGGCAGTGTGGCCTCGGGAGCTTCCAATTAAAAAGCTGTTTAAGAGACCTCTGTGCTGTATATAGTTAACCATTTACTGCTCAATAATCCCTGGGAGCAGGGGACAGGCAGTTTGGCCTCGGGAGCTCCCAATTAAAAAGCTGTTTCAGAGACCTCTGTGCTGTATATAGTTAACCATTTACTGCTCAATAATCCCTGGGAGCAGGGGACAGGCAGTGTGGCCTTGGGAACCCCCAATTAAAAAACTGATTCAGAGGCCTCTGTGCTGTATATAATTAACCATTTACTTCTCAATAATCCCTGGGAGGAGCGGCCGGATTGCAGAAGATCCTCTGGAGCAGCGGCAAGGAAGGGAAGCTCGAAGCAAGATGGCGTCGGAAGGTGTCCGCTTGTTATGGGGCCCGGAGCAACAAGATTTCCTACGGCGCTGTGTGGAAGAGCTGAAGAAGGAGCTGAAGAAGGAGCTGTTGGCCCCGATATTACAGGTGATTGAAGGGCTAAAGGAGGAGCAGAGGACCCAGGAGCTGGAGCTTCGGGTCGTGAAGGCAAAGACTGCTGAAAACGAAGATGAAATACAGGGCCTGGTGGTGAAGACAGAGACGCACGAGGCACAGCACAAAAGGTGTGTGGAGAGGTTGGAAGCACTGGAGAATAATTCGAGGAGGAAGAATGTAAGAGTCCTGGGTCTTCCCGAAGGCGCAGAGGGGGCGGACGTCGGGGTATATGTAAGCACGATGCTTCCCTCGCTAATGGGATCGGAGGCCCCGACGGGCCCCTTGGAGGTGGAGGGAGCTTATCGAGTTCTGGCGCGAAGACCAAAGGCTGGAGAAATACCTCGAGCTATAGTGGTGAGGTTTCACCGCTACAACGACAGAGAGACGGTCCTAAGATGGGCCAAGAAAACTCGGGGCTGTAGGTGAGAGAATGCGGTGATCCGCGTATACCAGGATTGGAGTGCGGAGGTGGCGAGAAGGAGGGCAAGTTTCAATCGGGCTAAGGCGGTGCTTCACAAAAAGGTTCAATTTGGAATGCTGCAACCGGCGAGACTGTGGGTCACATACCAAGGGAAGCACCACTCCTTTGAGACGGCAGAAGAGGCGTGGACATTCATAGTGGACGAGAAGCTGGAATAGTCTGGCGAGAGAAAGAGCTTCTGGGATAAAGTGGTGGGGTGACTATGTGGGACGAGGAGGGGGAAGGGGGGGAATGATGTTTCAATTTGTTAATTCTTCGACCCTGTAACTTTTCTCTCTTCCCCTCGTTGGGGGTGGGGGGGGGGGTGGGGGGGGGAGTATGAGGAACTGTGGGCGCCGTGGGAAGGAAAGGGGAAGGAGAAGGGAAATGCGCCACTAGGGGCGGGGCCGAGTGTGAAACGCTGGCTTTGTTCCCGCGCTATGGTAATTGTGGCGGGAACAGGGACGCAGGAAGGAGGGGGCCTCGCACAGTGAGGGGCCGAGGACAAGGGGGGAAGCCGAGGTCAGCCAGAGTTCGATGACTTCTGGGAGCAACATGGGGGGTGCAACTACGCTAGAGGGGGATCTAGCGGAGGGGGGGGGGTAACTGCGTTGCTGCTGCTAAGGAGAAGGTGGAGCTGTTATGGGATGGGGTGGTCGAGGTGGGGGGGCACCGTCGGGGGGATATACGGGTACGTGGGAACCGGGTGAGGAGCTGGGTTAAAAAAGGGGATGGTGACTCGACAAGGCGGGGGGGGGGGGGTAAAGAGCTCCCCAACCCGGCTGATCACGTGGAACGTGAGAGGGCTGAACGGGCCGATTAAAAGGGCACGGGTACTCGCACACCTAAAGAAATTAAAGGCAGATGTGGTTATGTTGCAGGAGACGCATCTGAAACTGATAGACCAGGTCAGACTTCGTAAAGGATGGGTGGGACAGGTCTTTCATTCGGGTTTAAATGCGAAGAATAGGGGGGTGGCTACCTTAGTGGGGAAACGGGTACTGTTTGAGGCAAAGACCATAGTGGCGGATAGTGGGGGTAGATACGTGATGGTGAGTGGCAGATTGCAAGGGGAGGCGGTGGTTCTGGTGAACGTATACGCCCCGAACTGGGATGATGCAAATTTTATGAGGCGTATGTTGGGACGTATCCCGGACCTGGAGGCGGGAAAGTTGGTAATGGGGGGAGATTTCAATACGGTGCTTGATCCAGGGCTGGACCGGTCGAGGTCCAGGACCGGGAGGAGGCCGGCAGCGGCCAGGGTGCTCAAGGACTTCATGGAGCAGATGGGAGGGGTAGACCCTTGGAGATTTAGTAGGCCTAGGAGTAAGGAGTTCTCATTTTTCTCCCATGTTCACAAGGTATATTCACGGATAGACTTTTTTGTCTTGGGAAGGGCACTGATTCCGAAGGTGACAGGGATGGAGTATACGGCCATAGCCATTTCGGATCACGCTCCACATTGGGTACACCTGGAGGTAGGAGAGGAAAAAGAACAGCACCCACTCTGGAGAATGGATATGGGCTTATTGGCGGATGAGGGGGTATGTCTAAGGGTGAGGGGGTGCATCGAAAGGTACTTGGAGCTTAATGACAATGGAGAGGTTCAGGTGGGAGTGGTCTGGGAGGCATTGAAGGTGGTGGTCAGAGGGGAACTGATATCCATAAGGGCACATAAAGGGAAGTAAGAGGGTAAAGAAAGGGAGCGATTGTTGAGAGAACTTCTGAGGGTGGACAGGCAATATGCAGAGGCACCGGAGGAGGGACTGTACAGGGAAAGACAAAGGCTGCATGTGGAATTTGACCTGCTGACCACGGGTAAGGCATAGGCACAGTGGAGGAGGGCACAGGGTGTACAGTATGAGTATGGAGAGAAGGCGAGTCGGCTACTGGCCCACCAATTGAGGAAGAGGGGAGCGGTGAGGGAGATAGGTGGGGTGAGCGATGAGGAGGGAGAGATGGAACGGGGAGCGGAGAGAGTGAACGGGGTGTTCAAGGCATTCTATGAGAGGTTATATAAGGCTCAGCCCCCGGAAGGGAAGGAGGGAATGATGTGTTTCCTGGATCAGCTGGAATTCCCGAAGGTGGAGGAGCAGGAGAGGGCGGGACTGGGAGCACAGATTGAGATGGAGGAGGTGGTAAAGGGGATTGGGAGCATGCAGGCGGGGAAGGCCCCGGGACCGGATGGGTTCCCGGTGGAATTTTATAGGAAATATATGGACCTACTGGCCCCGCTTTTGACGAGAACCTTTAATGAGGCCAGGGAAAGGGTTAAGTTGCCCCCGACTATGTCGGAGGCGACGATATCGCTCCTTTTGAAGAAGGAAAAAGTCCCGCTGCAGTGTGGGTCCTACAGGCCCATTTCCCTTTTGAACGTAGATGCTAAGCTCCTGGCCAAGGTGATGGCGACGAGGATAGAGGATTGTGTTATGGGGGTGGTCCACGAGGATCAAACTGGGTTCGTCAAGGGGAGACAGCTGACCACGAACATACGGAGGCTGCTAGGGGTGATGATGATGCCCCCACCAGAGGGGGAGGCGGAGATAGTGGTGGCCATGGACGCCGAGAAAGCATTCGACAGAGTGAAGTGGGACTGTCTGTGGGAAGTGTTGAGGAGATTTGGCTTTGGAGAAAGGTTTATTGGATGGGTACAGCTGCTCTCTAGGGCCCCGGTGGCAAGTTTGGTCACGAACAGGCAGAGATCTGACTACTTCCGTCTTTATAGAGGGACGAGGTAGGGGTGTCCCCTGTCTCCGTTACTGTTTGCATTGGCGATTGAGCCCCTGGCCATAGCACTGAGGGGCTCCAGGAAGTGGAGGGGAGTGCTCAGGGGAGGAGAAGTACACCGGGTATCTTTGTATGCAGATGATTTGTTGCTGTATGTTGCGGACCCGGTGGAGGGTATGCCTGAGATAATGCAGACGCTCGGGGAGTTTGGGGAATTCTCAGGGTACAAATTGAATACGGGGAAGAGTGAGTTGTTTGTGGTGCATCCGGGGGAGCAGAGCAGGGAAATAGATGATTTACCGCTGAGGAAGGTAACAAGAGATTTCCGGTACTTAGGGATTCAGATAGCCAGGAGTTGGGGAACCTTACATAGGCTTAATCTAACACCATTGGTGGAACAGATGGAGGAGGATTTTAAGAGATGGGACATGGTGCCCCTGTCACTGGTGGGTAGGGTGCAGGCGGTTAAAATGGTATCCTCCCGAGATTTCTTTTTGTGTTTCAGTGCCTCCCGGTGATGGTCACGAAGGCCTTTTTCAAGAAAATCGAGAAAAGTGTCATGTGTTTTGCGTGGGCTGGGAAGACCCTGAGAGTGAGGAGGGGTTTTTTGGAGGGTAGCAGGGATAGGGGGGGGGCGGACTGGCACTACCGAGCCTATGTGAATACTACTGGGCCGCCAATATCTCAATGGTGTGTAAGTGGATGGGAGAAGAGGAGGGAGCGGCGTGGAAGAGATTGGAGATGGTGTCCTGCAAAGGAACCAGCCTACAAGCACTGGCGACGGCGCCGTTGCCGTTCTCCGCGAAGAAATACACCACAAGTCCAGTGGTGGTGGCAACACTGAAAATTTGGGGGCAGTGGAGACGGCATAGGGGAATGACGGGAGCCTCGGTGCGGTCCCCGATAAGAAATAATCATAGGTTTGTCCCGGGGAGAATAGACGGGGGATTTGGAGCATGGCAGAGAGCTGGGATTGTACAACTGAGGGATCTGTTCCTGGACGGGACGTTTGCGAGTCTGGGAGCACTGACGGAAAAATATGGGTTGCCCCAAGGGAATGAATTTCGGTAAATGCAACTGAGGGCTTTTGCGAGGCAACAGGGGAGGGAATTTCTGCAGCTCCCGACGCAGGAGATTCAGGATAGAGTGATCTCAGAGACATGGGTGGGGGATGGTAGGGTGTCAGATATCTACAGGGAAATGAGAGATGAGGGGGAGATAATGGTGGATGAGCTGAAGGGGAAATGGGAAGAAGAGCTGGGGGAAGAGATTGAAGAGGGGCTGTGGGCAGATGCCCTACGTAGGGTAAACTCATCGTCCTCGTGCGCCAGGCTAAGCCTGATACAATTCAAGGTTTTGCACAGGGCGCATATGACCGGAGCAAGGCTCAGTAAATTTTTCGGGGTAGAGGATAGGTGTGGGAAATGCTCGAGAAGCCCAGCAAACCACACCCACATGTTCTGGTTATGTCCGGCACTGCAGGGGTTCTGGGTGAGGGTGGCGAATGTGCTTTCGAAGGTGGTGGGGGTCTGGGTCGAGCCAAGCTGGGGGTTGGCTATATTTGGGGTTGCAGAAGAGCCGGGAGTGCAGGAGGCGAGAGAGGCTGATGTTTTGGCCTTTGCGTCCCTAGTAGCCCGGCGCAGGATACTGTTAATGTGGAAGGAAGCCAAACCCCCGGGGGTGGAGACCTGGATAAATGACATGGCAGGGTTTATAAAGCTGGAACGGATAAAGTTTGCACTAAGGGGTTCTGCTCAAGGGTTCACCAGGCGGTGGCAACCGTTCATTGACTACCTCGCAGAACGATAAAGGAAATGGGAAGGTAGCAGCAGCAACCCAGGGGGGAGGGGGGGGGAAGGTTCGAGCTGGTCCTCAGGGGTGTTTATGTATAGATATTTGTACTTGGTTATGTATATTGGATTGTTTGATTTTATTATTTGGGAGAGTTATTATTTTTATTATGGCAGTTGCCATTTAGTATATATCATATCTACTGATTTGTTAAAAAACGGTCGCTGTTATTTATATTGTTTTGTTGCTGTAAAAAGGGAAAAACCTTTGGACTGTTTTTGGCCGGAAAATTTGAATAAGATATATATATTTTTTAAAAATCCCTGGGAGCAGGGGACAGGCAGCGTGGCCTCAGGCGCCCCCAATTAAAAAGCAGTTTCAGTGACCTCTGTGCAGTATATAGTTAACCATTTACTGCTCAATAATCCCTGGGAACAGGGACAGGCAGTGTGATCCTGGAGCCCCCAATTAAAAAGCAGTTTCAGTGACCTCTGTGCTGTATATAGTTAACCTGGAGCTGGAGTTGGAAGAACTTCGGATCATTCGGGAGGCAGAGGGGGTCATAGATAGCAGCTTCAGGGAATTAGTTACACCAAAGATTGGAGATAGATGGGTAACTGTAAGAGGGACGGGGAAAAAATAGTCAGTGCAGGGATCCCCTGCGGTCGTTCCCCTGAGAAACAAGTATACCGCTTTGGATACTTGTGGGGGGGACGACTTACCAGGGGTAAGCCATGGGGTACAGACCTCTGGCACAGAGTCTGTCCCTGTTGCTCAGAAGGGAAGGGGGGAGAGGAGCAGAGCATTAGTAATTGGGGACTCTATAGTCAGGGGCACAGATAGGAGATTTTGTGGGAGCGTGAGAGACTCACGTTTGGTATGTTGCCTCCCAGGTGCAAGGGTACGTGATGTCTCGGATCGTGTTTTCCGGGTCCTTAAGGGGGAGGGGGAGCAGCCCCAAGTCGTGGTCCACATTGGCACTAACGACATAGGTAGGAAAGGGGATAAGGATGTCAGGCAGGCTTTCAGGGAGCTAGGATGGAAGCTCAGAACTAGAACAAACAGAGTTGTTATCTCTGGGTTGTTGCCCGTGCCACGTGATAGTGAGATGAGGAATAGGGAGAGAGAGCAATTAAACACGTGGCTACAGGGATGGTGCAGGCGGGAGGGATTCAGATTTCTGGATAACTGGGGCGCTTTCTGGGGAAGGTGGGACCTCTACAGACAGGATGGTCTACATCTGAACCTGCGGGGCACAAAT
The DNA here is from genome assembly GCF_047496885.1 of Scyliorhinus torazame. Lineage (NCBI taxonomy): Eukaryota > Metazoa > Chordata > Chondrichthyes > Carcharhiniformes > Scyliorhinidae > Scyliorhinus > Scyliorhinus torazame. The sequence goes on from NC_092711.1 coordinate 35,836,754, forward strand.
ATCCTGGGGGGGAGATTTGTTAGTGCTCTTTGGGGGGGTTTAAACTAATGCAGCAGGGGCATGGGAACCTGGATTGTAGTTTTAGGGTAAGGGAGAATGAGAGTATAGAGGTCAGGAGCTCAGATTTGACATCGCAGGAGGGGGCCAGTGTTCAGGTAGGTGGTTTGAAGTGTGTCTACTTCAATGCCAGGAGTATACGAAATAAGGTAGGGGAACTGGCAGCATGGGTTGGTACCTGGGACTTCGATGTTGTGGCCATTTCGGAGACGTGGATAGAGCAGGGACAGGAATGGATGTTGCAGGTTCCGGGGTTTAGGTGTTTTAGTAAGCTCAGAGAAGGAGGCAAAAGAGGGGGAGGTGTGGCGCTGCTAGTCAAGAGCAGTATTACGGTGGCGGAGAGGATGCTAGATGGGGACTCATCTTCCGAGGTAGTATGGGCTGAGGTTAGAAACAGGAAAGGAGAGGTCACCCTGTTGGGAGTTTTCTATAGGCCTCCAAATAGTTCTAGGGATGTAGAGGAAAGGATGGCGAGGATGATCCTGGATAAGAGCGAAAGTAATAGGGTAGTTATTATGGGAGACTTTAACTTTCCAAATATTGACTGGAAAAGATATAGTTCGAGTACATTAGATGGGTCGTTTTTTGTTCAGAGTGTGCAGGAGGGTTTCCTGACACAGTTTGTTGACAGGTCAACAAGAGGCGAGGCTACATTGGATTTGGTTTTGGGTAATGAACCAGGCCAGGTGTTAGATTTGGAGGTAGGTGAGCACTTTGGGGACAGTGACCACAATTCGGTGACGTTTACGTTAAGGATGGAAAGGGATAAGTATACACCGCAGGGCAAGAGTTATAGCTGGGGGAAGGGAAATTATGATGCCATTGGACGTGACTTGGGGGGGATAAGGTGGAGAAGTAGGCTGCAAGTTTTGGACACACTGGATAAGTGGAGCTTGTTCAAGGATCAGCTACTGCGTGTTCTTGATAAGTATGTACCGGTCAGGCAGGGAGGAAGGTGCCGAGCGAGGGAACCGTGGTTTACCAAAGAAGTGGAATCTCTTGTTAAGAGGAAGAAGGAGGCCTATGTGAAGATGAGGTGTGAAGTTTCAGTTGGGGCGATGGATAGTTACAAGGTAGCGAGGAAGGATCTAAAGAGAGAGCTAAGACGAGCAAGGAGGGGACATGAGAAGTATTTGGCAGGAAGGATCAAGGAAAACCCAAAAGCTTTCTATAGGTATGTCAGGAATAAGCGAATGACTCGGGACAGAGTAGGACCAGTCAAGGACAGGGATGGGAAGTTGTGTGTAGAGTCTGAGGAGATAGGCGAGATACTAAATGAATATTTTTCGTCAGTATTCACTCAGGAAAAAGATAAGGTTGTGGAGGAGAATGCTGAGCTCCAGGTAAATAGATTAGATGGCATTGAGGTAAGTAGGGAAGAGGTGTTGGCAATTCTGGACAGGCTGAAAATAGATAAGTCCCCGGGACCTGATGGGATTTATCCTAGGATTCTCTGGGAGGCCAGGGAAGAGATTGCTGGACCATTGGCTTTGATTTTATTGTCATCATTGGATACAGGAATAGTGCCAGAGGACTGGAGGATAGCAAATGTGGTCCCTTTGTTCAAAAAGGGGAGCAGAGACAACCCCGGCAACTATACACCGGTGAGCCTCACGTCTGTAGTGGGTAAAGTCTTGGAGGGGATTATAAGAGACAAGATTTATAATCATCTAGATAGGAATAATATGATCAGGGATAGTCAGCATGGCTTTGTGAAGGGTAGGTCATGCCTCACAAACCTTATCGAGTTCTTTGAGAAGGTGACTGAACAGGTAGACGAGGGTAGAGCAGTTGATGTGGTGTATATGGATTTCAGCAAAGCGTTTGATAAGGTTCCCCACGGTAGGCTATTGCAGAAAATACGGAGGCTGGGGATTGAGGGTGATTTAGAGATGTGGATCAGAAATTGGCTAGCTGAAAGAAGACAGAGGGTGGTGGTTGATGGGAAATGTTCAGAATGGAGTTCTGTCACAAGTGGAGTACCACAAGGATATGTTCTGGGGCCGTTGCTGTTTGTCATTTTTATCAATGACCTAGAGGAAGGCGCAGAAGGGTGGGTGAGTAAATTTGCAGACGATACTAAAGTCGGTGGTGTTGTCGATAGTGTGGAAGGAAGTAGCAGGTTACAGAGGGATATAGATAAGCTGCAGTGCTGGGCTGAGAGGTGGCAAATGGAGTTTAATGTAGAGAAGTGTGAGGTGATTCACTTTGGAAGGAAAAACAGGAATGTGGAATATGTGGCTAATGGAAAAGTTCTTGAAAGTGTGGATGAGCAGAGGGATCTAGGTGTCCATGTACATAGATCCCTGAAAGTTGCCACCCAGGTTGATAGGGTGGTGAAGAAGGCCTATGGAGTGTTGGCCTTTATTGGGAGAGGGATTGAGTTCCGGAGTCAGGAGGTCATGTTGCAGCTGTACAGAACTCTGGTACGGCCGCATTTGGAGTATTGCGTACAGTTCTGGTCACCGCATTATAGGAAGGACGTGGAGGCTTTGGAACGGGTGCAGAGGAGATTTACCAGGATGTTGCCTGGTATGGAGGGAAAATCTTATGAGGAAAGGCTGATGGACTTGAAGTTGTTTTCATTAGAGAGAAGAAGGTTAAGAGGAGACTTAATAGCGGCATACAAAATGATCAGAGGGTTAGATAGGGTGGACAGTGAGAGCCTTCTCCCGCGGATGGAAATGGCTAGCACGAGGGGACATAGCCTTAAACTGAGGGGTAATAGATATAGGACAGAGGTCAGGGGTAGGTTCTTTACGCAAAGAGTAGTGAGGCCGTGGAATGCCCTACCTGCTACAGTAGTGAACTCGCCAACATTAAGGGCATTTAAAAGTTTATTGGATAAACATATGGATGATAATGGTATAGTGTAGGTTAGATGGCTTTTGTTTCGGTGCAACATCGTGGGCCGAAGGGCCTGTACTGCGCTGTATTGTTCTATGTTCTATGTTCTATTTACTGCTCAATAATCCCTGGGAGCAGGGGACAGGCACTGTGGCCTCAGGCGCCCCCAATTAAAAAGCAATTTCAGTGACCTCTGTGCTGTATATAGTTAACCATTCACTGCACAATAATACCTGGGAGCAGGGGACAGGCAGTGTGGCCTCAGGCGCCCCCAATTAAAAAGCAGTTTCAGTGACCTCTGTGCTGTATATAGTTAACCATTTACTTCTCAATAATCCCTGGGAGCAGGGGACAGTCAGTGTAGTCCGGGAGCCCACAATTAAAAAGCTGTTTCAGAGACTTCTGTGTTGTATATAGTTTACCATTTACTGCTCAATAATCCCTGAGAGCAGGAGACAGGCAGTGTGGCCTCGGGAGCCCCCAATTAAAAAGCTGTTTCAGAGACCTCTGTGCCTGTATAGAGTTAACCATTTACTGCTCAATAATCCCTGGGAGCAGGGAACAGGCAGCTTGGCCTCAGGCGCCCCCAATTAAAAAGCGGTTTCAGTGACATCTGTGCTGTATATAGTTAACCATTTACTTCTCAATAATCCCTGGGAGCAGGGGACAGGCAGTGTGGTCCGGGAGCCCACAATTAAAAAGCTGTTACAGAGACCTCTGTGCCTGAATATAGTTAACCATTTACTGCTCAATAATCCCTGGGAGCAGGGGACAGGCAGTGTGGCTCCGGGAGCCCCCAATTAAAAAGCTGTTTCAGAGACCTCTGTGCTGTATATTGTTAACCATTTACTGCTCAATAATCCCTGGGAGCAGGGGACAGGCAGTGTGGCCTCGGGAGCCCACAATTAAAAAGCTGTTTCAGAGACCTCTGTGCTGTATATGGTTAACCATTTACTGCTCAATAATCCCTGGAGCAGGGGACAGGCAGTGTGGCTCCGGGATCCCCCAATTAAAAAGCTGTTTCAGAGACCTCTGTGCTGTATATAGTTAACCATTAACTGCTCAATAATCACTGGGAGCAGGGTACAGGCAGTGTGGCCTCAGGCGCCCCCAATTAAAAAGCTGTTTCAGTGACCTCTGTGCTGTATATAGTTAACCATTTACTGCTCAATAATCACTGGGAGCAGGGGACAGGTAGTGTGGCCTCAGGCGGCCCCAATAAAAAATCTGTTTCAGAGACCTCTGAGCTTTATATAGTTAACCATTTACTGCTCAATAATCCCTGGGAGCAGGGGACAGGCAGTGTGGCTCCGGGAGCCCCCAATTAAAAAGCTGTTTCAGAGACCTCTGTGCTGTATATAGTTAACCATTAACTGCTCAATAATCCCTGGGAGCAGGGTACAGGCAGTGTGGCCTCAGGCGCCCCCAATTAAAAAGCTGTTTCAGTGACCTCTGTGCTGTATATAGTTAACCATTTACTGCTCAAAATTCCCTGGGAGCAGGGGACAGGCAGTGTGGCCTCGGGAGCCCCAATTAAAAAGCTGTTTCAGAGACCTCTGTGCTGTATATAGTTAACCATTTACTGCTCAATAATCCCTGGGAGCAGGGGACAGGGAGTGTGGCTCCGGGAGCCCCCAATTAAAAAGCTGTTTCAGAGACCTCTGTGCTGTATATAGTTAACCATTAACTGCTCAATAATCACTGGGAGCAGGGTACAGGCAGTGTGGCCTCAGGCGCCCCCAATTAAAAAGCTGTTTCAGTGACCTCTGTGCTGTATATAGTTAACCATTTACTGCTCAATAATCCCTGGGAGCAGGAGACAGGTAGTGTGGCCTCAGGCGCCCCCAATTAAAAAGCTGTTTCAGAGACCTCTGTGCTGTATATAGTTAACCATTTACTGCTCAATAATCCCTGGGAGCAGGGGACAGGCAGTGTGGCTCCGGGAGCCCCCAATTAAAAAGCTGTTTCAGAGACCTCTGTGCTGTATATAGTTAACCATTAACTGCTCAATAATCCCTGGGAGCAGGGTACAGGCAGTGTGGCCTCAGGCGCCCCCAATTAAAAAGCTGTTTCAGTGACCTCTGTGCTGTATATAGTTAACCATTTACTGCTCAATAATCCCTGGGAGCAGGGGACAGGCAGTGTGGCTCCGGGAGCCCACAGTTAAAAAGCTGTTTCAGAGACCTCTGTGCCTGTATACAGTTAACCATTTACTGCTCAATAATCCCTGGGAGCAGGGGACAGGCAGTGTGGTCCGGGAGCCCCAATTAAAAAGCTGTTTCAGTGACCTCTGTGCTGTATACAGTTAACCATTTACTTCTCAATAATCCCTGGGAGCAGGGGACAGGCATTGTGTTCAGGGAGCCCCAAATAAAAAAGCTGTTTCAGAGACCTCTGTGCTGTATATAGTTAACCATTTACTTCTCAATAATCCCTGGGAGCAGGGGACAGGCAATGTGGTCAGGGAGCCCCAATTAAAAAGCTGTTTCAGACACCTCTGTGTGGTGGTATGTATTAGGGGTATTGCGGTACCCTGTGATGTCGAGTGGCTATTGGTGGATAGACGCTGGGTCCCGAGTGGATCAGCCGCCTACTGGCTCCACCCAGTAAGGCGGAGAATAAGAGCCCGGGTTCTCCCAGCAGCCGCATTCTGTAACTGTGCTGCTGGGGAACAAGTCTGCGTAATAAAGCCATCGATCGACTCCTTCTCTTCTCGTCTCGTGAATGATTGATTGTGCTGCAATTTATTACGCAGACTTAAAGGACATGGAGCTCCGACTCACTCCGGAGTGTCTGCGAATCAGCCCCCACGCGGCAGACTCAGCGGCCACTTTTAAACACTGGCTAGCGTGTTTTCATGGATACCTCCGAACGGCCCATGGCATAGTTACAGAAGACCAGAAACTGCAGGTCCTGCCAGGGTGAGCCCGGAAATCTACACTCTCATAGAGGACGCGGACGATTCCCCGACGGCAATCGCCATGCTGAGAGGAATCTACGTCAGCCCCGTCAACCAGGTCTACACACGCCACCAGCTCGCGGCGAGACGGCAAATCCCCGGGGAATCGCTGGGCGAATTCTACAGTGCGCTGTTAATACTGGGGAGAAACTGCAACTGCCCATCGGTTTCGGCTAACGAACACACAGAGCTGCTGGTCTGAGATGCGTTCGTGGCAGGTATGCTTTCGTCCCAAATTCGCCAGCGCTTGCTGAAAAAAGACACACTAGGCCTCAAAGAGCACGGGCCCTCGCGGCCTCGTTCGATGTGGCATCGCAGAACTCCCGTGCCTACGCCGCCGACCGCGCGGCAGCCCCTCCCCCCCCACAGGCCTGCGCTGCCAGAGCAGCAGATCACCCAGGGGGGCCCCGCTGCTACTTTTGTGGGCAAGGGAAACACCCCCGAATGTGCTGCCCGGCCCGCTCGGCCCCCTGTAAAGGGTGCGGCAAATAGGGGCACTTTTTAGCAGTGTTCCAGGCCCGGGAGGTAGCCGCTATCTCCGGGGGAGAACCCCAATCTCAACCCACCCCCCAGCAATCCATGTGCGGCCAACCGGCGCCGCCATCTTGGGTCCCGGACTCCATGCGGGAGGGATGGGCGCCGCCATTTTGTGCTCCTCCGGCAACGTGCGATCCATGGGCGGTGCCACCTTGTCCACCCCCGACCGTGTGCGACCCGTGGAAGCCGCCATCTTGGCTGACGGCTAAGGACCCCGGGATGGACGTCCCCACGGGGCCTGAAGAAAACGCCCCAATGCAGCAACTACGACTGGCTTCTGTGACCCTGGGCCAGTCGCGGCCCCGAAGGCTCCAAACAGCAACAACAACAGTATTTATAAACGGGTACGAGACCTGCCTGATCGACTCTGGGAGCACGGAGAGTGTTATACATCCCGATACGGTAAGACGCTGTTTTGATCCACCCGAGTAATCAAAAAAATGTTCTGGCGGCAGGGTCCCATTCCATAGAGATCAAAGGGTTCTGCATCGCAAACCTCACGGTGCAGGGGTGGGAGTTCAAGAACTACCAGCTTTACGTCCTTCCCCACCTCTGCGCTGCCTCACTCCTGGGGTTGGATTTTCAGTGTAACCTCCAGAGTTTAACGTTTCAATTCGGCGGCCCTATACCCCCACTCACTATCTGCGGCCTCGCGACCCTCAAGGTCGACCCACCGTCCCTGATTGCGAACCTCACCCCGGATTGCAAACCCGTCGCCACTAGGAGCAGACGGTACAGCGCCCAGGACCAGACATTTATCCGGTCAGAGGCCCAGCCTGAGGGAAGGCATAATCAAGGCCAGCTATAGTCCCTGGAGAGTTCAGGTGGTAGTTGTAAAGATCAGGAAGAAGCAGAGGATGGTCGTAGACTATAGTCAAACCATCAATAGGTACACACAGCTGGATGCGTACCCTCTCCCCCGCATATCCGACATGGTCAATCGGATTGCACAGTACAATGTCTTTTCCACGGTGGACCTTAAGTCCGCCTACCACCAGCTCCCCATCCGCTCGAGCGACCGCAAATACACTGCTTTTGAAGCAGATGGGCGGCTCTATCACTTTTTAAGGGCTCCATTCGGAGTCATTAACAGGGTCTCGGTCTTCCAACGGGAGATGGACCGAATGGTTGACCGGGATGGTTTGCGGGCCACGTTCCCGTACCTCGACAACATCATCATCTGCGGCCACGACCAGCAGGACTACGACGCCAACCTCCGCAAATTCCTCCAGACCGCAAACGCCCTGAATCTCACATACAACAGGGAGAAACACCAGGTGTTAGATTTGGAGGTATTTGAGCACTTTGGGGACAGTGACCACAATTCGGTGATGTTTACGTTAGTGATGGAAAGGGATAAGTATACCCCGCAGGGCAAGAGTTATAGCTGGGGGAAGGGCAATTATGATGCCATTAGACATGACTTGGGGGGGATAGGTTGGAGAAGTAGGCTGCAAGTGTTGGGCACACTGGATATGTGGAGCTTGTTATAGGGACAGCTACTGCGTGTTCATGATAAGTACGTACCGATCAGGCAGGGAGGAAGGCGTCGAGCGAGGGAAACGTGGTTTACCAAAGAAGTGGAATCTCTTGTTAAGAGGAAGAAGGGGGCCTATGTGAAGATGAGGTGTGAAGTTTCAGTTGGGGTGCTTGATAGTTACAAGGTAGCGAGGAAGGATCTAAAGAGAGAGCTAAGATGAGCAAGGAGGGGACATGAGAAGTATTTGGCAGGTAGGATCAAGGGATACCCAAAAGCTTTCTATAGGTATGTCAGGAATAAAAGAATGACTAGGGTAAGAGTAGGGCCAGTCAAGGACAGGGATGGGAAGTTGTGTGTGGAATCTGAAAAGATAGGAGCGATACTAAATGAATATTTTTCGTCAGTATTCAGTCAGGAAAAAGATAATGTTGTGGAGGAGAATGCTGAGACCCAGGCTATTAGAATAGATGGCATTGAGGTACGTAGGGAAGAGGTATTGGCAATTCTGGACAGGCTGAAAATAGATAAGTCCGCGGGGCCTGATGGGATTTATCCTTGGATTGTCTGGGAGGCCAGGGAAGAGATTGCTGAGCCTTTGGCTTTGATTTTTATGTCATCATTGGCTACAGGAATAGTGCCAGAGGAATGGAGGATAGCAAATGTGGTCCCTTTGTTCAAGAAGGGGAATAGAGACAACCCCGGCAACTATAGACCGGTGAGCCTCACGTCTGTTGTGGGTAAAGTCTTGGAGGGGATTATAAGAGACAAGATTTATAATCATCTAGATAGGAATAATATGATTAGGGATAGTCAGCATGGCTTTGTGAAGGGTAGGTCATGCCTAACAAACCTTATCGAGTTCTTTGAGAAGGTGACTGAACTGGTACACGAGAGTAGAGCAGTTGATGTGGATTTCAGTAAAGCGTTTGATAAGGTTCCCCACGGTAGGCTATTGCATAAAATACGGAGGCTGGGGATTGAGGGTGATTTAGAGATGTGGATCAGAAATTGGCTAGCTGAAAGAAGACAGAGGGTGGTGGTTGATGGGAAATGTTCAGAATGGAGTTCAGTTACAAGTGGCGTACCACAAGGTAACCAGCTCCTTGTTATGTTAGATTTGACAGGACCATCCACAGCCTGGTGTCAGGCTCCAGACCGTGCTGAAGGAGGCGACACCGTTCTGTAACCAGCTCCTTGTTATATCAGATTTGACAGGACCATCCACAGCCTGGTGTCAGGCTCCAGGCCCTGCTGAAGGAGGCGACACCGTTCTGTAACCAGCACCTTATATCAGATTTGACAGGACCATCCACAGCCTGGTGTCAGGCTCCAGGTCGTGCTGAAGGAGGCGACACCGTTCTGTAACCAGCTCCTTGTTATATCAGATTTGACTGGACCATCCACAGCCTGGTGTCAGTCTCCAGGTCGCGCTGAAGGAGGCGACACCGTTCTGTAACCAGCACCTTGTTATATCAGATTTGACAGGACCATCCACAGCCTGGTGTCAGGCTCCAGGCCTTGCTGAAGGAGGCGACACCGTTCTGTAACCAGCTCCTTGTTATATCAAATATGACAAGACAATCCACAGCCTGGTGTCAGGCTCCAGGCCGCGCTGAAGGAGGCGACACCGTTCTGTAACCAGCTCATTGTTATATCAGATTTGACAGCACCATCCACAGTCTGGTGTCAGGCTCCAGGCCGTGCTGAAGGAGGCGACACCGTTCTGTAACCAGCTCCTTGTTATATCAGATTTGACAGGACCATCCACAGCCTGGTGTCAGACTCCAGGCCGTGCTGAAGGAGGCGACACCGTTCTGTAACCAGCTCCTTGTTGTATCAGATTTGACAGGACCATCCACAGCCTGGTGTCAGGCTCCAGGCCGTGCTGAAGGAGGTGACGAAGTTCTGTAACCAGCACCTTGTTATATCAGATTCGACAGGACCATCCACAGCCTGGTGTCAGGCTCCAGGCCGTGCTGAAGGAGGCGACACCGTTCTGTAACCAGCTCCTTGTTATATCAGATTTGACAGGAACATCCACAGCCTGGTGTCAGGCTCCAGGCCGCGCTGAAGGAGGCGACACCGTTCGGAAAGCAGCTCCTTGTTGTATCAGATTTGACAGGACCATCCACAGCCTGGTGTCAGGCTCCAGGCCGTGCTGAAGGAGGCGACACCGTTCTGTAACCAGCTCCTTGTTATATCAGATATGACAAGACCATCCACAGCCTGGTGTCACGCTCCAGGCCACGCTGAAGGAGGCGACACCGTTCTGTAACCAGCTCCTTGTTATATCAGATTTGACAGCACCATCCACAGTCTGGTGTCAGGCTCCAGGCCGTGCTGAAGGAGGCGACACCGTTCTGCAACAAGGTCCTTGTTATATCAGATTTGACAGGACCATCCACAGCCTGGTGTCAGACTCCAGGCCATGCTGAAGGAGGTGACGAAGTTCTGTAACCAGCACCTTGTTATATCAGATTCGACAGGACCATCCATAGCCTGGTGTCAGGCTCCAGGCCGTGCTGAGGGAGGTGACACCGTTCTGTAACCAGCTCCTTGTTATGTCAGATTTGACAGGACCAGCCACAGCCTGGTGTCAGGCTCCAGGCCGTGCTGAGGAGGCGACACCGTTCTGTAACCAGCTCCTTGTTATATCAGATTTGACAGGACCATCCACAACCTGGTGTCAGGCTCCAGGCCGTCCTGAAGGAGGCGACACCGTTCTGTAACCAGCTCCTTGTTATATCAGATTTGACAGGGCCAGCCACAGCCTGGTGTCAGGCTCCAGGCCGTGCTGAAGGAGGCGACACCGTTCTGTAACCAGCTCCTTGTTATATTAGATTTGACAGGACCATCCACAGACTGGTGTCAGGCTCCAGGCCGTGCTGAAGGAGGCGACACCGTTCTGTAACCAGCTCCTTGTTATATCAGATTTGACAGGACCATCCACAGCCTGGTTTCAGGCTCCAGGCCGTGCTGAAGGAGGCGACACCATTCTGTAACCAGCTCCTTGTTATATCAGATTTGACAGGACCATCCACAGCCTGGTGTCAGGCTCCAGGCCGTGCTGAAGGAGGCGACACCGTTCTGTAACCAGCTCCTTGTTATATCAGATTTGACAGGACCATCCACAGCCTGGTGTCAGGCTCCAGGCCGTGCTGAAGGAGGCGACACCGTTCTGTAACCAGCTCCTTGTTGTAGCAGATTTGACAGGACCATCCACAGCCTGCTGTCAGGCTCCAGACCGAACTGAAGGAGGTGACACCGTTCTGTAACCATCTCCTTGTTGTATCAGATTTGACAGGACCATCCACAGCCTGGTGTCAGGCTCCAGGCCGTGCTGAAGGAGGTGACAGCGTTCTGTAACCAGCTCCTTGTTATATCAGATTTGACAGGACCATCCACAGCCTGGTGTCAGACTCAAGGCCGTGCTGAAGGAGGCGACACCGTTCTATAACCAGCTCCTTGTTGTATCAGATTTGACAGGACCATCCACAGCCTGGTGTCAGGCTCCAGGCCGCGCTGAAGGAGGCGACACCGTTCTGTAACCAGCTCCTTGTTGTAGCAGATTTGACAGGACCATCCACAGCCTAGTGTCAGGCTCCAGGCCGTGCTGAAGGAGGCGACACCGTTCTGTAACCAGCTCCTTGTTATATCAGATTTGACAGGACCATCCACAGCCTGGTGTCAGGCTCCAGGCCGTGCTGAAGGAGGCGACACCGTTCTGTAACCAGCTCCTTGTTATATCAGATTTGACAGGACCATCCACAGCCTGGTGTCAGGCTCCAGGCCGTGCTGGAGGAGGCGACACCGTTCTGTAACCAGCTCCTTGTTATATCAGATTTGACAGGACCATCCACAGCCTGGTATCAGGCTCCAGGCCGTGCTGAAGGAGGTGACACCGTTCTGTAACCAGCTCCTTGTTGTATCAGATGTGCCAGACGCTCTGCTCCTGGTTTAGGAGTAGATTGTTAAAGTGTTCTTGTAATTCCCCAAGATTCTGGCACTGAGACCTTCCTCCTCTCTCTTTCCAGCCTTTCCACTCTCGGCAGAGTTTGCTCCATTTGTTAGTCATGTCCCAGACCCAGTTTCACGGTAACTACAGTCCCAAGACCTAGTCCAGAACTGGGTCACCAAATTATCTGTTCTCACTGAATATCTGCAGCAGCTCACAACACAACGTCCACATGCCGATCTTTATCCCCTCCACTAACCTCCCAATAACACAACCTCCAGAAACACATCCACAGCACGTTCATTAACTTCCCAATAACACATCCTCCAGAAACACATTTACATCACCTCCACGAAACAACCAAAAACACAAAATCCAGAAACACATTCACACCATCTCCACTAACTCCCCAATAACACAGACAACCTACGGAAACGCATACACATCACCTCCACTAACCCCCCAATAACACAACCTCCAGAAACCCATCATCATCACCTCCACTAACTTCCCAGTGACACAACCTCCAGAAACCCATCATCATCACCTCCAATAACTTCCCAATAACACAACCTCCAGAAATGCATCCACATCACCTCCACTAACTTCCCAATAACACAACCTCCAGAAATGCATCCACATCACATCCAATAACTTCCCAGTAACACAACCACCAGAAACACATTCTCATCACCTCCACTAACCTCCCAATAACACAACCACCAGAAACACATCCTCATCACCGCCACTAACTTCCCAATAACACAACCTCCAGAAACACATCCTCATCACCTCCACTAATTTCCCAATAACACAACCTCCAGAAACACATCCTCATCACCTTCACTAACTTCCCAATAACACAACCTCCAGAAACACATCCTCATCACCTCCAGTAACTTCCCAATAACACAACCTCCAGAAACACATCCTCAACACCTTCACTAACTTCCCAATAACACATCCTCCAGAAACACATCCTCATCACCTCCACTAACTCCTCAATAACACAACCTCCAGAAACACATCCTCATCACCGCAAATAACCTCCCAATAACACACCTTCCTGATACACATCCTCATCACCTCCACTAACTTCCCAATAACACAACCTCCAGAAACACATCCTCATCACCGCCACTAACCTCCCAATAACACAACCTCCAGAAACACATCCACATCACCTCCACTAATTTCCCAATAACACATCCTCCAGAAACACATCCTCATCACCTCCACTAACTCCTCAATAACACAACCTCCAGAAACACATCCTCATCACCGCAAATAACCTCCCAATAACACACCTTCCTGATACACATCCTCATCACCTCCACTAACTTCCCAATCACACAACCTCCAGAAACACATCCTCATCACCTCCACTAACTCCTCAATAACACAACCTCCAGAAACACATCCTCAATACCGCCACTAAATTCCCAATAACACAACCTCCAGAAACACATCCTCATCACCTCCACTAACTCCTCAATAACACAACCTCCAGAAACACATCCTCATCACCTCCACTAACTCCTCAATAACACATCCTCCAGAAACACATCCTCATCACCGCCACTAACTTCCCAATAACACAACCTCCAGAAACACATCCTCATCACCGCCACTAACTTCCCAATAACACAACCTCCAGAAACACATCCTCATCACCTCCACTAACTCCTCAATAACACAACCTCCAGAAACACATCCTCATCACCGCCACTAACCTCCCAATAACACAACCACCAGAAACACATCCTCATCACCTCCACTAACCTCCCAATAACACAACCACCAGAAACACATCCTCATCACCTCCACTAACGTCCCAATAACACAACCTCCAGAAACACATCCTCATCACCTCCACTAATTTCCCAATAACACAACCTCCAAAAACCCATCCTCATCAACCCAACTAACTTCCCAATAACACAACCTCCAGAAACACATTCTCATCACCGCCAATAACCTCCCAATAACACACCTTCCTGATACACATCCTCATCACCTCCACTAACTTCCCAATCACACAACCTCCAGAAACACATCCTCATCACCTCCACTAACTCCTCAATAACACAACCTCCAGAAACACATCCTCATCACCGCCACTAACTTCCCAATAACACAACCTCCAGAAACACATCCTCATCACCGCCACTAACTTCCCAATAACACAACCTCCAGAAACACATCCTCATCACCTCCACTAACTCCTCAATAACACAACCTCCAGAAACACATCCTCATCACCGCCACTAACCTCCCAATAACACAACCACCAGAAACACATCCTCATCTCCTCCACTAACTTCCCAATAACACAACCTCCAGAAACACATCCTCACCACCTCCACTAACTCCCCAATAACACAACCTCCAGAAACACATCCTCATCACCTCCACTAACTCCCCAATAACACAACCTCCAGAAACACATCCTCATCTCCTCCACTAACTTCCCAATAACACAACCTCCAGAACCACATCCACATCACCTCCACTAATTTCCCAATAACACAACCTCCAAAAACCCATCCTCATCAACCCAACTAACTTCCCAATAACACAACCTCCAGAAACACATCCTCATCACCTCCACTAACTTCTCAATAACAGAACCTGCAGAAACCCATCATCATCACCTCCACTAACTCCTCAATAACACTACCTCCAGAAACACATCCACATCACCGCCACTAACCTCCCAATAACACAACCTCCAGAAACACAGCCTCATCACCTCCACTAACTCCTCAATAACACTACCTCCAGAAACACATCCTCATCACCGCCACTAACTTCCCAATAACACAACATCCAGAAACACATCCTCATCACCTCCACTAACTCCTCAATAACACTACCTCCAGAAACACATCCTCATCACCGCCACTAACCTCCCAATAACACAACCTCCATAAACACATCCTCATCACCTCCGCTAACTCCTCAATAACACTACCTCCAGAAACACATCCTCATCACCGCCACTAACTTCCCAATAACACAACCTCCAGAAACACATCACATCACCTCAACTAACTTCCCAATAATACAACCTCCAGAAACACATCCAGAGCACCCCCACCAACATCCCAATAACACAACCTTGGTAAACACATCCTCATCACCTCCACGAAACTTCCAACAGCACAATCTCAAGAAACCCAACCACAACAACCCCACAAAATTCCCAATAACACAACCTCCAGAAACACATCCACATCACCTCCACTAACTTTCCAATAACACAACCTCCAGAAACACATCCTCATCACCGCCACTAACCTCCCAATAACACAACCACCAGAAACACATCCTCATCACCTCCACTAACTTCTCAATAACACAACCTCCAGAAACACGTCCACATCACCTCCACTAACTTTCCAATAACACAACCTCCAGAAACACATCCTCATCACCGCCAATAACGTCCCTATAACACAACCTCCAGAACCACATCCAGCGAACCTCCACTGTTTACAGTAGGGACTGGTTTAGCACAGGGCTAAATCGCTGGCTTTGAAAGCAGACCAAACGGGCCAGCAGCACGGTTCAATCCCCGTCCCAGCTTCCACGAACAGTCGCCGGAATGTGGCGACTGGGGACCTTCAGTTGAAGCCTACTTGTAACAATAAGCGATTTTCAATTTTTCTTTTAATTTCAATAATACAACCTCCAGAAACACATCCAGAGCACCCCCACCAACATCCCAATAACACAACCTTGGTAAACACATCCTCATCACCTCCACGAAACTTCCAACAGCACAATCTCAAGAAACCCAACCACAACAACCCCACAAAATTCCCAATAACACAACCTCCAGAAACACATCCACATCACCTCCACTAACTTTCCAATAACACAACCTCCAGAAACCCATCCTGATCACTTCCACTAACTTCCCAATAACACAACCTCCAGAAAAACATCCACATCACCTCCACTAACCTCCCAGTAACGCAACCTCCTGACACACACCCACATCACCTCCACTAACTTCCCAATAACACAACCTCCAGAAACACATCCTCATCACCTCCGCTAACGTCGCAATAAAACAACCTCCAGAAACCCATCATCATCACCTCCACTAACTTCCCAATAACACATCCTCCAGAAACACATCCTCATCACCTCCACTAACGTCCCAATAAAACAACCTCCAGAAATCCATCATCATCACCTCCACTAACCTCCCAATAACACATCCTCCAGAAACACATCCTCATCACTTCCACTAACTTCCCAATAACACAACCTCCAGAAACACATCCACATCACCTCCACTAACCTCCCAATAACGCAACCTCCAGAAACACATCCTCATCACCTCCACTAACGTCCCAATAACACAACCTCCAGACACACACCCACATCACCTCCACTAACTTCCCAATAACACAACCTCCATAAACACATCCTCATCACCTCCACTAACGTCCCAATAACACAACCTCCAGAAACAAATCCTCATCACCTCCACTAACTTCCCAATAACACAACCTCCAGAAAAACATTCACATCACCTCCACTAACCTGCCAATAACACAACCACCAGAAACACATCCACATCACCTCCAATAACTTCCCAGTAACACAACCTCCAGAAACACATCCACTTCACCTCCACTAACTTCCAATAACACAACCTCCAGAAACTCATCCTCATCACCGCCACTAACGTCCCAATAACACAACCTCCAGAAACACATCCACATCACCTCCACTAATTTCCCAATAACACAACCTCCAGAAACACATCCTCATCCCCTCCACTAACGTCCCAATCACACAACCACCAGAAACCCATCCACATCACGAACACTAACTTCCCAATTAGAAAGCTTCGACAAACCCATCTACATCACCTCCACTAACTTCCCAATAACACATCCTCCAGAAACACATCCTCATCATCTCCACTTACTTCCCAATAACACAAACTTCAGAATCCCATCCTCATGGCCTCCACTAACACCCCAATAACACAACCTCCAGAAACACATCCTCATCACCTCCACTAACTTCCCAATAACACAACCTCCAGAAACACATCCTCATCAACTCCACTAACTTCCCAATCACACAACCTCCAGAAACACATCCTCATCCCCTCCACTAACGTCCCAATCACACAACCACCAGAAACCCATCCACATCACCAACACTAACTTCCCAATTAGAAAGCTTCGACAAACCCATCTACATCACCTCCACTAACGTCCCAATAACACAACCTCCAGAAACACATCCTCATCACCACCACTAACTTCCCTATAACACAACCTCCAGAAACACATCCTTATCATGATGGAAAGGGATAAGTATACACCGCAGGGCAAGAGTTATAGCTGAGGGAAGGGCAATTATGATGCCATTAGACGTGACTTGGGGGTGATAAGGTGGAGAAGTAGGCTGCAAGTGTTGGGCACACTGGATAAGTGGGGCTTGTTCAAGGATCAGCAACTGCGTGTTCTTGATAAGTATGTACTGGTCAGACAGGGAGGAAGGCGTCGAGCGAGGGAACCGTGGTTTACCAAGGAAGTGGAATCTCTTGTTAAGAGGAAGAAGGAGGCCTATGTGAAGATGAAGTGTGAAGTTTCGGTTGGGGCGATGGATAGTTACAAGGTAGCGAGGAAGGATCTAAAGAGAGAGCTAAGACGAGCAAGGAGGGGACATGAGAAGTATTTGGCAGGAAGGATCAAGGAAAACCCAAAAGCTTTCTATAGGTATGTCAGGAATAAGCTAATGACTAGGGAAAGAGTAGGACCAGTCAAGGACAGGGATGGGAAATTGTGTGTGGATTCTGAAGAGATAGGCGAGATACTAAATGAATATTTTTCGTCAGTATTCACTCAGGAAAAAGATAATGTTGTGGAGGAGAATGCTGAGCCCCAGGCTAATAGAATAGATGGCATTGAGGTACGTAGGGAAGAGGTGTTGGCAATTCTGGACAGGCTGAAAATAGATAAGTCCCCGGGACCTGATGGGATTTATCCTAGGATTCTATGGGAGGCCAGGGAAGAGATTGCTGGACCTTTGGCTTTGATTTTTATATCATCATTGGCTACAGGAATAGTGCCAGAGGACTGGAGGACAGCAAATGTGGTCCCTTTGTTCAAAAAGGGGAGCAGAGACAACCCCGGCAACTATAGACCGGTGAGCCTCACGTCTGTAGTGGGTAAAGTCTTGGAGGGGATTATAAGAGACAAGATTTATAATCATCTAGATAGGAATAATATGATCAGGGATAGTCAGCATGGCTTTGTGAAGGGTAGGTGATGCCTCACAAACCTTATTGAGTTCTTTGAGAAGGTGACTGAACAGGTAGACGAGGGTAGAGCAGTTGATGTGGTGTATATGGATTTCAGAAAAGCGTTTGATAAGGTTCCCCACGGTAGGCTATTGCAAAAAATACGGAGGCTGGGGATTGAGGGTGATTTAGAGATGTGGATCAGAAATTGGCTAGCTGAAAGAAGACAGAGGGTGGTGGTTGATGGGAAATGTTCAGAATGGAGTACAGTCACAAGTGGAGTACCACAAGGATCTGTTCTGGGGCCGTTGCTGTTTGTCATTTTTATCAATGACCTAGAGGAAGGCGCAGAAGGGTGGGTGAGTAAATTTGCAGACGATACTAAAGTCGGTGGTGTTGTCGATAGTGTGGGAGGATGTAGCAGGTTACAGAGGGATATAGATAAGCTGCAGAGCTGGGCTGAGAGGTGGCAAATGGAGTTTAATGTAGAGAAGTGTGAGGTGATTCACTTTGGAAGGAATAACAGGAATGCGGAATATTTGGCTAACGGTAAAGTTCTTGAAAATGTGGATGAGCAGAGGGATCTAGGTGTCCATGTACATAGATCCCTGAAAG
Source organism: Scyliorhinus torazame (assembly GCF_047496885.1). NCBI lineage: Eukaryota > Metazoa > Chordata > Chondrichthyes > Carcharhiniformes > Scyliorhinidae > Scyliorhinus > Scyliorhinus torazame. The sequence continues at coordinate 35,855,478 of NC_092711.1, forward strand.
TTGCCACCCAGGTTGATAGGGTTGTGAAGAAGGCCTATGGAGTGTTGGCCTTTATTGGTAGAGGGATTGAGTTCCGGAGTCGGGAGGTCATGTTGCAGCTGTACAGAACTCTGGTAGGGCCGCATTTGGAGTATTGCGTACAGTTCTGGTCACCGCATAATAGGAAGGACGTGGAGGCTTTGGAGCGGGTGCAGAGGAGATTTACCAGGATGTGGCCTGGTATGGAGGGAAAATCTTATGAGGAAAGGCTGATGGACTTGAGGTTGTTTTCGTTGGAGAGAAGAAGGTTAAGAGGAGACTTAATAGAGGCATACAAAATGATCAGGGGGTTGGATAGGGTGGACAGTGAGAGCCTTCTCCCGCGGATGGATATGGCTGGCACGAGGGGACATAACTTTAAACTCAGGGGTAATAGATATAGGACAGAGGTCAGAGGTAGGTTCTTTACGCAAAGAGTAGTGAGGCCGTGGAATGCCCTACCTGCTACAGTAGTGAACTCGCCAACATTGAGGGCATTTAAAAGTTTATTGGATAAACATATGGATGATAATGGCATAGTGTAGGTTAGATGGCTTTTGTTTCGGTGCAACATCGTGGGCCGAAGGGCCTGTACTGCGCTGTATTGTTAAAACAAAAACAATCACCTCCACTAACTTCCCAATAACACAACCTCCAGAAACACATCCACACCACCTCCACTAACTTCACAATAACACAACCTCCAGAAACACATCCTGATCACCTCCACTAACTTCCCAATAACACAACCTCCAGAACCACATCCTCATCACCTCCACCAGCTTCCCAATAACAAAACCTCCAGAAACACATCCTCATCACCACCACTAACCTGCCTATAACACAACCTCCAGAACCACATCCTCATCACCTCCACTAACTTCCCAATAACACAACCTCCAGAACCACATCCTCATCACCTCCACTAACTTCCCAATAACACAACCTGCAGAAACACATCCTCATCACCATCACTAACTTCCCAATAACACAACCACCAGAACCACATCCTCATCACCTCCACTAACTTCCCAATAACACAACCTCCAGAAACACATCCTCATCACCTCCACTAACTTCCCAATAACACAACCTCCAGAAACACATCCTCATCACCACCACTAACTTCCCAATAACACAACCTCCAGAAACACATCCTCATCACCTCCACTAACCTGCCAATAACACAACCACCAGAAACACATCCACATCACCTCCAATAACTTCCCAGTAACACAACCTCCAGAAACACATCCACTTCACCTCCACTAACTTCCAATAACACAACCTCCAGAAACTCATCCTCATCACCGCCACTAACGTCCCAATAACACAACCTCCAGAAACACATCCACATCACCTCCACTAATTTCCCAATAACACAACCTCCAGAAACACATCCTCATCCCCTCCACTAACGTCCCAATCACACAACCACCAGAAACCCATCCACATCACGAACACTAACTTCCCAATTAGAAAGCTTCGACAAACCCATCTACATCACCTCCACTAACTTCCCAATAACACATCCTCCAGAAACACATCCTCATCATCTCCACTTACTTCCCAATAACACAAACTTCAGAATCCCATCCTCATGGCCTCCACTAACACCCCAATAACACAACCTCCAGAAACACATCCTCATCACCTCCACTAACTTCCCAATAACACAACCTCCAGAAACACATCCTCATCAACTCCACTAACTTCCCAATCACACAACCTCCAGAAACACATCCTCATCCCCTCCACTAACGTCCCAATCACACAACCACCAGAAACCCATCCACATCACCAACACTAACTTCCCAATTAGAAAGCTTCGACAAACCCATCTACATCACCTCCACTAACGTCCCAATAACACAACCTCCAGAAACACATCCTCATCACCACCACTAACTTCCCTATAACACAACCTCCAGAAACACATCCTTATCATGATGGAAAGGGATAAGTATACACCGCAGGGCAAGAGTTATAGCTGAGGGAAGGGCAATTATGATGCCATTAGACGTGACTTGGGGGTGATAAGGTGGAGAAGTAGGCTGCAAGTGTTGGGCACACTGGATAAGTGGGGCTTGTTCAAGGATCAGCAACTGCGTGTTCTTGATAAGTATGTACTGGTCAGACAGGGAGGAAGGCGTCGAGCGAGGGAACCGTGGTTTACCAAGGAAGTGGAATCTCTTGTTAAGAGGAAGAAGGAGGCCTATGTGAAGATGAAGTGTGAAGTTTCGGTTGGGGCGATGGATAGTTACAAGGTAGCGAGGAAGGATCTAAAGAGAGAGCTAAGACGAGCAAGGAGGGGACATGAGAAGTATTTGGCAGGAAGGATCAAGGAAAACCCAAAAGCTTTCTATAGGTATGTCAGGAATAAGCTAATGACTAGGGAAAGAGTAGGACCAGTCAAGGACAGGGATGGGAAATTGTGTGTGGATTCTGAAGAGATAGGCGAGATACTAAATGAATATTTTTCGTCAGTATTCACTCAGGAAAAAGATAATGTTGTGGAGGAGAATGCTGAGCCCCAGGCTAATAGAATAGATGGCATTGAGGTACGTAGGGAAGAGGTGTTGGCAATTCTGGACAGGCTGAAAATAGATAAGTCCCCGGGACCTGATGGGATTTATCCTAGGATTCTATGGGAGGCCAGGGAAGAGATTGCTGGACCTTTGGCTTTGATTTTTATATCATCATTGGCTACAGGAATAGTGCCAGAGGACTGGAGGACAGCAAATGTGGTCCCTTTGTTCAAAAAGGGGAGCAGAGACAACCCCGGCAACTATAGACCGGTGAGCCTCACGTCTGTAGTGGGTAAAGTCTTGGAGGGGATTATAAGAGACAAGATTTATAATCATCTAGATAGGAATAATATGATCAGGGATAGTCAGCATGGCTTTGTGAAGGGTAGGTGATGCCTCACAAACCTTATTGAGTTCTTTGAGAAGGTGACTGAACAGGTAGACGAGGGTAGAGCAGTTGATGTGGTGTATATGGATTTCAGAAAAGCGTTTGATAAGGTTCCCCACGGTAGGCTATTGCAAAAAATACGGAGGCTGGGGATTGAGGGTGATTTAGAGATGTGGATCAGAAATTGGCTAGCTGAAAGAAGACAGAGGGTGGTGGTTGATGGGAAATGTTCAGAATGGAGTACAGTCACAAGTGGAGTACCACAAGGATCTGTTCTGGGGCCGTTGCTGTTTGTCATTTTTATCAATGACCTAGAGGAAGGCGCAGAAGGGTGGGTGAGTAAATTTGCAGACGATACTAAAGTCGGTGGTGTTGTCGATAGTGTGGGAGGATGTAGCAGGTTACAGAGGGATATAGATAAGCTGCAGAGCTGGGCTGAGAGGTGGCAAATGGAGTTTAATGTAGAGAAGTGTGAGGTGATTCACTTTGGAAGGAATAACAGGAATGCGGAATATTTGGCTAACGGTAAAGTTCTTGAAAATGTGGATGAGCAGAGGGATCTAGGTGTCCATGTACATAGATCCCTGAAAGTTGCCACCCAGGTTGATAGGGTTGTGAAGAAGGCCTATGGAGTGTTGGCCTTTATTGGTAGAGGGATTGAGTTCCGGAGTCGGGAGGTCATGTTGCAGCTGTACAGAACTCTGGTAGGGCCGCATTTGGAGTATTGCGTACAGTTCTGGTCACCGCATAATAGGAAGGACGTGGAGGCTTTGGAGCGGGTGCAGAGGAGATTTACCAGGATGTGGCCTGGTATGGAGGGAAAATCTTATGAGGAAAGGCTGATGGACTTGAGGTTGTTTTCGTTGGAGAGAAGAAGGTTAAGAGGAGACTTAATAGAGGCATACAAAATGATCAGGGGGTTGGATAGGGTGGACAGTGAGAGCCTTCTCCCGCGGATGGATATGGCTGGCACGAGGGGACATAACTTTAAACTCAGGGGTAATAGATATAGGACAGAGGTCAGAGGTAGGTTCTTTACGCAAAGAGTAGTGAGGCCGTGGAATGCCCTACCTGCTACAGTAGTGAACTCGCCAACATTGAGGGCATTTAAAAGTTTATTGGATAAACATATGGATGATAATGGCATAGTGTAGGTTAGATGGCTTTTGTTTCGGTGCAACATCGTGGGCCGAAGGGCCTGTACTGCGCTGTATTGTTAAAACAAAAACAATCACCTCCACTAACTTCCCAATAACACAACCTCCAGAAACACATCCACACCACCTCCACTAACTTCACAATAACACAACCTCCAGAAACACATCCTGATCACCTCCACTAACTTCCCAATAACACAACCTCCAGAACCACATCCTCATCACCTCCACCAGCTTCCCAATAACACAACCTCCAGAAACACATCCTCATCACCACCACTAACCTGCCTATAACACAACCTCCAGAACCACATCCTCATCACCTCCACTAACTTCCCAATAACACAACCTCCAGAACCACATCCTCATCACCTCCACTAACTTCCCAATAACACAACCTGCAGAAACACATCCTCATCACCATCACTAACTTCCCAATAACACAACCACCAGAACCACATCCTCATCACCTCCACTAACTTCCCAATAACACAACCTCCAGAAACACATCCTCATCACCTCCACTAACTTCCCAATAACACAACCTCCAGAAACACATCCTCATCACCACCACTAACTTCCCAATAACACAACCTCCAGAAACACATCCTCATCACCTCCACTAACTTCCCAATAACACAACCTCCAGAAACACATCCTCATCACCTCCACTAACTTCCCAATCACACAACCTCCAGAAACCCATTCACATCACCCCTTTAAACGTCCCTTTAACGCAACCTCCAGGAACACACCCACATCAACTCCACTAACTTCCAAATAACGCAACCTCCAGAAACACATCCACATCAACTCCACTAACTTCCCAAAAATGCAACCTCCAGAAACACATCCACATCAACTCCACTAACTTCCCAATAACACAACCTCCAGAAACACATCCTCATCACCTCCACTAACCTCCCAATAACACAACCTCCAGAAACACGTCCTCATCACCTCCACTAACTTCCCAATCACACAACCTCCAGAAACACATCCTCATCACCTCCACTAACTTCCCAATCACACAACCTCCAGAAACCCATTCACATCACCCCCTTAAACGTCCCTATAACGCAACCTCCAGAAACACATCCACATCAACTCCACTAACTTCCCAATAACGCAACCTCCAGAAACACATCCACATCAACTCCACTAACTTCCCAATAACACAACCTCCAGAAACACATCCACATCACCTCCATTAACTTCCCAATAACACAACCTCCAGAAACACATCCTCATCACCTCCACTAACCTCCCAATAACACAACCCCCAGAAACACATGCTCACCATCTCGACTAATTTCCCAATAGCACAATCTCCAGAAACACATCCTCACCATCTCGATTAACTTCCCAATAACAAAATCACCAGAAACACATCCACATCACCACCACGAACTTACCAACAACACAACCTATAGAAACCGATCCATATCAGCTCCACTAACCATCCAATAACACAACCTCCAGTAAACACATGCACATCACCTCCACGAACTCCCCCATAACACAAACTCCAGAAAACCATTCACATCACCCCCTTAAACCTCCCAATGACACAACCTCCAGAAACCCATCCACATCACCTCCACTAATTCCCCAATAACACAACCTCCAGAAACACATCCACATCACCTCCACTAACATCCCAATAACACAACCTCCAGAAACACATCCTCATCACCTCCACTAACTCCTCAAGAACACAACCTCCAGAAACACATCCTCATCACCTCCACTAACTTCCCAATAACACAACCTCCAGGAACCCATCCACATCACCTCCACTTATTTCCCAATAACACAACCTCCAGAAACACATCCACATCACCTCCACTAACATCCCAATAACACAACCTCCAGAAACACATCCTCATCACCCCCTTAAACCTCCCAATAACACAACCTCCAGAAACCCATCGACATCACCTCCACTAACTCCCCAATAACACAACCTCCAGAAACACGTCCAGATCACCTCCACTAACTTCCCAATAACACAAACTCCAGAAACACATCCTCATCACCCCCTTAAACCTCCCAATAACACAACCTCCAGAAACCCATCCTCATCACCTCCACTAACTCCCCAATAACACAACATCCAGAAACACATCCTCATCACCGCCACTAACTTCCCAATAACACAACATCCGGAAACACAACCTCATCACCTCCATTAACTTCCCAATAGCACAACCTCCAGAAACCCATCCACATCACAATGATCTTTAAGAACAGAACATAAGAACTAGGAGCAGGAGTAGGCCATCTGGCCCCTCGAGCCTGCTCCACCATTCAATGAGGTCATGGCTGATCTTTTGTGGACTCAGCTCCACTTTCCCACCGAACACCATAACCCTTAATCCCTTTATTCTTCAAAAAACTATCTATCTTTATCTTAAAAACATTTAGTGAAGGAGCCTCTACTGCTTCACTGGGCAAGGAATTCCATAGATTCACAACCCTTTGGGAGAAGAAGTTGCTTCTTAACTCAATCCTAAATCTACTTCCCCTTTTGAGGCTATGCCCCCTTGTTCTGCTTTCACCCGCCAGTGGAAACAACCTGCCCGCATCTATCCTATCTATTCCCTTCATAATCTTATATGTTTCTGTCAGATCCCCCCTCATCCTTCTAAATTACAACGAGTACAGTCCCAGTCTCCTCAACATTGCCTCGTAATCCAACCCATTCAGCTCCGAGATTAAACTAGTGAATCTCCTCTGCACTCCCTCCAGTGCCAGTATGTCCTTTCTCATGTATGGTGACCAAAACTGAACACAATACTCCAGGTGTGGCCTCACTAACACCTTATACAATTGCAGCATAACCTCCCTAGTCTTAAACTCCATCCCTCTAGCAATGAAGGACAACATTCCATTCGCCTTCTTAAACACCTGTTGCACCTGTGAACCAACTTTTTGCGACTCATGCACTAGCACACCCATGTCTCTCTGCATAGCAGCATGTTTTAATATTTTATCATTTAAATAATAATCCCTTTTGCTGTTATTCCTACCAAAATGGATTACCTCACACTTGTCAACATTGTATTCCATCTGCCAGAGTCAAGGCCATTCACTTAACTTATCCAAATCCCTCTGCAGACTTCCGGTATCCTCTGCATTTTTTGCTTTACCACTCATCTTAGTGTCGTCTGCAAACTTGGACACATTGCACTTGGTCCCCAACTCCAAATCATCCATGTAAATTGTGAACAATTGTGGGCTCAACATCCCTGAGGGACACCACTAGCTACTGATAGCCAACCAGAGAAACAACCATTAATCCCCGCTTTTTGCTTTCTATTAATTAACCAATCCTCTAACCATGCTACTACTTTACCCTTAATGCCATGCGTCTTTATCTTAAGCATCAACCTTTTGTGTGGCACCAAGGTGTGACAAGTCAAAGGCTTTCTGGAAATCCGGATATACCACATCCACTGTCTCCCCGTTATCTACCGCAGTGGCAATGCCATCAAAGAAATCCACTAATTTAGTTCGGCACGACCTGCCCTTTATGAACCCATGCTGCGACTGCCCAGTGGGACAATTTCCATCCAGATGCCTCGCTATTTCTTCCTTGATGATAGATTCCAGCATCTTCCCTACTACCGAAGTTAAGCTCATCCGCTTATTACCCGCTTTCTGCTACCTCCTTTTTTAAACAGTGGTGTCAAGTTTGCGAATTTCGAATCCGCCGGGACCACCCCAAAGTCTGGTGAATTTTGGTAAATTATCACTAGTGCATTTGCAATTTCCCTAACCATCTATTTTAGCACACTGGGATGCATTCCATCAGGGCCAGGAGACTTGTCTACCTTTAGCCCAATTAGCTTGCCCATCACTATCGCCTTACTGATAACAATCATCTCAAGGTTCTCACCTGTCAAAGCCTCATTTCAATCAGTCAGTGGCATGTTATTTGTGTCTTCCACTGTGAAGACCGACCCAAAACACCAGTTCAGTTCCTCAGCCATTTCTTCATCTCCCTTCTCATCCTCTAAAGGACCAATATTTACCTTAGCCACTCATTTTTGTTTTATATATTTGTAGAAACGTTTACTATCTGTTTTTATATTCTGAGCATGGTTACTCTCATAATCTATCTTACTCTTCTTTATAGCTTTTTGAGTATCTTTCTGTTGCCCCTTGAAGATTTCCCAGTCCTCTAGTCTCCCACTAATAGTTGCCACTTTGTATGCGTTTTCCTTCAATTTGATACTCTCCCTTAAATATCCACGGTCAATTTTCCCTCTTTCTACCGTCCTTCCTTTTTGTTGGTATAAACCTTTGCTGAGCACTGAGAAAAATCGCTTGGATGGATCTCCACTGTTCCTGAACTGTTTCACCATGAAGTCTTTGCTCCCAGTCTACCTTAACTAGCTCTTCTCTCATCCCATTGTATTCGCCTTTGCTTAAGCACAAAACACTAGTGTTTGATTTTACCTTCTCGCCCTTCATCTGTATTTCAAATTCCACCATATTGTGATCGCTCCTTCCGAGAGGATCCCTAACTATGAGATCATTAATCAATCCTATCTCATTACACAGGACCAGATCTAGGACCGCTTGTTCCCTCGTAGATTCCATTACATACTGTTCTAGGAAACTATCCCGGATACATTCTATAAACTCCTCCTCAAGGCTGCCTTGACCGACCTGGTTAAACCAATCGACATGTAGATTAAAATCCCCATGCTAACTGCTGTATCATTTCTACATGCATCCGTTATTTCTTTGTTTATTGCCTGCCCCACCATAATGTTACCCTTTGGTGGCCTATAGACTTCTGCTATCAGTGACATTTTCGCCTTATTATCCCTGAGTTCCACCCAAACGAATTCAAACTTAGCCTGCATAACACTGATGTAATCCCTCACTATTGCCCGGATGTCATCCTTAAATAACAGAGCTACACCACCTCCCTTACCATTCAATCTGTCAATCCGAATAGATTGATACCCTCGATATTTAACTCCCAGTCGTGACCATCCTGTAACCATGTTTCAGTAATGGCCACTAAATCATAGTCATTCACGATAATTTGCGCCATCAACTCATTTAGCTTATTCCGAATACTACGAGCATTCAGCTAAAGTACACTTATGTCGGCTTTTATACCTCTGTTTTGAATCTTAACACCTCGATCAGTAACCTCTCCTAAGTTATATTTCCTCTTAACGTTTCTCTGAATTTTCCTTGTCGTTGAACCCATATCTTCATGTAACAACCTGCCGCGTCACTTACCATTTATATTTTTACTTCCCGTTGTATTCCTTTTAATATTACTGTTCACTGTTTAATATTAATATTCACTGTTCCTTGTACTGTCGCCGTTTTTGATTTTTGACTATGGCTCCTCTGCCTTACACGAACCCCCTCACTGCCTTTTGCTTCTGATGCTGTTTTACTAATTTCCGACTTCCTATATCGGTTCCCATCACCCTGCCACAGCAGTCCCAACCCTCCCCAACAGCTCTAGCAAACACCACCCCCTTATGAGCGCGATAATATAACTTCTAGAAACATAAACAAATCACCTCCACTATATCGCCAAAAACACTACCTCCAGCAACACATGCATATCACCACCACTAATTTCCCAATAACAAAACGTCCAGAAACAGATTCGCATCACCTCCACTAACTTCCCATTAAGACAACCTCCAGAAACACAGCCACATCACCTCCACGAACATCCTAATAACACAACCTCCAGAAACACATCCACAGCAGCTCCACTAACTTTCCAATAACACAACCTCCAGAAATCCATCATCACCACCGCCACTAACTTCCCAACAACACAATCTCCATAAACACATCCTCATCATCTCCATTAACTTCCCAATAACACAACCTCCAGAAACACAACCAGAGAACCTCCACTGTGAAAGCAGGCCAGCAGCATGGTTCAATTCCCGTCCCAGCTTCCCCGAACTGTCGCCGGAATGTGGCGACTAGGGTCCATCATTTAAAGTCTACTTGTAACAATAAGCGATTTTCAATTTTCCTTTTAATTTCAATAACACAACCTCCAGAAGCACATTCACAGCACCCACACCAACATCCCAATAACACAACCTTGGTAAACACATCCTCATCACCTCCACGAAACTTCTAATAACACAATCTCAAGAAACCCAACCACAACAACCCCACTAAATTCCCAATAACACAACCTCCTGAAACCCATCAACATCACGTCCACTAACTTCCCAATAACACAGCCTCCAGAAACCCATCAACATCACCGCCACTAACCTCCCAATAACACAATCTCCAGAAACCCTACCACAGTAGCCCCACTAGCTTCCCAATAACACAACCTCCAGAATTTCACTCAAAGCACCGCCACTAACTTCCCAATAACAAAATCTCCAGAAACCCATCCACACACCTCCACACATTCCGAATTACACAAACTCCAGAAATTCATCCTTATGACCTCCACTAACTACCCTATAACACAGCCTCCAATAACACATGCACAGCACACTCACTAATTTCCAAATAACACAACCTCGAGAAAACCACCCTCATCAACTCCACTAAACTCCCAATAAATGAAATGAAAATCGCCTAATTTCACAAGTAGGCTTCAAATTAATTACTGTGAAAAGCCCCTAGTCGCCACATTCCGGCGCCTGTTCGGGGAGGCTGTTACGGGAATGGGACCGTGCTGCTTGCCTGCCTTGGTCTGCTTTCAAAGCCAGCGATTTAGCCCTGTGCTAAACAGCCCCTATAATGCCCTGTACTAAGCAGCCCCTAACAATCTCAAGGAACCCAACCACAGCACCCCCAATAATTTGCCAATAAAACAACCTCCAGAAACACATCCACAGCAACTCCACTAACCTCCCATAAACACAACATCCAAAAAACATCCTTATCGCCTCCAGGAACTCCCCAATAACACAGCCTCCAGAAACACATCCTCATCACTTCCACTAACCTCCCATAAACACTTCCTCCAGAAACCCATCCACATCACCTCCACTAACTTCCCAATGACATACCTTCCAGAAACACATCCTCATCACCTCCACTAACTTCCCAATAACACAACCTCCAGAGATCCATCCACATCACCTCCACTAACCTCCCAATAACACAACCTCCAGAGACCCATCCACAGACCCACCACCATCTTAACAATAATATAACTGGACATGGAACGAAAATTAACTGTTTTCCCATTCGTTGGAAATGGGATAATTTTTTTACGTGAGACTGTGGAGAATTTCAATCATAGAATGAGAACATTGCTCTTGAGAGCTGCAAGATTGGGAACCAATGTAGATCAGTGAGCAGAGGGACGGTACGTGACTGGCATTGTGTGTGGGTTAGGATATGGACAGCAGAGTTGCGGGTGATCTGTGCTTCATGAAGATTTAGAACAGCAATTGAGTGGCTCGAATTTAATCGCAATAGTCGAGTCTGGATTTGACACAGACACAGATGATGGATTGTTCTGCGATGAGGCGATGGCAAGTGGGCAGGATTGGGAATAGAAAGAACATCTGGATATAAATAATTTCAGTGTCAAAGGGAGCGCGGAGATTGTGACCCCAGTCTCCGATTTCAGCCAGAGAGCGGTGTGTGGATACTGGATAGGGACTGAGATTAGTGACTGGAACTGAAGAACATGCATTCAATCTTTCCAAGATGGAAATTCCAGAGCAATAATACACTTAAAGTAGTTTATACAACAAATAACTGGATAGTGAGACTTACCAGGGACACCGACAACAGCCAGGAGCGGATAATAACCCGCCTGAATTATATAGAGTACATCTTGGATCCAATATGCTGAAAGGAAAGGATCTCGAGCAATCCAATAAAGACCCTGGGATAAACTCCTGTCCATTGCTGTTAAGTCCCTGTGGTTAGATCCCAGATTCTGATCCATTGCTGTGACGTTCCTGTGGGTAGTTCCCAGATTCTGATCCATTGCTGTAACGTTCCTGTGGGTAGTTCCCAGATTCTGATCCATTGCTGTAACGTTCCTGTGGGCAGTTCCCAGATTCTGATCCATTGCTGTAACGTTCCTGTGGATAGTTCCCAGATTCTGATCCATTGCTGTAACGTTCCTGTGGATAGTTCCCAGATTCTGATCCATTGCTGTAACGTTCCTGTGGGTAGTTCCCAGACTCTGATCCATTGCTGTAACGTTCCTGTGGATAGTTCCCAGATTCTGATCCATTGCTGTAACGTTCCTGTGGATAGTTCCCAGATTCTGATCCATTGCTGTCACGTTCCTGTGGATAGTTCCCGGATTCTGATCCATTGCTGTAACGTTCCTGTGGATAGTTCCCAGATTTTGATCCATTGCTGTAACGTTCCTGTGGGTAGTTCCCAGATTCTGATCCATTGCTGTAACGTTCCTGTGGGTAGTTCCCAGATTCTGCTCCCTCCTCTCGGTCTCTCTGGGCCGCTGATCTCTGGCAGTGTTGGAATTGACGCTCCCGCTGACAGTTTGGGATAACACAATGAAAGGAATCGCTTATTAATACAGAGACAAACCCTCCAGTGACGCGGTTAGATCCATGGAGACTGACATTAATCACAGTCACTAAACAAACAGGCTCAGTTAACCCCTTTCAATCCAATACTTTTTCTATCACAATGAAATAGAAGATCAGCCGGGTCTGGATCGGCTGTGTGACAGTGACTGAGGGATGGAGTGTGGAAATAGTGGACACACTGACCCTGATACTCAATCCTCATTGATATCTGAGTGGTTCCAGGGGACTGGGGCATTTTCACTGTCCCATCCTGTTTATAAAAGGAGAGAGAGGGATAAACCCTGGAGTGACAGAGCAGTCAGTATAATGTTAGTCACCAGGACATTTCTAGGGCAGACTGGGCAACAGGAATCTTGCTCCTTCGCGAGGAAATGGTGTTATGTGATCAGCAACACAGCGATATTCGTGGGAAATCACATCGCATGTTGTTATTGCAGTTATATTTCGATATAACTGAAGGATTAATGAGGGAACTGATATGAATTTATGTACTGGGACATATTGTGATCAAATGTCATTTATTAGAGTTGTTCTCGAGTCCCAAAGCCGTGGATTAAAGGGTCTGTGACAGTGAGAATGTGATATTGGCTAAGAAACAGAAAGCAGAGAGAAGCGGTGAATGATAGTTATTCAGACAGGAGGGGAGGAGACACTGATGTTCACTCGGGGTCCACATGAGGACAATTGCTCTTCAAGACACAATTCACTGCGATAGGCTTCAATGGAAAGAATTTCAACATTCACAAATGACAGAGACTCAGCAATGACACAGTGAGCAGGGTAGCAGCAATCTTCAGCAGCATGTTCCCAGATCTGTGAAAGGGAGAGTCACGGGGAAAGTAAATTTAAATCACTGTCGTGTGGGTGATGCATTAGGGAGGAGGGCAGAGGACAGGAAATATAAACTAAACGGGACAAGTTTAAAAAGTGTACAGGAAGGGAGCGGGGACATGTCCACACTTTGCACTGGAAGGTCATGGTGATAAGATTGGAAAAACCTCAGAAGATATTTAACTTGATCAATAGAGGCGGAGACTCCTAAAAGAAGGATGTTAGGATCATAGAGTCATCGAGGTCCAGAGCACAGAAAGGCCATTCGGCCCATCTGGACTGGGCAGGTCAAAAACAACCACCTGAGTATTTGAATCCCACTTTCTAATACTTTGCCAATAGCCTATAGAGTTATAACCAGGTTTTTCGATAGGACCATAGCTGAGGAATTGCTTCTTGTTCTGCCGCTCAATATACAAAAGGATGTGAGGATCTTGGAGACAAAACAAAGGATATTTAATGGAGTGTTGTCAGGGATGAAGGATTTCAGTTGAATGGTGGGATTAGTGAACTGGAATTGTAATCTGTAGATCAGTTTAAGGTAAAGAGCAATTTCACAGAGGACTCCAAATTAGGAAGGGGTTTAGAGAGAGTGAGCAGAAAGGGTTCCACTGGAGTGTGTGCGTGGGCTGGCCGGCAGTGGCCAGGAGTGTGTGTGTGGGCTGGCCGGGAGTGGCCTGGAGTGTGTGTGTGGGCTGGCCGGCAGTGGCCTGGAGTGTGTGTGTGGGCTGGCCGGGAGTGGCCTTGAGTGTGTGTGTGTGGGCTGGCAGGGAGTGGCCTGGCCTGGAGTGTGTGTGTGGGCTGGCCGGGAGTGGTCTGGAGTGTGTGTGTGGGCTGGCCGGGAGTGGCTTGGAGTGTGTGTGTGGGCTGGCCGGGAGTGGCCTGGAGTGTGTGTGGGCTGACCGGCAGTGGCCTGGAGTGTGTGTGTGGGCTGGCCGGGAGTGGCTTGGAGTGTGTGTGTGGGCTGGACGGGAGTGGCCTGGCCTGGAGTGTGTGTGTGGGCTGGCCGGGAGTGACCTGGCCTGGAGTGTGTGTGTGGACTGGCCGGGAGTGGCCTGGAGTGTGTGTGTGGGCTGGCCGGGAGTGGCCTGGAGTGTGTGTGTGGGCTGGCCGGGAGTGGCCTGGAGTGTGTGTGTGGGCTGGCCGGGAGTGGCCTGGAGTGTGTGTGTGGGCTGGCCGGGAGTGGCCTGGAGTGTGTGTGTGGGCTGGCCGGGAGTGGCCTGGAGTGTGTGTGTGGGCTGGCCGGGAGTGGCCTGGAGTGTGTGTGTGGGCTGGCCGGGAGTGGCCTGGAGTGTGTGTGTGGGCTGGCCGGGAGTGGCCTGGAGTGTGTGTGTGGGCTGGCCGGGAGTAGCCTGGAGTGTGTGTGTGGGCTGGCCGGGAGTGGCCTGGAGTGTGTGTGTGGGCTGGCCGGGAGTGGCCTGGAGTGTGTCTGTGGGCTGGCCGGGAGTGGCTTGCAGTGTGTGTGTGGGCTGGCCGGCAGTGGCCTGGAGTGTGTGTGTGGGCTGGCCGGAAGTGGCCTGGAGTGTGTGTGTGGGCTGACCGGGAGTGGCCTGGAGTGTGTGTGTGGGCTGGCCGTGAGTGGCCTGGAGTGTGTGTGTGGGCTGGCCGGGAGTGACCTGGAGTGTGTGTGTGTGGGCTGGCAGGGAGTGGCCTGGCCTGGAGTGTGTGTGTGGGCTGGCCGGGAGTGGCCTGGAGTGTGTGTGTGGGCTGGCCGGGAGTGACCTGGAGTGTGTGTGTGTGGGCTGGCAGGGAGTGGCCTGGCCTGGAGTGTGTGTGTGGGCTGGCCGGGAGTGGCCTGGAGTGTGTGTGTGGGCTGGCCGGGAGTGGCCTGGAGTGTGTGTGTGGGCTGGCCGGGAGTGACCTGGTCTGGAGTGTGTGTGTGGGCTGGCCGGGAGTGGCCTGGAGTGTGTGTGTGGTCTGGCCGGGAGTGGCCTGGAGTGTGTGTGTGGGCTGGTCGGGAGTGTGTGTGTGGGATGGCCGGGAGTGGCCTGGAGTGTGTGTGTGGGCTGCCCGGGAGTGGCCTGGCCTGGAGTGTGTGTGTGGGCTGGCCGGGAGTGGCCTGGCCTGGAGTGTGTGTGTGGGCTGGCCGGGAGTGGCCTGGAGTGTATCTGGGCTGCCCGGGAGTGGCCTGGAGTGTGTGTGTGGGCTGGCCGGCAGTGGCCTGGAGTGTGTGTGTGGGCTGGCCGGCAGTGGCCTGGAGTGAGTGTGGGCTGGCCGGGAGTGGCCTGGCCTAGAGTGTGTGTGGGCTGGCCGGGAGTGGCCTGGAGTGTGAGTGTGGACTGGCCGGGAGTGGCCTGGCCTGGAGTGTGTGTGTGGGCTGGCCGGGAGTGGCCTGGCCTGGAGTGTGTGTTTGGGCTGGCCGGCAGTGGCCTGGAGTGTGTGTGTGGGCTGGCCGAGAGTGGCCTGGAGTGTGTGTGTGGGCTGGCCGGGAGTGGCCTGGAGTGTGTGTGTGGGCTGGCCGGGAGTGGCCTGGCCTGGAGTGTGTGTGTGGGCTGGCCGGCAGTGGCCTGGAGTGTGTGTGTGGCCTGGCCGGGAGTGGCCTGGAGTGTGTGTGTGGGCTGGCCGGGAGTGGCCTGGAGTGTGTGTGTGGGCTGGCCGGGAGTGGCCTGGCCTGGAGTGTGTGTGGGCTGCCCGGGAGTGGCCTGGAGTGTGTGTGTGGGCTGGCCGGGAGTGGCCTGGAGTGTGTGTGTGGGCTGGCCGGGAGTGGCCTGGAGTGTGTCTGGGCTACCCGGGAGTGGCCTGGAGTGGCCTGGCCTGGAGTGTGTGTGGGCTGGCCGGGAGTGGCCTGGAGTGTGAGTGTGGGCTGGCCGGGAGTGGCCTGGAGTGTGTGTGTGGGCTGGCCGGGAGTGGCCTGGAGTGTGTGTGTGGGCTGGCCGGGAGTGGCCTGGAGTGTGTGTGTGGGCTGGCCGGGAGTGGCCTGGAGTGTGTGTGTGGGCTGGCCGGGAGTAGCCTGGAGTGTGTGTGTGGGCTGGCCGGGAGTGGCCTGGAGTGTGTGTGTGGGCTGGCCGGGAGTGGCCTGGAGTGTGTGTGTGGGCTGGCCGGGAGTGGCCTGGAGTGTGTGTGTGGGCTGGCCGGGAGTGGCCTGGAGTGTGTGTGTGGGCTGCCCGGTAGTGGCCTGGAGTGTGTGTGTGGGCTGGCCGGGCCTGGCCTGGAGTGTGTGTGTGGGCTGGCCGGGAGTGACCTGGAGTGTGTGTGTGGGCTGGCTGGGAGTGGCCTGGAGTGTGTGTGTGGGCTGCCCGGGAGTGGCCTGGAGTGTGTGTGTGGGCTGGCCGGGCCTGGCCTGGAGTGTTTGTGTGGGCTGGCCGGGAGTGACCTGGAGTGTGTGTGTGGGCTGGCTGGGAGTGGCCTGGAGTGTGTGTGTGGGCTGGCCGGGAGTGGCCTGGAGTGTGTGTGTGAGCTGGCCGGGAGTAGCCTGGAGTGTGTGTGTGGGCTGGCCGGGAGTGGCCTGGAGTGTGTGTGTGGGCTGGCCGGGAGTGGCCTGGAGTGTGTGTGTGGGCTGGCCGGGAGTGGCCTGGAGTGTGTGTGTGGGCTGGCCGGGAGTGGCCTGGAGTGTGTGTGTGGAATGGCCGGGCCTGTCCTGGAGTGTGTGTGTGGTCTGGCCGGGAGTGGCCTGGAGTGTGTGTGTGGGCTGGCCGGGAGTTGCCTGGAGTGTGTGTGTGGGCTGGCCGGGAGTGGCCTGGAGTGTGTGTGGGGGCTGGCCGGGAGTAGCCTGGAGTGTGTGTGTGGGCTGGCCGGGAGTAGCCTGGAGTGTGTGTGTGGGCTGGCCGGGAGTGGCCTGGAGTGTGTGTGTGGGCTGGCCGGGAGTAGCCTGGAGTGTGTGTGTGGGCTGGCCGGGAGTAGCCTGGAGTGTGTGTGTGGGCTGGCCGGGAGTGGCCTGGAGTGTGTGTGTGGGCTGGCCGGGAGTAGCCTGGTAGTCAGCGCGCAGGAAGAGTTACCCGCGCAGGAGGCCTCCTCCAGTCAGACCCAGTCCACCTCCAGCTCCCTTACACATCCCTTCACCCTCTCCACGCTGACTGCCCAGTGATACAACAGAAGATTCAGCAGGGCCAGGCTGCCCACCTGCTCCTCATTGTAGAATCATCTTGCGTATTCTAGAAACTCGCCCCATTTGTTACAGTGTTTCCAGGGAATAATTTACAGTGGTCCCTGGGCAGTATATCATTATTTACAGTGGTCCCTGGGCAGTATATCATTATTTGCAGTGGTCCCTGGGTAGAATATAATTTTTTACTGCGGTCCTTGGGTTGTATATCATTATTTACAGTGGTCCCTGGGCAGTATATCATTATTTGCAGTGGTCCCTGGGCAGTATGTCATTATTTACTGTGGTGCCTGGGTAGTATATCATTATTTACAGTGTCCCTGGGTAGTATATCATTATTTACAGTGGTCTCTGGGTAGTATATCATTATTTACAGTGGTCCCTGAGTAGAACATCATTATTTACAGTGGTCCCTGGGTAGAATATCATTATTTACAGTGGCCCCTGGGTAGAATATCATTATTTATTGTGGTCCCTGGGCAGTATATCATTATTTACAGTGATCCCTGGGTAGATTATTATCATTTGTAGTGATCCTTTGTTAGTATAGCATTTTGTACACGGGTCCCTGAGTAGTAACTCATTATTTACAGTGGTCCCTTGGAAGCATATCGTTATTCACCGTGGTCCCTGTGTAGTATATCATTATGCACAGTGGTCCCTGGGGAGAATAACATTATATACAGTTGTCCCTAGTTAGTAAATCATTATTTATACTTGTCCCTGGGTAGTATATCATTATTTACAGGGGCCTTGGGTAGTTATCATCATTTACAGTTTTCACTGGATAGTATTTCATTAGTGACAGTGGTCCCGGGGCAGTATGTCATTATTTACAGTCGCCCGTAGTCAGTATATCATTATTTACAGTGGTCCCTGGGTAGTAAACCATTATTTATAGTGGCCTTGGATAGGTATCATCATTTACAGTGGTGATTGGGTAGTATTTCATTAATGACAGTGGTTCCCGGGTAATATGTCCATATTTACTGTGATCCCTGGGCAGTATATCATTATTTACTGTGGTTCCTGGGTAGTATATCATTATTTACAGTGGTTCCTGGGTAGTATATCATTATTTACTGTGGTCCCTGGGTAATATATCATTATTTACAGTGGTCCCTGGGTAGTATATCATTATTTTCAGTGGGCCCTGGGCAGTAAATCATTCTGTACAGTGGTCCCTGGGTAGTATATCATTATTTACAGTGGTCCCTGGGTAGTATATGATTATTTACTGAGGTCCCTGGGTAGTATATCATTATTTTCAGTGGGCCCTGGGTAGTATGTCATTATTTTCAGTGGGCCCTGAGTAGTGTATCATTATTTACAGTGGACCCTGGGTAGTGTATCATTATTTTCAGTGGGCCCTGGGTAGTGTATCATTATTTTCAGTGGGCCCTGGGCAGTATATCATTATTTTCAGTGGTCCCTGGGCAGTATATCATTATTTACAGTACGAAGTCTTACAACACCAGGTTAAAGTCCAACAGGTTTGTTTCGATGTCACTAGCTTTCGGAGCGCTGCTCCTTCCTCAGGTGAATGAAGAGGTATGTTCCAGAAACACATATATCTCGCCAGATTCAAAGATGCCTGATTCATTCACCTGAGGAAGGAGCAGCGCTCCAAAAGCTAGTGACATCGAAACAAACCTGTTGGACTTTAACCTGGTGTTGTAAGGCTTCTTACTGTGCTCACCCCAGTCCAACGCCGACATCTCCACATCATTATTTACAGTGGCCCCTGGGAAATATATCATTAATCACAGCAGTCCCTGGGTCGTATATCATTATTTACAATGGTCCCTGGGCAGTATATCATTATTTACAGTGGTCCCTGGGCAGTATATCATTATTTACAGTGGTCCCAGTGTAGTGTCGTATAATTTACAGTGGTCCCAGAGTGATGCATCGTGATTTACAGTGGTCCCTGGACATTATGTCATCATTTATAGTGTGCCCTGTGTAGTACCTCTTAATTTACAGTGGACTCGGGATAGTAGTTCATTATTTACAGTAGTCCATGGGTGGTTTATCTTTATATACAGTGGTCCCTGGGTGGTTTATCTTTATTTACAGTGGTCCCTGGGTGGTTTATCTTTATTTACAGTGGTTCCTGGGTGGTTTATCTTTATTTACAGTGGTCCCTGGGTGGTTTATCTTTATTTACAGTGGTCCCTGGGAGGTTTATTTATATTTACAGTGGACCCGGGAGGTTTATCTTTATTTACAGTGGTCCCTGGGTGGTTTATCTTTATTTACAGTGGTCCCTGGGTGGTTTATCTTTATTTACAGTGGTCCCTGGGTGGTTTATCTTTATTTACAGTGGTCCCTGGGAGGTTTATTTATATTTACAGTGGTCCCCGGGTGGTTTATCTTTATTTACAGTGGTCCCTGGGTGGTTTATCTTTATTTACAGTGGTCCCTGGGTGGTTTATCTTTATTTACAATGGTCCCTGGGCAGTATATCATTATTTACAGTGGTCCCTGGGCAGTATATCATTATTTACAGTGGTCCCTGGGTGGTTTATCTTTATTTACAGTGGTCCCTGGGAGGTTTATTTATATTTACAGTGATCCCCGGGTGGTTTATCTTTATTTACAGTGGTCCCTGGGTGGTTTATCTTTATTTACAGTGGTCCCTGGGTGGTTTATCTTTATTTACAGTGGTCCCTGGGTGGTTTACCTTTATTTACAGTGGTTCCTGGGTGGCTTATCTTTATTTACAGTGGTCCCTGGGTGGTTTATCTTTATTTACAGTGTTCCCTGGGTGGTTTATCTTTATTTACAGTGGTCCCTCGGTGGTTTCTCTTTATTTACAGTGGTCCCTGAGTGGTTTATCTTTATTTACAGTGGTCCCCGGGTGGTTTATCTTTATTTTCAGTGGTCCCCGGGTGGTTTATCTTTATTTACAGTGGTCCCTGGGAGGTTTATCTTTATTTACAGTGGTTCCTGGGAGGTTTCTCTTTATTTACAGTGGTCTCTGGGTGGTTTATCTTTATTTACTGTGTTCCCCGGGTGGTTTATCTTTATTTACTGTGGTCCCTGGGTGGTTTATCTTTATTTACAGTGGTCCCTGGGTGGTTTATCTTTATTTACAGTGGTCCCTGGGTGGTTTATCTTTATTTACAGTGGTCTCTGGGTGGTTTATCTTTATTTACAGTGATCCCTGGGTGGTTTATCTTTATTTACAGTGGTCCCTGTGTGGCTTATCTTTATTTACAGTGGTCTCTGGGTGGTTTATCTTTATTTACAGTGGTCCCTGGGTGGTTTATCTTTATTTACAGTGGTCTCTGGGTGGTTTATCTTTATTTACAGTGGTCCCTGGGTGGTTTATCTTTATTTACAGTGGTCCCTGGGTAGTTTATCTTTATTTACAGTGGTCCCTGGGTGGTTTATCTTTATTTACAGTTGTTCCCGGGTGGTTTATCTTTATTTACAGTGGTCCCTGGGTGGTTTATCTTTATTTACAGTGGTCCCCGGGTGGTTAATCTTTATTTACAGTGGTCCGAGGGAGGTTTATTTATACTTACAGTGGACCCGGGAGGTTTATCTTTATTTACAGTGGTCCCTGGGTGGTTTATCTTTATGTACAGTGGTCCCTGGGTGGTTTATCTTTATTTACAGTGGTCCCTGGGTGGTTTATCTTTATTTACAGTGGTCCCTGGGTGGTTTATTTATATTTACAGTGTTCCCCGGGTGGTTTATCTTTATTTACAGTGGTCCCTGGGTGGTTTATCTTTATTTACAGTGGTCCCGGGTGGTTTATATTTATTTACAGTGGTCTCTGGGTGGTTTATCTTTATTTACAGTGTTCCCTGGGTGGTTTATCTTTATTTACAGTGTTCCCTGGGTGGTTTATTTTTATTTACAGTGGTCCCTGGGTGGTTTATCTTTATTTACACTGGTCCCTGGGTGGTTTATATTTAATTACAGTGGTCTCTGGGAGGTTTATCTTTATTTACAGCGGTCCTGGGTGGTTTATCTTTATTTACAGTGGTCCCTGGGTGGTTTATCTTTATTTACAGTGTTCCCTGGGTGGTTTATCTTTATTTACAGTGGTCCCTGGGTGGTTTATCTTTATTTACAGTGATCCCTGGGTGGTTTATCTTTATTTACAGTGGTCCCCGGGTGGTTTATCTTTATTTTCAGGGGTCCCCGGGTGGTTTATCTTTATTTACAGTGGTCCCTGGGAGGTTTATCTTTATTTACAGTGGTTCCTGGGTGGTTTCTCTTTATTTACAGTGGTCTCTGGGTGGTTTATCTTTATTTACTGTGTTCCCCGGGTGGTTTATCTTTATTTACTGTGGTCCCTGGGTGGTTTATCTTTATTTACCGTGGTCCCTGGGTGGTTTACCTTTATTTACAGTGGTCCCTGGGTGGTTTATCTTTATTTACAGTGGTCTCTGGGTGGTTTATCTTTATTTACAGTGATCCCTGGGTAGTTTATCTTTATTTACAGTGGTCCCTGGGTGGTTTATCTTCATTTACAGTTGTTCCCGGGTGGTTTATCTTTATTTACAGTGGTCCCTGGGTGGTTTTTCTTTATTTACAGTGGTCCCCGGGTGGTTTATCTTTATTTACAGTGGTCTCTGGGTGGAATATCTTTATTTACAGTGGTCTCTGGTTGGTTTATCTTTATTTACAGTGGTCCCTGGGTGGTTTATCTTGATTTAAAGTGGTCCCTGGGTGGTTTATCTTTATTTAAAGTGGTCCCTGGGTGGTTTATCTTTATTTACAGTGGTCCCTGGGTCGTTTCTCTTTATTTACAGTGGTCCCTGAGTGGTTTATCTTTATTTTCAGTGGTCCCCGGGTGGTTTATCTTTATTTTCAGTGGTCCCCGGTTGGTTTATCTTTATTTACAGTGGTCCCTGGGTGGTTTATCTTTATTTACAGTGGTCCCTGGGTGGTTTATCTTTATTTACAGTGATCTCTGGGTGGTTTATCTTTATTTACAGTGGTCTCTGTGTGGTTTATCTTTATTTACAGTGGTCCCTGGGTGGTTTATCTTTATTTACAGTGGTCCCTGGGTGGTTTATCTTTATTTACAGTGGTCCCCGGGTGCTTTATCTTTATTTACAGTGTTCCCCGGGTGTTTTATCTTTATTTACAGTGGTCCCTGTGTAGTTTATCTTTATTTACAGTGGTCCCTGGGCGGTTAATCTTTATTTACAGTGGTCCCTGGGTAGTTTATCTTTATTTACAGTGGTCCCTGGGTGGTTTATCTTTATTTACAGTGGTCCCGGGTGGTTTATATTTATTTACAGTGGTCTCTGGGTGGTTTATCTTTATTTCCACTGCTCCCTGGGTGGTTTATCTTTATTTACAGTGTTCCCTGGGTGGTTTATTTTTATTTACAGTGGTCCCTGGGTGGTTTATCTTTATTTACAGTGGTCCCCGGGTGCTTTATCTTTATTTACACTGGTCCCTGGGTGTTTTATATTTATTTACAGTGGTCTCTGGGAGGTTTATCTTTATTTACAGCGGTCCTGGGTGGTTTATCGTTATTTACAGTGGTCCCTGGGTGGTTTATCTTTATTTACAGTGTTCCCTGGGTGGTTTATCTTTATTTACAGTGGTCCCTGGGTGGCTTATCTTTATTTACAGTGGTCCCTGGGTGGTTTATCTTTATTTACAGTGGTCCCCGGGTGGTTTATCTTTGTTTTCAGGGGTCCCCGGGTGGTTTATCTTTATTTACTGTGGTCGCTGGGTGGTTTATCTTTATTTACCGTGGTCCCTGGGTGGTTTATCTTTATTTACAGTGGTCCCTGGGTGGTTTATCTTTATTTACAGTGGTCTCTGGGTGGTTTATCTTTATTTACAGTGATCCCTGGGTAGTTTATCTTTATTTACAGTGGTCCCTGGGTGGTTTATCTTCATTTACAGTTGTTCCCGGGTGGTTTATCTTTATTTACAGTGGTCCCTGGGTGGTTTATCTTTATTTACAGTGGTCCCCGGGTGGTGTATCTTTATTTACAGTGGTCTCTGGGTGGAATATCTTTATTTACAGTGGTCTCTGGGTGGTTTATCTTTATTTACAGTGGTCCCTGGGTGGTTTATCTTTATTTAAAGTGGTCCCTGGGTGGTTTATCTTTATTTAAAGTGGTCCCTGGGTGGTTTATCTTTATTTACAGTGGTCCCCGGGTGGTTTATCTTTATTTACAGTGGTCACTGGGTGGTTTATCTTTATTTACAGTGGTCCCCAGGCGGTTTATCTTTATTTACAGTGGTCCCTGGGTGGTTTATCTTTATTTACAGTGGTCCCTGGGTGGTTTATCTTTATTTACAGTGATCTCTGGGTGGTTTATCTTTATGTACAGTGGTCTCTGGGTGGTTTATCTTTATTTACAGTGGTCTCTGGGTGGTTTACCTTTATTTACAGTGGTCCCTGTGTGGTTTATCTTTATTTACAGTGATCCTCGGGTGGTTTATTTTTATTTACAGTGGTCCCTGTGTGGTTTATCTTTATTTACAGTGGTCCCTGGGTGGTTTATCTTTATTTACAGTGGTCCCCGGGTGGTTTATCTTTATTTACAGTGGTCCCTGGGTGGTTTATCTTTATTTACAGTGGTCCCTGGGTGGTTTATCTTTATTTACAGTGGTCTCTGTGTGGTTTATCTTTATTTACAGTGGTCCCTGGGTGGTTTATCTTTATTTACAGTGGTCCCTGGGTGGTTTATCTTTATTTACAGTGGTCCCCGGGTGCTTTATCTTTATTTACACTGGTCCCTGGGTGGTTTATATTTATTTACAGTGGTCTCTGGGAGGTTTATCTTTATTTACAGCGGTCCTGGGTGGTTTATCTTTATTTACAGTGGTCCCTGGGTGGTTTAGCTTTATTTACAGTGTTCCCTGGGTGGTTTATCTTTATTTACAGTGGTCCCTGGGTGGTTTATCTTTATTTACAGTGATCCCTGGGTGGTTTATCTTTATTTACAGTGGTCCCCGGGTGGTTTATCTTTATTTTCAGGGGTCCCCGGGTGGTTTATCTTTATTTACAGTGGTCCCTGGGAGGTTTATCTTTATTTACAGTGGTTCCTGGGTGGTTTCTCTTTATTTACAGTGGTCTCTGGGTGGTTTATCTTTATTTACTGTGTTCCCCGGGTGGTTTATCTTTATTTACTGTGGTCCCTGGGTGGTTTATCTTTATTTACCGTGGTCCCTGGGTGGTTTATCTTTATTTACAGTGGTCCCTGGGTGGTTTATCTTTATTTACAGTGGTCTCTGGGTGGTTTATCTTTATTTACAGTGATCCCTGGGTAGTTTATCTTTATTTACAGTGGTCCCTGGGTGGTTTATCTTCATTTACAGTTGTTCCCGGGTGGTTTATCTTTATTTACAGTGGTCCCTGGGTGGTTTTTCTTTATTTACAGTGGTCTCTGGGTGGAATATCTTTATTTACAGTGGTCTCTGGTTGGTTTATCTTTATTTACAGTGGTCCCTGGGTGGTTTATCTTTATTTAAAGTGGTCCCTGGGTGGTTTATCTTTATTTAAAGTGGTCCCTGGGTGGTTTATCTTTATTTACAGTGGTCCCCGGGTGGTTTATCATTATTTACAGTGGTCCCTGGGTGGTTTATCTTTATTTACAGTGGTACCCAGGCGGTTTATCTTTATTTACAGTGGTCCCTGGGTGGTTTATCTTTATTTACAGTGGTCCCTGGGTGGTTTATCTTCATTTGCAGTGGTCTCTGGGTGGTTTATCTTTATTTACAGTGGTCTCTGTGTGGTTTATCTTTATTTACAGTGGTCCCTGGGTGGTTTATCTTTATTTACAGTGGTCCCTGGGTGGTTTATCTTTATTTACAGTGGTCCCTGGGTGGTTTACCTTTATTTACAGTGGTTCCTGGGTGGCTTATCTTTATTTACAGTGGTCCCTGGGTGGTTTATCTTTATTTACAGTGTTCCCTGGGTGGTTTATCTTTATTTACAGTGGTCCCTGGGTGGTTTATCTTTATTTACAGTGGTCCCTCGGTGGTTTATCTTTATTTACAGTGGTCCCTGTGTGGTTTATCTTTATTTACAGTGGTCCCTGGGTGGTTTATCTTTATTTACAGTGGTCCCTGGGTGGTTTATCTTTATTTACAGTGGTCCCCGGGTGGTTTATCTTTATTTTCAGTGGTCCCCGGGTGGTTTATCTTTATTTACAGTGGTCCCTGGGAGGTTTATCTTTATTTACAGTGGTTCCTGGGAGGTTTTTCTTTATTTACAGTGGTCTCTGGGTGGTTTATCTTTATTTACTGTGTTCCCCCGGTGGTTTATCTTTATTTACTGTGGTCCCTGGGTGGTTTATCTTTATTTACAGTGGTCCCTGGGTGGTTTATCTTTATTTACAGTGGTCCCTGGGTGGTTTATCTTTATTTACAGTGGTCTCTGGGTGGTTTATCTTTATTTACAGTGATCCCTGGGTGGTTTATCTTTATTTACAGTGGTCCCTGGGTGGCTTATCTTTATTTACAGTGGTCTCTGGGTGGATTATCTTTATTTACAGTGGTCCCTGGGTGGTTTATCTTTATTTACAGTGGTCTCTGGGTGGTTTATCTTTATTTACAGTGGTCCCTGGGTGGTTTATCTTTATTTACAGTGGTCCCTGGGTAGTTTATCTTTATTTACAGTGGTCCCTGGGTGGTTTATCTTTATTTACAGTTGTTCCCGGGTGGTTTATCTTTATTTACAGTGGTCCCTGGGTGGTTTATCTTTATTTACAGTGGTCCCCGGGTGGTTTATCTTTATTTACAGTGGTCCGTGGGAGGTTTATTTATATTTACAGTGGACCCGGGAGGTTTATCTTTATTTACAGTGGTCCCTGGGTGTTTTATCTTTATTTACAGTGGTCCCTGGGTGGTTTATCTTTATTTACAGTGGTCCCTGGGTGGTTTATCTTTATTTACAGTGGTCCCTGGGTGGTTTATTTATATTTACAGTGTTCCCCGGGTGGTTTATCTTTATTTACAGTGGTCCCTGGGTGGTTTATCTTTATTTACAGTGGTCCCTGGGTGGTTTATCTTTATTTACAGTGGTCCCTGGGTGGTTTATCTTTATTTACAGTGGTTCCTGGGTGGCTTATCTTTATTTACAGTGGTCCCTGGGTGGTTTATCTTTATTTACAGTGTTCCCTGGGTGGTTTATCTTTATTTACAGTGGTCCCTGGGTCGTTTCTCTTTATTTACAGTGGTCCCTGAGTGGTTTATCTTTATTTTCAGTGGTCCCCGGGTGGTTTATCTTTATTTTCAGTGGTCCCCGGTTGGTTTATCTTTATTTACAGTGGTCCCTGGGAGGTTTATCTTTATTTACAGTGGTTCCTGGGTGGTTTCTCTTTATTTACAGTGGTCTCTGGGTGGTTTATCTTTATTTACTGTGTTCCCCGGGTGGTTTATCTTTATTTACAGCGGTCCCTGGGTGGTTTATCTTTATTTACAGTGGTCTCTGGGTGGTTTATCTTTATTTACAGTGGTCCCTGGGTGGTTTATCTTTATTTACAGTGGTCCCTGGGTAGTTTATCTTTATTTACAGTGGTCCCTGGGTGGTTTATCTTTATTTACAGTAGTCCCTGGGTGGTTTATCTTTATTTACAGTGGTCCCTAGGTGGTTTATCGTTAGTTACAGTGGTCACTGGGTGGTTTATCTTTATTTACAGTAGTCCCTGGGTGGTTTATCTTTATTTACAGTGGTCCCTGGGTGGTTTATCGTTAGTTACAGTGGTCTCTGGGTGGTTTATCTTTATTTACAGTGGTCCCTGGGTGGTTTATCTTTATTTACAGTGGTCCCTGGGTGGTTTATCTTTATTTACAGTGGTCCCTGGGTGGTTTATCTTTATTTACAGTGGGCCCTGGGTGGTTTATCTTTTTTTACAGTGGTCTCTGGGTGGTTTATCTTTATTTCCAGTGGTCCCTGGGTGGTTTTTTCTTTATTTACAGTGGTCCCCGGGTGGTTTATCTTTATTTACAGTGGTCCCTGGATGGAATATCTTTATTTACAGTGGTCTCTGGGTGGTTTATCTTTATTTACAGTGGTCTCTGGGTGGTTTATCTTTATTTACAGTGGTCCCTGGGTGGTATATCTTTATTTACAGTGGTCTCTGGGTGGTTTATCTTTATTTACAGTGGTCCCTGGGTGGTTTATCTTTATTTACAGTGGTCCCCGGGTGGTTTATCTTTATTTACAGAGGTCCCTGGGTGGTTTATCTTTATTTACAGTCGTCCCCGGGTGGTTTATCTTTATTTACAGTGGTTCCTGGGTGGTTTATCTTTATTTACAGTGGTCCCGGGTGGTTTATATTTATTTACAGTGGTCTCTGGGTGGTTTATCTTTATTTACAGTGTTCCCTGGGTGGTTTATCTTTATTTACAGTGTTCCCTGGGTGGTTTATTTTTATTTACAGTGGTCCCTGGGTGGTTTATCTTTATTTACAGAGGTCCCTGGGTGGTTTATCTTTATTTACAGTCGTCCCCGGGTGGTTTATCTTTATTTACAGTGGTTCCTGGGTGGTTTATCTTTATTTACAGTGGTCCCGGGTGGTTTATATTTATTTACAGTGGTCTCTGGGTGGTTTATCTTTATTTACAGTGTTCCCTGGGTGGTTTATCTTTATTTACAGTGTTCCCTGGGTGGTTTATTTTTATTTACAGTGGTCCCTGGGTGGTTTATCTTTATTTACACTGGTCCCTGGGTGGTTTATATTTATTTACAGTGGTCTCTGGGAGGTTTATCTTTATTTACAGCGGTCCTGGGTGGTTTATCTTTATTTACAGTGGTCCCTGGGTGGTTTATCTTTATTTACAGTGTTCCCTGGGTGGTTTATCTTTATTTACAGTGGTCCCTGGGTGGTTTATCTTTATTTACAGTGATCCCTGGGTGGTTTATCTTTATTTACAGTGGTCCCCGGGTGGTTTATCTTTATTTTCAGGGGTCCCCGGGTGGTTTATCTTTATTTACAGTGGTCCCTGGGAGGTTTATCTTTATTTACAGTGGTTCCTGGGTGGTTTCTCTTTATTTACAGTGGTCTCTGGGTGGTTTATCTTTATTTACTGTGTTCCCCGGGTGGTTTATCTTTATTTACTGTGGTCCCTGGGTGGTTTATCTTTATTTACCGTGGTCCCTGGGTGGTTTATCTTTATTTACAGTGGTCCCTGGGTGGTTTATCTTTATTTACAGTGGTCTCTGGGTGGTTTATCTTTATTTACAGTGATCCCTGGGTAGTTTATCTTTATTTACAGTGGTCCCTGGGTGGTTTATCTTCATTTACAGTTGTTCCCGGGTGGTTTATCTTTATTTACAGTGGTCCCTGGGTGGTTTTTCTTTATTTACAGTGGTCCCCGGGTGGTTTATCTTTATTTACAGTGGTCTCTGGGTGGAATATCTTTATTTACAGTGGTCTCTGGTTGGTTTATCTTTATTTACAGTGGTCCCTGGGTGGTTTATCTTGATTTAAAGTGGTCCCTGGGTGGTTTATCTTTATTTAAAGTGGTCCCTGGGTGGTTTATCTTTATTTACAGTGGTCCCCGGGTGGTTTATCTTTATTTACAGTGGTCCCTGGGTGGTTTATCTTTATTTACAGTGGTACCCAGGCGGTTTATCTTTATTTACAGTGGTCCCTGGGTGGTTTATCTTTATTTACAGTGGTCCCTGGGTGGTTTATCTTCATTTGCAGTGGTCTCTGGGTGGTTTATCTTTATTTACAGTGGTCTCTGTGTGGTTTATCTTTATTTACAGTGGTCCCTGGGTGGTGAATCTTTATTTACAGTGGTCCCTGGGTGGTTTATCTTTATTTACAGTGGTCCCTGGGTGGTTTACCTTTATTTACAGTGGTTCCTGGGTGGCTTATCTTTATTTACAGTGGTCCCTGGGTGGTTTATCTTTATTTACAGTGTTCCCTGGGTGGTTTATCTTTATTTACAGTGGTTCCTGGGTGGTTTATCTTTATTTACAGTGGTCCCTCGGTGGTTTATCTTTATTTACAGTGGTCCCTGTGTGGTTTATCTTTATTTACAGTGGTCCCTGGGTGGTTTATCTTTATTTACAGTGGTCCTTGGGTGGTTTATCTTTATTTACAGTGGTCTCTGGGTGGTTTATCTTTATTTACAGTGGTCTCTGGGTGGTTTATCTTTATTTACAGTGGTCCCTGGGTGGTATATCTTTATTTACAGTGGTCTCTGGGTGGTTTATCTTTATTTACAGTGGTCCCTGGGTGGTTTATCTTTATTTACAGTGGTCCCCGGGTGGTTTATCTTTATTTACAGAGGTCCCTGGGTGGTTTATCTTTATTTACAGTCGTCCCCGGGTGGTTTATCTTTATTTACAGTGGTTCCTGTGTGGTTTATCTTTATTTACAGTGGTCCCGGGTGGTTTATATTTATTTACAGTGGTCTCTGGGTGGTTTATCTTTATTTACAGTGTTCCCTGGGTGGTTTATCTTTATTTACAGTGTTCCCTGGGTGGTTTATTTTTATTTACAGTGGTCCCTGGGTGGTTTATCTTTATTTACAGAGGTCCCTGGGTGGTTTATCTTTATTTACAGTCGTCCCCGGGTGGTTTATCTTTATTTACAGTGGTTCCTGGGTGGTTTATCTTTATTTACAGTGGTCCCGGGTGGTTTATATTTATTTACAGTGGTCTCTGGGTGGTTTATCTTTATTTACAGTGTTCCCTGGGTGGTTTATCTTTATTTACAGTGTTCCCTGGGTGGTTTATTTTTATTTACAGTGGTCCCTGGGTGGTTTATCTTTATTTACACTGGTCCCTGGGTGGTTTATATTTAATTACAGTGGTCTCTGGGAGGTTTATCTTTATTTACAGCGGTCCTGGGTGGTTTATCTTTATTTACAGTGGTCCCTGGGTGGTTTATCTTTATTTACAGTGTTCCCTGGGTGGTTTATCTTTATTTACAGTGGTCCCTGGGTGGTTTATCTTTATTTACAGTGATCCCTGGGTGGTTTATCTTTATTTACAGTGGTCCCCGGGTGGTTTATCTTTATTTTCAGGGGTCCCCGGGTGGTTTATCTTTATTTACAGTGGTCCCTGGGAGGTTTATCTTTATTTACAGTGGTTCCTGGGTGGTTTCTCTTTATTTACAGTGGTCTCTGGGTGGTTTATCTTTATTTACTGTGTTCCCCGGGTGGTTTATCTTTATTTACTGTGGTCCCTGGGTGGTTTATCTTTATTTACCGTGGTCCCTGGGTGGTTTACCTTTATTTACAGTGGTCCCTGGGTGGTTTATCTTTATTTACAGTGGTCTCTGGGTGGTTTATCTTTATTTACAGTGATCCCTGGGTAGTTTATCTTTATTTACAGTGGTCCCTGGGTGGTTTATCTTCATTTACAGTTGTTCCCGGGTGGTTTATCTTTATTTACAGTGGTCCCTGGGTGGTTTTTCTTTATTTACAGTGGTCCCCGGGTGGTTTATCTTTATTTACAGTGGTCTCTGGGTGGAATATCTTTATTTACAGTGGTCTCTGGTTGGTTTATCTTTATTTACAGTGGTCCCTGGGTGGTTTATCTTGATTTAAAGTGGTCCCTGGGTGGTTTATCTTTATTTAAAGTGGTCCCTGGGTGGTTTATCTTTATTTACAGTGGTCCCCGGGTGGTTTATCTTTATTTACAGTGGTCCCTGGGTGGTTTATCTTTATTTACAGTGGTACCCAGGCGGTTTATCTTTATTTACAGTGGTCCCTGGGTGGTTTATCTTTATTTACAGTGGTCCCTGGGTGGTTTATCTTCATTTGCAGTGGTCTCTGGGTGGTTTATCTTTATTTACAGTGGTCTCTGTGTGGTTTATCTTTATTTACAGTGGTCCCTGGGTGGTTTATCTTTATTTACAGTGGTCCCTGGGTGGTTTATCTTTATTTACAGTGGTCCCTGGGTGGTTTACCTTTATTTACAGTGGTTCCTGGGTGGCTTATCTTTATTTACAGTGGTCCCTGGGTGGTTTATCTTTATTTACAGTGTTCCCTGGGTGGTTTATCTTTATTTACAGTGGTTCCTGGGTGGTTTATCTTTATTTACAGTGGTCCCTCGGTGGTTTATCTTTATTTACAGTGGTCCCTGTGTGGTTTATCTTTATTTACAGTGGTCCCTGGGTGGTTTATCTTTATTTACAGTGGTCCTTGGGTGGTTTATCTTTATTTACAGTGGTCCCCGGGTGGTTTATCTTTATTTTCAGTGGTCCCCGGGTGGTTTATCTTTATTTACAGTGGTCCCTGGGAGGTTTATCTTTATTTACAGTGGTTCCTGGGAGGTTTTTCTTTATTTACAGTGGTCTCTGGGTGGTTTATCTTTATTTACTGTGTTCCCCGGGTGGTTTATCTTTATTTACTGTGGTCCCTGGGTGGTTTATCTTTATTTACAGTGGTCCCTGGGTGGTTTATCTTTATTTACAGTGGTCCCTGGGTGGTTTATCTTTATTTACAGTGGTCTCTGGGTGGTTTATCTTTATTTACAGTGATCCCTGGGTGGTTTATCTTTATTTACAGTGGTCCCTGGGTGGCTTATCTTTATTTACAGTGGTCTCTGGGTGGATTATCTTTATTTACAGTGGTCCCTGGGTGGTTTATCTTTATTTACAGTGGTCTCTGGGTGGTTTATCTTTATTTACAGTGGTCCCTGGGTGGTTTATCTTTATTTACAGTGGTCCCTGGGTAGTTTATCTTTATTTACAGTGGTCCCTGGGTGGTTTATCTTTATTTACAGTTGTTCCCGCGTGGTTTATCTTTATTTACAGTGGTCCCTGGGTGGTTTATCTTTATTTACAGTGGTCCCCGGGTGGTTTATCTTTATTTACAGTGGTCCGTGGGAGGTTTATTTATATTTACAGTGGACCCGGGAGGTTTATCTTTATTTACAGTGGTCCCTGGGTGGTTTATCTTTATTTACAGTGGTCCCTGGGTGGTTTATCTTTATTTACAGTGGTCCCTGGGTGGTTTATCTTTATTTACAGTGGTCCCTGGGTGGTTTATTTATATTTACAGTGTTCCCCGGGTGGTTTATCTTTATTTACAGTGGTCCCTGGGTGGTTTATCTTTATTTACAGTGGTCCCTGGGTGGTTTATCTTTATTTACAGTGGTCCCTGGGTGGTTTATCTTTATTTACAGTGGTCCCTGGGTGGTTTATCTTTATTTACAGTGTTCCCTGGGTGGTTTATCTTTATTTACAGTGGTCCCTGGGTGGTTTCTCTTTATTTACAGTGGTCCCTGAGTGGTTTATCTTTATTTTCAGTGGTCCCCGGGTGGTTTATCTTTATTTTCAGTGGTCCCCGGTTGGTTTATCTTTATTTACAGTGGTCCCTGGGAGGTTTATCTTTATTTACAGTGGTTCCTGGGTGGTTTCTCTTTATTTACAGTGGTCTCTGGGTGGTTTATCTTTATTTACTGTGTTCCCCGGGTGGTTTATCTTTATTTACAGCGGTCCCTGGGTGGTTTATCTTTATTTACAGTGGTCTCTGGGTGGTTTATCTTTATTTACAGTGGTCCCTGGGTGGTTTATCTTTATTTACAGTGGTCCCTGGGTAGTTTATCTTCATTTACAGTGGTCCCTGGGTGGTTTATCTTTATTTACAGTAGTCCCTGGGTGGTTTATCTTTATTTACAGTGGTCCCTGGGTGGTTTATCGTTAGTTACAGTGGTCACTGGGTGGTTTATCTTTATTTACAGTAGTCCCTGGGTGGTTTATCTTTATTTACAGTGGTCCCTGGGTGGTTTGTCTTTATTTACAGTGGTCAATGGGTGGTTTATCCTTATTTACAGTGGTCCCTGGGTGGTTTAACTTTATTTACAGTGGTCACTGGGTGGTTTATCCTTATTTGCAGTGGTCCCTGGGTGGTTTATCTTTATTTACAGTTGTCCCTGGGTGGTTTATCTTTATTTACAGTGGTTCCTGGATGGTTTATCTTTATTTACAGTGGTCCCTGGGTGGTTTATCTTTATTTACAGTGGTCCCCGGGTGGTTTATCTTTATTTACAGTGGTCCCTGCGTGGAATATCTTTATTTACAGTGGTCTCTGGGTGGTTTATCTTTATTTACAGTGGTCTCTGGGTGGTTTATCTTTATTTACAGTGGTCCCTGGGTGGTTTATCTTTATTTACAGTGGTCCCTGTGTGGTTTATCTTTATTTGCAGTGGTCCCTGGGTGGTATATCTGTATTTACAGTGGTCTCTGGGTGGTTTATCTTTATTTACAGTGGTCCCTGGGTGGTTTATCTTTATTTACAGTGGTCCCTGGGTGGTTTATCTTTATTTACAGTGGTCCCTGGGTGGATTATCTTTATTTACAGTGGGCCCTGGGTGGTTTATCTTTTTTTACAGTGGTCTCTGGGTGGTTTATCTTTATTTCCAGTGGTCCCTGGGTGGTTTTTTCTTTATTTACAGTGGTCCCCGGGTGGTTTATCTTTATTTACAGTGGTCCCTGGATGGAATATCTTTATTTACAGTGGTCTCTGGGTGGTTTATCTTTATTTACAGTGGTCTCTGGGTGGTTTATCTTTATTTACAGTGGTCCCTGGGTGGTTTATCTTTATTTACAGTGGTCCCTGGGTGGTTTATCTTTATTTACAGTGGTCCCTGGGTGGTATATCTTTATTTACAGTGGTCTCTGGGTGGTTTATCTTTATTTACAGTGGTCCCTGGGTGGTTTATCTTTATTTACAGTGGTCCCCGGGTGGTTTATCTTTATTTACAGAGGTCCCTGGGTGGTTTATCTTTATTTACAGTCGTCCCCGGGTGGTTTATCTTTATTTACAGTGGTTCCTGGGTGGTTTATCTTTATTTACAGTGGTCCCGGGTTGTTTATATTTATTTACAGTGGTCTCTGGGTGGTTTATCTTTATTTACAGTGTTCCCTGGGTGGTTTATCTTTATTTACAGTGTTCCCTGGGTGGTTTATTTTTATTTACAGTGGTCCCTGGGTGGTTTATCTTTATTTACAGTTGTCCCCGGGTGCTTTATCTTTATTTACACTGGTCCCTGGGTGGTTTATATTTATTTACAGTGGTCTCTGGGAGGTTTATCGTTATTTACAGCGGTCCTGGGTGGTTTATCTTTATTTACAGTGGTCCCTGGGTGGTTTATCTTTATTTATAGTGTTCCCTGGGTGGTTTATCTTTATTTACAGTGGTCCCTGGGTGGTTTATCTTTATTTACAGTGGTCCCTGGGTGGTTTATCTTTATTTACAGTGGTTCCCGGGTGGTTTAATCTTTATTTTCAGTGGTCCCCGGGTGGTTTATCTTTATTTACAGTGGTCCCTGGGAGGTTTATCTTTATTTACAGTGGTTCCTGGGTGGTTTCTCTTTATTTACAGTGGTCTCTGGGTGGTTTATCTTTATTTACTGTGTTCCCCGGGTGGTTTATCTTTATTTACTGTGGTCCCTGGGTGGTTTATCTTTATTTACCGTGGTCCCTGGGTGGTTTATCTTTATTTACAGTGGTCCCTGGGTGGTTTATCTTTATTTACAGTGGTCTCTAGGTGGTTTATCTTTATTTACAGTGATCCCTGGGTAGTTTATCTTTATTTACAGTGGTCCCTGGGTGGTTTATCTTCATTTACAGTTGTTCCCGGGTGGTTTATCTTTATTTACAGTGGTCCCTGGGTGGTTTATCTTTATTTACAGTGGTCCCCGGGTGGTTTATCTATATTTACAGTGGTCTCTGGGTGGAATATCTTTATTTACAGTGGTCTCTGGGTGGTTTATCTTTATTTACAGTGGTCCCTGGGTGGTTTATCTTTATTTAAAGTGGTCCCTGGGTGGTTTATCTTTATTTAAAGTGGTCCCTGGGTGGTTTATCTTTATTTACAGTGGTCCCCGGGTGGTTTATCTTTATTTACAGTGGTCCCTGGGTGGTTTATCTTTATTTACAGTGGTTCCCAGGCGGTTTTTCTTTATTTACAGTGGTCCCTGGGTGGTTTATCTTTATTTACAGTGGTCCCTGGGTGGTTTATCTTTATTTACAGTGATCTCTGGGTGGTTTATCTTTATTTACAGTGGTCTCTGTGTGGTTTATCTTTATTTACAGTGGTCCCTGGGTGGTTTATCTTTATTTACAGTGGTCCCTGGGTGGTTTATCTTTATTTACAGTGGTCCCCGGGTGCTTTATCTTTATTTACAGTGTTCCCCGGGTGTTTTATCTTTATTTACAGTGGTCCCTGGGTAGTTTATCTTTATTTACAGTGGTCCCTGGGCGGTTTATCTTTATTTACAGTGGTCCCTGGGTAGTTTATCTTTATTTACAGTGGTCCCTGGGTGGTTTATCTTTATTTACAGTGGTCCCTGGTGGTTTATATTTATTTACAGTGGTCTCTGGGTGGTTTATCTTTATTTACACTGGTCCCTGGGTGGTTTATCTTTATTTACAGTGTTCCCTGGGTGGTTTATTTTTATTTACAGTGGTCCCTGGGTGGTTTATCTTTATTTACAGTAGTCCCCGGGTGCTTTATCTTTATTTACACTGGTCCCTGGGTGTTTTATATTTATTTACAGTGGTCTCTGGGAGGTTTATCTTTATTTACAGCGGTCCTGGGTGGTTTATCGTTATTTACAGTGGTCCCTGGGTGGTTTATCTTTATTTACAGTGTTCCCTGGGTGGTTTATCTTTATTTACAGTGGTCCCTGGGTGGCTTATCTTTATTTACAGTGGTCCCTGGGTGGTTTATCTTTATTTACAGTGGTCCCCGGGTGGTTTATCTTTATTTTCAGGGGTCCCCGGGTGGTTTATCTTTATTTACAGTGGTCCCTGGGAGGTTTATCTTTATTTACAGTGGTTCCTGGGTGGTTTCTCTTTATTTACAGTGGTCTCTGGGTGGTTTATCTTTATTTACTGTGTTCCCCGGGTGGTTTATCTTTATTTACTGTGGTCCCTGGGTGGTTTATCTTTATTTACCGTGGTCCCTGGGTGGTTTATCTTTATTTACAGTGGTCCCTGGGTGGTTTATCTTTATTTACAGTGGTCTCTGGGTGGTTTATCTTTATTTACAGTGATCCCTGGGTAGTTTATCTTTATTTACAGTGGTCCCTGGGTGGTTTATCTTCATTTACAGTTGTTCCCGGGTGGTTTATCTTTATTTACAGTGGTCCCTGGGTGGTTTATCTTTATTTACAGTGGTCCCCGGGTGGTTTATCTTTATTTACAGTGGTCCCTGGGTGGAATATCTTTATTTACAGTGGTCTCTGGGTGGTTTATCTTTATTTACAGTGGTCCCTGGGTGGTTTACCTTTATTTAAAGTGGTCCCTGGGTGGTTTATCTTTATTTAAAGTGGTCCCTGGGTGGTTTATCTTTATTTACAGTGGTCCCCGGGTGGTTTATCTTTATTTACAGTGGTCACTGGGTGGTTTATCTTTATTTACAGTGGTCCCCAGGCGGTTTATCTTTATTTACAGTGGTCCCTGGGTGGTTTATCTTTATTTACAGTGGTCCCTGGGTGGTTTATCTTTATTTACAGTGATCTCTGGGTGGTTTATCTTTATGTACAGTGGTCTCTGGGAGGTTTATCTTTATTTACAGTGGTCTCTGGGTGGTTTACCTTTATTTACAGTGGTCCCTGTGTGGTTTAACTTTATTTACAGTGGTCCCCGGGTGGTTTATTTTTATTTACAGTGGTCCCTGTGTGGTTTATCTTTATTTACAGTGGTCCCTGGGTGGTTTATCTTTATTTACAGTGGTCCCCGCGTGGTTTATCTTTATTTACAGTGGTCCCTGGGTGGTTTATCTTTATTTACAGTGGTCCCTGGGTGGTTTATCTTTATTTACAGTGGTCTCTGTGTGGTTTATCTTTATTTACAGTGGTCCCTGGGTGGTTTATCTTTATTTACAGTGGTCCCTGAGTGGTTTATCTTTATTTACAGTGGTCCCCGGGTGCTTTATCTTTATTTACACTGGTCCCTGGGTGGTTTATCTTTATTTACAGTGGTCCCCGGGTGGTTTATCTATATTTACAGTGGTCTCTGGGTGGAATATCTTTATTTACAGTGGTCTCTGGGTGGTTTATCTTTATTTACAGTGGTCCCTGGGTGGTTTATCTTTATTTAAAGTGGTCCCTGGGTGGTTTATCTTTATTTAAAGTGGTCCCTGGGTGGTTTATCTTTATTTACAGTGGTCCCCGGGTGGTTTATCTTTATTTACAGTGGTCCCTGGGTGGTTTATCTTTATTTACAGTGGTTCCCAGGCGGTTTTTCTTTATTTACAGTGGTCCCTGGGTGGTTTATCTTTATTTACAGTGGTCCCTGGGTGGTTTATCTTTATTTACAGTGATCTCTGGGTGGTTTATCTTTATTTACAGTGGTCTCTGTGTGGTTTATCTTTATTTACAGTGGTCCCTGGGTGGTTTATCTTTATTTACAGTGGTCCCTGGGTGGTTTATCTTTATTTACAGTGGTCCCCGGGTGCTTTATCTTTATTTACAGTGTTCCCCGGGTGTTTTATCTTTATTTACAGTGGTCCCTGGGTAGTTTATCTTTATTTACAGTGGTCCCTGGGCGGTTTATCTTTATTGACAGTGGTCCCTGGGTAGTTTATCTTTATTTACAGTGGTCCCTGGGTGGTTTATCTTTATTTACAGTGGTCCCTGGTGGTTTATATTTATTTACAGTGGTCTCTGGGTGGTTTATCTTTATTTACACTGGTCCCTGGGTGGTTTATCTTTATTTACAGTGTTCCCTGGGTGGTTTATTTTTATTTACAGTGGTCCCTGGGTGGTTTATCTTTATTTACAGTGGTCCCCGGGTGCTTTATCTTTATTTACACTGGTCCCTGGGTGTTTTATATTTATTTACAGTGGTCTCTGGGAGGTTTATCTTTATTTACAGCGGTCCTGGGTGGTTTATCGTTATTTACAGTGGTCCCTGGGTGGTTTATCTTTATTTACAGTGTTCCCTGGGTGGTTTATCTTTATTTACAGTGGTCCCTGGGTGGCTTATCTTTATTTACAGTGGTCCCTGGGTGGTTTATCTTTATTTACAGTGGTCCCCGGGTGGTTTATCTTTATTTTCAGGGGTCCCCGGGTGGTTTATCTTTATTTACAGTGGTCCCTGGGAGGTTTATCTTTATTTACAGTGGTTCCTGGGTGGTTTCTCTTTATTTACAGTGGTCTCTGGGTGGTTTATCTTTATTTACTGTGTTCCCCGGTTGGTTTATCTTTATTTACTGTGGTCCCTGGGTGGTTTATCTTTATTTACCGTGGTCCCTGGGTGGTTTATCTTTATTTACAGTGGTCCCTGGGTGGTTTATCTTTATTTACAGTGGTCTCTGGGTGGTTTATCTTTATTTACAGTGATCCCTGGGTAGTTTATCTTTATTTACAGTGGTCCCTGGGTGGTTTATCTTCATTTACAGTTGTTCCCGGGTGGTTTATCTTTATTTACAGTGGTCCCTGGGTGGTTTATCTTTATTTACAGTGGTCCCCGGGTGGTTTATCTTTATTTACAGTGGTCCCTGGGTGGAATATCTTTATTTACAGTGGTCTCTGGGTGGTTTATCTTTATTTACAGTGGTCCCTGGGTGGTTTACCTTTATTTAAAGTGGTCCCTGGGTGGTTTATCTTTATTTAAAGTGGTCCCTGGGTGGTTTATCTTTATTTACAGTGGTCCCCGGGTGGTTTATCTTTATTTACAGTGGTCACTGGGTGGTTTATCTTTATTTACAGTGGTCCCCAGGCGGTTTATCTTTATTTACAGTGGTCCCTGGGTTGTTTATCTTTATTTACAGTGGTCCCTGGGTGGTTTATCTTTATTTACAGTGATCTCTGGGTGGTTTATCTTTATGTACAGTGGTCTCTGGGTGGTTTATCTTTATTTACAGTGGTCTCTGGGTGGTTTACCTTTATTTACAGTGGTCCCTGTGTGGTTTAACTTTATTTACAGTGGTCCCCGGGTGGTTTATTTTTATTTACAGTGGTCCCTGTGTGGTTTATCTTTATTTACAGTGGTCCCTGGGTGGTTTATCTTTATTTACAGTGGTCCCCGGGTGGTTTATCTTTATTTACAGTGGTCCCTGGGTGGTTTATCTTTATTTACAGTGGTCCCTGGGTGGTTTATCTTTATTTACAGTGGTCTCTGTGTGGTTTATCTTTATTTACAGTGGTCCCTGGGTGGTTTATCTTTATTTACAGTGGTCCCTGAGTGGTTTATCTTTATTTACAGTGGTCCCCGGGTGCTTTATCTTTATTTACACTGGTCCCTGGGTGGTTTATATTTATTTACAGTGGTCTCTGGGAGGTTTATCTTTATTTACAGCGGTCCTGGGTGGTTTATCTTTATTTACAGTGGTCCCTGGGTGGTTTATCTTTATTTACAGTGTTCCCTGGGTGGTTTATCTTTATTTACAGTGGTCCCTGGGTGGTTTATCTTTATTTACAGTGGTCCCCGGGTGGTTTATCTTTATTTTCAGGGGTCCCCGGGTGGTTTATCTTTATTTACAGTGGTCCCTGGGAGGTTTATCTTTATTTACAGTGGTCCCCGGGTGCTTTATCTTTATTTACACTGGTCCCTGGGTGGTTTATATTTATTTACAGTGGTCTCTGGGAGGTTTATCTTTATTTACAGCGGTCCTGGGTGGTTTATCTTTATTTACAGTGGTCCCTGCGTGGTTTATCTTTATTTACAGTGTTCCCTGGGTGGTTTATCTTTATTTACAGTGATCCCTGGGTGGTTTATCTTTATTTACAGTGGTCCCCGGGTGGTTTATCTTTATTTTCAGGGGTCCCCGGGTGGTTTATCTTTATTTACAGTGGTCCCTGGGAGGTTTATCTTTATTTACAGTGGTTCCTGGGTGGTTTCTCTTTATTTACAGTGGTCTCTGGGTGGTTTATCTTTATTTACTGTGTTCCCCGGGTGGTTTATCTTTATTTACTGTGGTCCTTGGGTGGTTTATCTTTATTTACAGTGATCCCTGGGTAGTTTATCTTTATTTACAGTGGTCCCTGGGTGGTTTATCTTCATTTACAGTTGTTCCCGGGTGGTTTATCTTTATTTAAAGTGGTCCCTGGGTGGTTTATCTTTATTTACAGTGGTCCCCGGGTGGTTTATCTTTATTTACAGTGGTCCCTGGGTGGTTTATCTTTATTTACAGTGGTACCCAGGCGGTTTATCTTTATTTACAGTGGTCCCTGGGTGGTTTATCTTTATTTACAGTGGTCCCTGGGTGGTTTATCTTCATTTGCAGTGGTCTCTGGGTGGTTTATCTTTATTTACAGTGGTCTCTGTGTGGTTTATCTTTATTTGCAGTGGTCCCTGGGTGGTTTATCTTTATTTACAGTGGTCCCTGGGTGGTTTATCTTTATTTACAGTGGTCCCTGGGTGGTTTATCTTTATTTACAGTGGTCCCCGGGTGGTTTATCTTTATTTACAGTGGTCTCTGGGTGGAATATCTTTATTTACAGTGGTCTCTGGTTGGTTTATCTTTGTTTACAGTGGTCCCTGGGTGATTTATCTTTATTTACAGTGGTCCCTGGGCGGTTTATCTTTATTTACAGTGGTCCCTGGGTAGTTTATCTTTATTTACAGTGGTCCCTGGGTGGTTGATCTTTATTTACAGTGGTCCCTGGGTGGTTTATCTTTATTTACAGTGGTCCCTGGGTGGTTTATCTTTATTTACAGTGGTCACTGGGTGGTTTATCTTTATTTACAGTAGTCCCTGGGTGGTTTATCTTTATTTACAGTGGTCCCTGGGTGGTTTATCTTTATTTACATTTGTGTCTGGGTGGTTTATCTTTATTTACAGTGGTCCCTGTGTGGTTTATCTTTATTTACAGTGGTACCCAGGCGGTTTATCTTTATTTACAGTGCTCCCTGGGTGGTTTATCTTTATTTACAGTGGTCCCTGGGTGGTTTATCTTCATTTGCAGTGGTCTCTGGGTGGTTTATCTTTATTTACAGTGGTCTCTGTGTGGTTTATCTTTATTTACAGTGGTCCCTGGGTGGTTTATCTTTATTTACAGTGGTCCCTGGGTGGTTTATCTTTATTTACAGTGGTCCCCGGGTGGTTTATCTTTAATTACAGTGGTCCCTGGGTGGTTTATCTTTATTTACAGTGGTCCCCGGGTGGTTTATTTTTATTTACAGTGGTCCCTGGGTGGTTTATCTTTATTTACAGTGGTCCCCGGGTGGTTTATCTTTATTTACAGTGGTCCCTGGGTGGTTTATCTTTATTTACAGTGGTCCCTGGGTGGTTTATCTTTATTTACTGTGGTCTCTGTGTGGTTTATCTTTATTTACAGTGGTCCCTGGGTGGTTTATCTTTATTTACAGTGGTCCCTGGGCGGATTATCTTTATTTACAGTAGTCCCTGGGTAGTTTATCTTTATTTACAGTGGTCCCTGGGTGGTTTATCTTTATTTACAGTGGTCCCTGGGTGGTTTATCTTTATTTACAGTGGTCCCCGGGTGGTTTATCTTTATTTTCAGGGGTCCCCGGGTGGTTTATCGTTATTTAGAGTGGTCCCTGGGAGGTTTATCTTTATTTACAGTGGTTCCTGGGTGGTTTCTCTTTATTTACAGTGGTCTCTGGGTGGTTTATCTTTATTTACTGTGTTCCCCGGGTGGTTTATCTTTATTTACTGTGGTCCCTGGGTGGTTTATCTTTATTTACCGTGGTCCCTGGGTGGTTTATCTTTATTTACAGTGGTCCCTGGGTGGTTTATCTTTATTTACAGTGGTCTCTGGGTGGTTTATCTTTATTTACAGTGATCCCTGGGTAGTTTATCTTTATTTACAGTGGTCCCTGGGTGGTTTATCTTCATTTACAGTTGTTCCCGGGTGGTTTATCTTTATTTACAGTGGTCCCTGGGTGGTTTATCTTTATTTACAGTGGTCCCCGGGTGGTTTATCTTTATTTACAGTGGTCTCTGGGTGGAATATCTTTATTTACAGTGGTCTCTGGTTGGTTTATCTTTATTTACAGTGGTCCCTGGGTGGTTTATCTTTATTTAAAGTGGTCCCTGGGTGGTTTATCTTTATTTAAAGTGGTCCCTGGGTGGTTTATCTTTATTTACAGTGGTCCCCGGGTGGTTTATCTTTATTTACAGTGGTCCCTGGGTGGTTTATCTTTATTTACAGTGGTACCCAGGCGGTTTATCTTTATTTACAGTGGTCCCTGGGTGGTTTATCTTTATTTAGAGTGGTCCCTGGGTGGTTTATCTTCATTTGCAGTGGTCTCTGGGTGGTTTATCTTTATTTACAGTGGTCTCTGTGTGGTTTATCTTTATTTACAGTGGTCCCTGGGTGGTTTATCTTTATTTACAGTGGTCCCTGGGTGGTTTATCTTTATTTACAGTGGTCCCTGGGTGGTTTATCTTTATTTACAGTGGTCCCCGGGTGGTTTATCTTTATTTACTGTGGTCCCTGGGTGGTTTATCTTTATTTACAGTGGTCCCTGGGTGGTTTATCTTTATTTACTGTGGTCTCTG
The DNA here is from genome assembly GCF_047496885.1 of Scyliorhinus torazame. NCBI lineage: Eukaryota > Metazoa > Chordata > Chondrichthyes > Carcharhiniformes > Scyliorhinidae > Scyliorhinus > Scyliorhinus torazame. Next base: position 35,898,368 of record NC_092711.1, read on the forward strand.
TGTGGTTTATCTTTATTTACAGTGGTCCCTGGGTGGTTTATCTTTAATTACAGTGGTCCCTGGGCGGATTATCTTTATTTACAGTGGTCCCTGGGTAGTTTATCTTTATTTACAGTGGTCCCTGGGTGGTTTATCTTTATTTACAGTGGTCCCTGGGTGGTTTATCTTTATTTACAGTGGTCCCCGGGTGGTTTATCTTTATTTTCAGGGGTCCCCGGGTGGTTTATCTTTATTTAGAGTGGTCCCTGGGAGGTTTATCTTTATTTACAGTGGTTCCTGGGTGGTTTCTCTTTATTTACAGTGGTCTCTGGGTGGTTTATCTTTATTTACTGTGTTCCCCGGGTGGTTTATCTTTATTTACCGTGGTCCCTGGGTGGTTTATCTTTATTTACCGTGGTCCCTGGGTGGTTTATCTTTATTTACAGTGGTCCCTGGGTGGTTTATCTTTATTTACAGTGGTCTCTGGGTGGTTTATCTTTATTTACAGTGATCCCTGGGTAGTTTATCTTTATTTACAGTGGTCCCTGGGTGGTTTATCTTCATTTACAGTTGTTCCCGGGTGGTTTATCTTTATTTACAGTGGTCCCTGGGTGGTTTATCTTTATTTACAGTGGTCCCCGGGTGGTTTATCTTTATTTACAGTGGTCTCTGGGTGGAAAATCTTTATTTACAGTGGTCTCTGGTTGGTTTATCTTTATTTACAGTGGTCCCTGGGTGGTTTATCTTTATTTAAAGTGGTCCCTGGGTGGTTTATCTTTATTTAAAGTGGTCCCTGGGTGGTTTATCTTTATTTACAGTGGTCCCCGGGTGGTTTATCTTTATTTACAGTGGTCCCTGGGTGGTTTATCTTTATTTACAGTGGTACCCAGGCGGTTTATCTTTATTTACAGTGGTCCCTGGGTGGTTTATCTTTATTTACAGTGGTCCCTGGGTGGTTTATCTTCATTTGCAGTGGTCTCTGGGTGGTTTATCTTTATTTACAGTGGTCTCTGTGTGGTTTATCTTTATTTACAGTGGGCCCTGGGTGGTTTATCTTTATTTACAGTGGTCCCTGGGTGGTTTATCTTTATTTACAGTGGTCCCTGGGTGGTTTATCTTTATTTACAGTGGTCCCCGGGTGGTTTATCTTTATTTACAGTGGTCTCTGGGTGGAATATCTTTATTTACAGTGGTCTCTGGTTGGTTTATCTTTGTTTACAGTGGTCCCTGGGTGGTTTATCTTTATTTACAGTGGTCCCTGGGCGGTTTATCTTTATTTACAGTGGTCCCTGGGTAGTTTATCTTTATTTACAGTGGTCCCTGGGTGGTTTATCTTTATTTACAGTGGTCCCTGGGTGGTTTATCTTTATTTACAGTGGTCCCTGGGTGGTTTATCTTTATTTACAGTGGTCACTGGGTGGTTTATCTTTATTTACAGTAGTCCCTGGGTGGTTTATCTTTATTTACAGTGGTCCCTGGGTGGTTTATCTTTATTTACATTTGTGTCTGGGTGGTTTATCTTTATTTACAGTGGTCCCTGGGTGGTTTATCTTTATTTACAGTGGTACCCAGGCGGTTTATCTTTATTTACAGTGCTCCCTGGGTGGTTTATCTTTATTTACAGTGGTCCCTGGGTGGTTTATCTTCATTTGCAGTGGTCTCTGGGTGGTTTATCTTTATTTACAGTGGTCTCTGTGTGGTTTATCTTTATTTACAGTGGTCCCTGGGTGGTTTATCTTTATTTACAGTGGTCCCTGGGTGGTTTATCTTTATTTACAGTGGTCCCCGGGTGGTTTATCTTTAATTACAGTGGTCCCTGGGTGGTTTATCTTTATTTACAGTGGTCCCCGGGTGGTTTATTTTTATTTACAGTGGTCCCTGGGTGGTTTATCTTTATTTACAGTGGTCCCCGGGTGGTTTATCTTTATTTACAGTGGTCCCTGGGTGGTTTATCTTTATTTACAGTGGTCCCTGGGTGGTTTATCTTTATTTACTGTGGTCTCTGTGTGGTTTATCTTTATTTACAGTGGTCCCTGGGTGGTTTATCTTTATTTACAGTGGTCCCTGGGCGGATTATCTTTATTTACAGTGGTCCCTGGGTAGTTTATCTTTATTTACAGTGGTCCCTGGGTGGTTTATCTTTAATTACAGTGGTCCCTGGGTGGTTTATCTTTATTTACAGTGGTCCCTGGGTGGTTTATCTTTATTTACAGTGGTCACTGGGTGGTTTATCTTTATTTACAGTAGTCCCTGGGTGGTTTATCTTTATTTACAGTGGTCCCTGGGTGGTTTATCTTTATTTACAGTTGTGTCTGGGTGGTTAATCTTTATTTACAGTGGTCCCTGGGTGGTTTATCTTTATTTACAGTGGTACCCAGGCGGTTTATCTTTATTTACAGTGGTCCCTGGGTGGTTTATCTTTATTTACAGTGGTCCCTGGGTGGTTTATCTTCATTTGCAGTGGTCTCTGGGTGGTTTATCTTTATTTACAGTGGTCTCTGTGTGGTTTATCTTTATTTACAGAGGTCCCTGGGTGGTTTATCTTTATTTACAGTGGTCCCTGTGTGGTTTATCTTTATTTACAGTGGTCCCCGGGTGGTTTATCCTTAATTACAGTGGTCCCTGGGTGGTTTATCTTTATTTACAGTGGTCCCCGGGTGGTTTATTTTTATTTACAGTGGTCCCTGGGTGGTTTGTCTTTATTTACAGTGGTCCCTGGGTGGTTTATCTTTATTTACAGTGGTCCCCGGGTGGTTTATCTTTATTTACAGTGGTCCCTGGGTGGTTTATCTTTATTTACAGTGGTCCCTGGGTGGTTTATCTTTATTTACTGTGGTCTCTGTGTGGATTATCTTTATTTACAGTGGTCCCTGGGTGGTTTATCTTTATTTACAGTGGTCCCTGGGTGGTTTATCTTTATTTACAGTGGTCCCTGGGTGGTTTATCTTTATTTACAGTGGTCCCCGGGTGGTTTATCTTTATTTACAGTGGTCTCTGGGTGGAATATCTTTATTTACAGTGGTCTCTGGTTGGTTTATCTTTGTTTACAGTGGTCCCTGGGTGGTTTATCTTTATTTACAGTGGTCCCTGGGCGGTTTATCTTTATTTACAGTGGTCCCTGGGTAGTTTATCTTTATTTACAGTGGTCCCTGGGTGGTTTATCTTTATTTACAGTGGTCCCTGGGTGGTTTATCTTTATTTACAGTGGTCCCTGGGTGGTTTATCTTTATTTACAGTGGTCACTGGGTGGTTTATCTTTATTTACAGTAGTCCCTGGGTGGTTTATCTTTATTTACATTTGTGTCTGGGTGGTTTATCTTTATTTACAGTTGTGTCTGGGTGGTTTATCTTTATTTACAGTGGTCCCTGGGTGGTTTATCTTTATTTACAGTGGTACCCAGGCGGTTTATCTTTATTTACAGTGGTCCCTGGGTGGTTTATCTTTATTTACAGTGGTCCCTGGGTGGTTTATCTTCATTTGCAGTGGGCTCTGTGTGGTTTATCTTTATTTACAGTGGTCTCTGTGTGGTTTATCTTTATTTACAGTGGTCCCTGGGTAGTTTATCTTTATTTACAGTGGTCCCTGGGTGGTTTATCTTTATTTACAGTGGTCCCTGGGTGGTTTATCTTTATTTACAGTGGTCCCTGGGTGGTTTATCTTTATTTACAGTGGTCCCTGGGTGGTTTATCTTCATTTGCAGTGGTCTCTGGGTGGTTTATCTTTATTTACAGTGGTCTCTGTGTGGTTTATCTTTATTTACAGTGGGCCCTGGGTGGTTTATCTTTATTTACAGTGGTCCCTGGGTGGTTTATCTTTATTTACAGTGGTCCCTGGGTGGTTTATCTTTATTTACAGTGGTCCCCGGGTGGTTTATCTTTATTTACAGTGGTCTCTGGGTGGAATATCTTTATTTACAGTGGTCTCTGGTTGGTTTATCTTTGTTTACAGTGGTCCCTGGGTGGTTTATCTTTATTTACAGTGGTCCCTGGGCGGTTTATCTTTATTTACAGTGGTCCCTGGGTAGTTTATCTTTATTTACAGTGGTCCCTGGGTGGTTTATCTTTATTTACAGTGGTCCCTGGGTGGTTTATCTTTATTTACAGTGGTCCCTGGGTGGTTTATCTTTATTTACAGTGGTCACTGGGTGGTTTATCTTTATTTACTGTAGTCCCTGGGTGGTTTATCTTTATTTACAGTGGTCCCTGGGTGGTTTATCTTTATTTACATTTGTGTCTGGGTGGTTTATCTTTATTTACAGTGGTCCCTGGGTGGTTTATCTTTATTTACAGTGGTACCCAGGCGGTTTATCTTTATTTACAGTGCTCCCTGGGTGGTTTATCTTTATTTACAGTGGTCCCTGGGTGGTTTATCTTCATTTGCAGTGGTCTCTGGGTGGTTTATCTTTATTTACAGTGGTCTCTGTGTGGTTTATCTTTATTTACAGTGGTCCCTGGGTGGTTTATCTTTATTTACAGTGGTCCCTGGGTGGTTTATCTTTATTTACAGTGGTCCCCGGGTGGTTTATCTTTAATTACAGTGGTCCCTGGGTGGTTTATCTTTATTTACAGTGGTCCCCGGGTGGTTTATTTTTATTTACAGTGGTCCCTGGGTGGTTTATCTTTATTTACAGTGGTCCCCGGGTGGTTTATCTTTATTTACAGTGGTCCCTGGGTGGTTTATCTTTATTTACAGTGGTCCCTGGGTGGTTTATCTTTATTTACTGTGGTCTATGTGTGGTTTATCTTTATTTACAGTGGTCCCTGGGTGGTTTATCTTTATTTACAGTGGTCCCTGGGCGGATTATCTTTATTTACAGTGGTCCCTGGGTAGTTTATCTTTATTTACAGTGGTCCCTGGGTGGTTTATCTTTATTTACAGTGGTCCCTGGGTGGTTTATCTTTATTTACAGTGGTCCCTGGGTGGTTTATCTTTATTTACAGTGGTCACTGGGTGGTTTATCTTTATTTACAGTAGTCCCTGGGTGGTTTATCTTTATTTACAGTGGTCCCTGGGTGGTTTATCTTTATTTACAGTTGTGTCTGGGTGGTTAATCTTTATTTACAGTGGTCCCTGGGTGGTTTATCTTTATTTACAGTGGTACCCAGGCGGTTTATCTTTATTTACAGTGGTCCCTGGGTGGTTTATCTTTATTTACAGTGGTCCCTGGGTGGTTTATCTTCATTTGCAGTGGTCTCTGGGTGGTTTATCTTTATTTACAGTGGTCTCTGTGTGGTTTATCTTTATTTACAGTGGTCCCTGGGTGGTTTATCTTTATTTACAGTGGTCCCTGGGTGGTTTATCTTTATTTACAGTGGTCCCCGGGTGGTTTATCCTTAATTACAGTGGTCCCTGGGTGGTTTATCTTTATTTACAGTGGTCCCCGGGTGGTTTATTTTTATTTACAGTGGTCCCTGGGTGGTTTGTCTTTATTTACAGTGGTCCCTGGGTGGTTTATCTTTATTTACAGTGGTCCCCGGGTGGTTTATCTTTATTTACAGTGGTCCCTGGGTGGTTTATCTTTATTTACAGTGGTCCCTGGGTGGTTTATCTTTATTTACTGTGGTCTCTGTGTGGATTATCTTTATTTACAGTGGTCCCTGGGTGGTTTATCTTTATTTACAGTGGTCCCTGGGTGGTTTATCTTTATTTACAGTGGTCCCTGGGTGGTTTATCTTTATTTACAGTGGTCCCCGGGTGGTTTATCTTTATTTACAGTGGTCTCTGGGTGGAATATCTTTATTTACAGTGGTCTCTGGTTGGTTTATCTTTGTTTACAGTGGTCCCTGGGTGGTTTATCTTTATTTACAGTGGTCCCTGGGCGGTTTATCTTTATTTACAGTGGTCCCTGGGTAGTTTATCTTTATTTACAGTGGTCCCTGGGTGGTTTATCTTTATTTACAGTGGTCCCTGGGTGGTTTATCTTTATTTACAGTGGTCCCTGGGTGGTTTATCTTTATTTACAGTGGTCACTGGGTGGTTTATCTTTATTTACAGTAGTCCCTGGGTGGTTTATCTTTATTTACAGTTGTGTCTGGGTGGTTTATCTTTATTTACAGTTGTGTCTGGGTGGTTTATCTTTATTTACAGTGGTCCCTGGGTGGTTTATCTTTATTTACAGTGGTACCCAGGCGGTTTATCTTGATTTACAGTGGTCCCTGGGTGGTTTATCTTTATTTACAGTGGTCCCTGGGTGGTTTATCTTCATTTGCAGTGGGCTCTGTGTGGTTTATCTTTATTTACAGTGGTCTCTGTGTGGTTTATCTTTATTTACAGTGGTCCCTGGGTGGTTTATCTTTATTTACAGTGGTCCCTGGGTGGTTTATCTTTATTTACAGTGGTCCCCGGGTGGTTTATCTTTATTTACAGTGTTCCCCGGGTGTTTTATCTTTATTTACAGTGGTCCCTGGGTAGTTTATCTTTATTTACAGTGTTCCCTGGGCGGTTTATCTTTATTTACAGTGGTCCCTGTGTGGTTTATCTTTATTTACAGTGGTCAATGGGTGGTTTATCCTTATTTACAGTGGTCCCTGGGTGGTTTAACTTTATTTACAGTGGTCACTGGGCGGTTTATCCTTATTTGCAGTGGTCCCTGGGTGGTTTTTCTTTATTTACAGTTGTCCCTGGGTGGTTTATCTTTATTTACAGTGGTTCCTGGGTGGTTTATCTTTATTTACAGTGGTCCCTGGGTGGTTTATCTTTATTTACAGTGGTCCCCGGTTTGTTTATCTTTATTTACAGTGGTCCCTGGGTGGAATATCTTTATTTACAGTGGTCTCTGGGTGGTTTATCTTTATTTACAGTGGTCTCTGGGTGGTTTATCTTTATTTACAGTGGTCCCTGGGTGGTTTATCTTTATTTACAGTGGTCCCTGTGTGGTTTATCTTTATTTACAGTGGTCCCTGGGTGGTATATCTTTATTTACAGTGGTCTCTGAGTGGTTTATCTTTATTTACAGTGGTCCCTGGGTGGATTATCTTTATTTACAGTGGTCCCTGGGTGGTTTATCTTTATTTACAGTGGTCCCTGGGTGGTTTATCTTTATTTACAGTGGGCCCTGGGTGGTTTACCTTTTTCTACAGTGGTCCCTGGGTGGTTTATCTTTATTTACAGTGGGCCCTGGGTGGTTTATCTTTTTCTACAGTGGTCTCCGGGTGGTTTATCTTTATTTCCAGTGGTCCCTGGGTGGTTTTTTGTTTATTTACAGTGGTCCCCGGGTGGTTTATCTTTATTTACAGTGGTCCCTGGGTGGAATATCTTTATTTACAGTGGTCTCTGGGTGGTTTATCTTTATTTACAGTGGTCTCTGGGTGGTTTATCTTTATTTACAGTGGTCCCTGGGTGGTTTATCTTTATTTACAGTGGTCCCTGGGTGGTTTATCTTTATTTACAGTGGTCCCTGGGTGGTATATCTTTATTTACAGTGGTCTCTGGGTGGTTTATCTTTATTTACAGTGGTCCCTGGGTGGTTTATCTTTATTTACAGTGGTCCCCGGGTGGTTTATCTTTATTTACAGAGGTCCCTGGGTGGTTTATCTTTATTTACAGTCGTCCCCGGGTGGTTTATCTTTATTTACAGTGGTTCCTGGGTGGTTTACCTTTATTTACAGTGGTCCCGGGTGGTTTATATTTATTTACAGTGGTCTCTGGGTGGTTTATCTTTATTTACACTGGTCCCTGGGTGGTTTATCTTTATTTACAGTGTTCCCTGGGTGGTTTATTTTTATTTACAGTGGTCCCTGGGTGGTTTATCTTTATTTACAGTGGTCCCCGGGTGCTTTATCTTTATTTACACTGGTCCCTGGGTGGTTTATATTTATTTACAGTGGTCTCTCGGTAGTTTATCTTTATTTACAGTGGTCTCTCGGTAGTTTATCTTTATTTACAGTGGTCCCTGGGTGATTTATCTTTATTTACAGTGGTCCCTGGGTGGTTTATCTTCACTTACATTGTCCCTGGGTGGTTTATCTTTATTTACAGTGGTCTCTGGGTGGTTTATCTTTATTTACAGCGGTCCTGGGTGGTTTATCTTTATTTACAGTGGTCCCTGGGTGGTTTATCTTTATTTACAGTGTTCCCTGGGTGGTTTATCTTTATTTACAGTGGTCCCTGGGTGGTTTATCTTTATTTACAGTGGTCCCTGGGTGGTTTATCTTTATTTACAGTGGTCCCTGGGTGGTTTATCTTTATTTACAGTGGTCCCCGGGTGGTTTATCTTTATTTTCAGTGGTCCCCGGGTGGTTTATCTTTATTTACAGTGGTCACTGGGTGGTTTATCTTTATTTACAGTGGTCCCTGGGAGGTTTATCTTTATTTACAGTGGTTCCTGGGTGGTTTCTCTTTATTTACAGTGGTCTCTGGGTGGTTTATCTTTATTTACTGTGTTCCCCGGGAGGTTTATCTTTATTTACTGTGGTCCCTGGGTGGTTTATCTTTATTTACCGTGGTCCCTGGGTGGTTTATCTTTATTTACAGTGGTCCCTGGGTGGTTTATCTTTATTTACAGTGGTCTCTGGGTGGTTTATCTTTATTTACAGTGATCCCTGGGTAGTTTATCTTTATTTACAGTGGTCCCTGGGTGGTTTATCTTCATTTACAGTTGTTCCCGGGTGGTTTATCTTTATTTACAGTGGTCCCTGGGTGGTTTATCTTTATTTACAGTGGTCCCCGGGTGGTTTATCTTTATTTACAGTGGTCTCTGGGTGGATTATCTTTATTTACAGTGGTCTCTGGGTGGTTTATCTTTATTTACAATGGTCCCTGGGTGGTTTATCTTAATTTAAAGTGGTCCCTGGGTGGTTTTTCTTTATTTAAAGTGGTCCCTGGGTGGTTTATCTTTATTTACAGTGGTCCCCGGCTGGTTTATCTTTATTTACAGTGGTCCCTGGGTGGTTTATCTTTATTTACAGTGGTCCCCAGGCGGTTTATCTTTATTTACAGTGGTCCCTGGGTGGTTTATCTTTATTTACAGCCGTCCCTGGGTGGTTTATCTTTATTAACAGTGGTCCCCGGGTGCTTTATCTTTATTTACACTGGTCCCTGGGTGGTTTATATTTATTTACAGTGGTCTCTCGGTAGTTTATCTTTATTTACAGTGGTCTCTCGGTAGTTTATCTTTATTTACAGTGGTCCCTGGGTGATTTATCTTTATTTACAGTGGTCCCTGGGTGGTTTATCTTCACTTACATTGTCCCTGGGTGGTTTATCTTTATTTACAGTGGTCTCTGGGTGGTTTATCTTTATTTACAGCGGTCCTGGGTGGTTTATCTTTATTTACAGTGGTCCCTGGGTGGTTTATCTTTATTTACAGTGTTCCCTGGGTGGTTTATCTTTATTTACAGTGGTCCCTGGGTGGTTTATCTTTATTTACAGTGGTCCCTGGGTGGTTTATCTTTATTTACAGTGGTCCCTGGGTGGTTTATCTTTATTTACAGTGGTCCCCGGGTGGTTTATCTTTATTTTCAGTGGTCCCCGGGTGGTTTATCTTTATTTACAGTGGTCACTGGGTGGTTTATCTTTATTTACAGTGGTCCCTGGGAGGTTTATCTTTATTTACAGTGGTTCCTGGGTGGTTTCTCTTTATTTACAGTGGTCTCTGGGTGGTTTATCTTTATTTACTGTGTTCCCCGGGTGGTTTATCTTTATTTACTGTGGTCCCTGGGTGGTTTATCTTTATTTACCGTGGTCCCTGGGTGGTTTATCTTTATTTAAAGTGGTCCCTGGGTGGTTTATCTTTATTTACAGTGGTCTCTGGGTGGTTTATCTTTATTTACAGTGATTCCTGGGTAGTTTATCTTTATTTACAGTGGTCCCTGGGTGGTTTATCTTCATTTACAGTTGTTCCCGGGTGGTTTATCTTTATTTACAGTGGTCCCTGGGTGGTTTATCTTTATTTACAGTGGTCCCCGGGTGGTTTATCTTTATTTACAGTGGTCTCTGGGTGGATTATCTTTATTTACAGTGGTCTCTGGGTGGTTTATCTTTATTTACAGTGGTCCCTGGGTGGTTTATCTTAATTTAAAGTGGTCCCTGGGTGGTTTATCTTTATTTAAAGTGGTCCCTGGGTGGTTTATCTTTATTTACAGTGGTCCCCGGCTGGTTTATCTTTATTTACAGTGGTCCCTGGGTGGTTTATCTTTATTTACAGTGGTCCCCAGGCGGTTTATCTTTATTTACAGTGGTCCCTGGGTGGTTTATCTTTATTTACAGCCGTCCCTGGGTGGTTTATCTTTATTTACAGTGGTCCCCGGGTGCTTTATCTTTATTTACACTGGTCCCTGGGTGGTTTATATTTATTTACAGTGGTCTCTCGGTAGTTTATCTTTATTTACAGTGGTCTCTCGGTAGTTTATCTTTATTTACAGTGGTCCCTGGGTGATTTATCTTTATTTACAGTGGTCCCTGGGTGGTTTATCTTCACTTACATTGTCCCTGGGTGGTTTATCTTTATTTAAAGTGGTCTCTGGGTGGTTTATCTTTATTTACAGCGGTCCTGGGTGGTTTATCTTTATTTACAGTGGTCCCTGGGTGGTTTATCTTTATTTACAGTGTTCCCTGGGTGGTTTATCTTTATTTACAGTGGTCCCTGGGTGGTTTATCTTTATTTACAGTGGTCCCTGGGTGGTTTATCTTTATTTACAGTGGTCCCTGGGTGGTTTATCTTTATTTACAGTGATCCCCGGGTGGTTTATCTTTATTTTCAGTGGTCCCCGGGTGGTTTATCTTTATTTACAGTGGTCCCTGGGAGGTTTATCTTTATTTACAGTGGTTCCTGGGTGGTTTCTCTTTATTTACAGTGGTCTCTGGGTGGTTTATCTTTATTTACTGTGTTCCCCGGGTGGTTTATCTTTATTTACTGTGGTCCCTGGGTGGTTTATCTTTATTTACCGTGGTCCCTGGGTGGTTTATCTTTATTTACAGTGGTCCCTGGGTGGTTTATCTTTATTTACAGTGGTCTCTGGGTGGTTTATCTTTATTTACAGTGATCCCTGGGTAGTTTATCTTTATTTACAGTGGTCCCTGGGTGGTTTATCTTCATTTACAGTTGTTCCCGGGTGGTTTATCTTTATTTACAGTGGTCCCTGGGTGTTTTATCTTTATTTACAGTGGTCCCCGGGTGGTTTATCTTTATTTACAGTGGTCTCTGGGTGGATTATCTTTATTTACAGTGGTCTCTGGGTGGTTTATCTTTATTTACAGTGGTCCCTGGGTGGTTTATCTTAATTTAAAGTGGTCCCTGGGTGGTTTATCTTTATTTAAAGTGGTCCCTGGGTGGTTTATCTTTATTTACAGTGGTCCCCGGCTGGTTTATCTTTATTTACAGTGGTCTCTGGGTGGTTTATCTTTATTTACAGTGGTCTCTGTGTGGTTTATCTTTATTTACAGTGGTCCCTGGGTGGTTTATCTTTATTTACAGTGGTCCCTGGGTGGTTTATCTTTATTTACAGTGGTCCCCGGGTGCTTTATCTTTATTTACAGTGTTCCCCGGGTGTTTTATCTTTATTTACAGTGGTCCCTGGGTAGTTTATCTTTATTTACAGTGGTCCCTGGGTGGTTTATCTTTATTTACAGTGGCCCCTGGGTAGTTTATCTTTATTTACAGTGGTCCCTGGGTGGTTTATCTTTCTTTACAGTAGTCCCTGGGTGGTTTATCTTTATTTACAGTGGTCCCTGGGTGGTTTATCTTTATTTACAGTGGTCCCTGGGTGGTTTATCTTTATTTACAGTGGTCCCTGGGTGGAATATCTTTATTTACAGTGGTCTATGGGTGGTTTATCTTTATTTACAGTGGTCTCTGGGTGGTTTATCTTTATTTACAGTGGTCCCTGGGTGGTTTATCTTTATTTACAGTGGTCCCTGGGTGGTTTATCTTTATTTACAGTGGTCCCTGGGTGGTATATCTTTATTTACAGTGGTCTCTGGGTGGTTTCTCTTTATTTACAGTGGTCCCTGGGTGGTTTATCTTTATTTACAGTGGTCCCCGGGTGGTTTATCTTTATTTACAGAGGTCCCTGGGTGGTTTATCTTTATTTACAGTCGTCCCCGGGTGGTTTATCTTTATTTACAGTGGTTCCTGGGTGGTTTATCTTTATTTACAGTGGTCCCGGGTGGTTTATATTTATTTACAGTGGTCTCTGGGTGGTTTATCTTTATTTACACTGGTCCCTGGGTGGTTTATCTTTATTTATAGTGTTCCCTGGGTGGTTTATTTTTATTTACAGTGGTCGCTGGGTGGTTTATCTTTATTTACAATGGTCCCCGGGTGCTTTATCTTTATTTACACTGATCCCTGGGTGGTTTATATTTATTTACAGTGGTCTGTCGGTAGTTTATCTTTTTTTACAGTGGTCTCTGGGTGGTTTATCTTTATTTCCAGTGGTCCCTGGGTGGTTTTTTCTTTATTTACAGTGGTCCCCGGGTGGTTTATCTTTATTTACAGTGGTCTCTGGGTGGAATATCTTTATTTCAGTGGTCTCTGGGTGGTTTATCTTTATTTACATTGGTCTCTGGGTGGTTTATCTTTATTTACAGTGGTCTCTGGGTGGTTTATCTTTATTTATAGTGGTCTCTGGGTGGTTTATCTTTATTTACAGTGGTCCCTGGGTGGTTTATCTTTATTTACATTGGTCCCTGGGTGGTATATCTTTATTCACAGTGGTCTGTGGGTGGTTTATCTTTATTTACAGTGGTCCCTGGGTGGTTTATCTTTATTTACAGTGTTCCCCGGGTGGTTTATCTTTATTTACAGAGGTCCCTGGGTGGTTTATCTTCATTTACAGTGATCCCCGGGTGGTTTATCTTTATTTACAGTGGTTCCTGAGTGGTTTATCTTTATTTACAGTGGTCCCTGGTGGTTTATATTTATTTACAGTGGTCTCTGGGTGGTTTATCTTTATTTACACTGGTCCCTGGGTGGTTTATCTTTATTTACAGTGTTCCCTGGGTGGTTTATTTTTATTTACAGTGGTCCCTGGGTGGTTTATCTTTATTTACAGTGGTCCCCGGGTGCTTTATCTTTATTTACACTGGTTCCTGTGTGTTTTATATTTATTTTCAGTGGTCTCTCGGTAGTTTATCTTTATTTACAGTGGTCCCTGGGTGATTTATCTTTATTTACAGTGGTCCCTGGGTGGTTTATCTTCACTTACAGTGTTACCTGGGTGGTTTATCTTTATTTACAGTGGTCTCTAGGTGGTTTATCTTTATTTACAGTGGTCCCTGCGTGGTTTATCTTTATTTACAGCGGTCCCTGGGTGGTTTATCTTTATTTACAGTGGTCCGTGGGTGGTTTATCTTTATTTACAGTGGTCCCTGGGTGGTTTATCCTTATTTACAGTGGCCCCTGGGTGGTTTATCTTTTTTTACAGTGGTCTCTGGGTGGTTTATCTTTATTTCCAGTGGTCCCTGGGTGTTTTTTTCTTTATTTACAGTGGTCCCCGGGTGGTTTATCTTTATTTACAGTGGTCCCTGGGTGGAATATATTTATTTACAGTGGTCTCTGGGTGGTTTATCTTTATTTACAGTGGTCTCTGGGTGGTTTAACTTTATTTACAGCGGTCCCTGGGTGGTTTATCTTTATTTACAGTGGTCCCAGGGTGGTTTATCTTTATTTACACTGGTCCCTGGGTGGTATATCTTTATTTACAGTGGTCTCTGGGTGGTTTATCTTTATTTACAGTGGTCCCTGGGTGGTTTATCTTTATTTACAGTGGTCCCCGGGTGGTTTATCTTTTTTTACATAGGTCCCTGGGTGGTTTATCTTTATTTACAGTCGACCCCGGGTGGTTTATCTTTATTTACAGTGGTTCCTGTGTGGTTTATCTTTATTTACAGTGGTCCCGGGTGGTTTATATTTATTTACAGTGGTCTCTGGGTGGTTTATCTTTATTTACACTGGTCCCTGGGTGGTTTATCTTTATTTACAGTGTTCCCTGGGTGGTTTATTTTTATTTACAGTGGTCCCTGGGTGGTTTATCTTTATTTACAGTGGTCCCCGGGTGCTTTATCTTTATTTACACTGGTCCCTGGGTGGTTTATATTTATTTACAGTGGTCTCTCGGTAGTTTATCTTTATTTACAGTGGTCCCTGGGTGATTTATCTTTATTTACAGTGGTCCCTGGGTGGTTTATCTTCACTTACAGTGTTCCCTGGGTGGTTTATCTTTATTTACAGTGGTCTCTGGGTGGTTTATCTTTATTTACAGTGATCCCTGGGTAGTTTATCTTTATTTACAGTGGTCCCTGGGTGGTTTATCTTCATTTACAGTTGTTCCCGGGTGGTTTATCTTTATTTACAGTGGTCCCTGGGTGGTTTATCTTTATTTACAGTGGTCCCCGGGTGGTTTATCTTTATTTACAGTGGTCTCTGGGTGGATTATCTTTATTTACAGTGGTCTCTGGGTGGTTTATCTTTATTTACAGTGGTCCCTGGGTGGTTTATCTTAATTTAAAGTGGTCCCTGGGTGGTTTATCTTTGTTTAAAGTGGTCCCTGGGTGGTTTATCTTTATTTACAGTGGTCCCCGGCTGGTTTATCTTTATTTACAGTGGTCTCTGGGTGGTTTATCTTTATTTACAGTGGTCTCTGTGTGGTTTATCTTTATTTACAGTGGTCCCTGGGTGGTTTATCTTTATTTACAGTGGTCCCTGGGTGGTTTATCTTTATTTACAGTGGTCCCCGGGTGCTTTATCTTTATTTACAGTGTTCCCCGGGTGTTTTATCTTTATTTACAGTGGTCCCTGGGTAGTTTATCTTTATTTACAGTGGTCCCTGGGTGGTTTATCTTTATTTACAGTGACCCCTGGGTAGTTTATCTTTATTTACTGTGGTCCCTGGGTGGTTTATCTTTATTTACAGTAGTCCCTGGGTGGTTTATCTTTATTTACAGTGGTCCCTGGGTGGTTTATCTTTATTTACAGTGGTCCCTGGGTGGTTTATCTTTATTTACAGTGGTCCCTGGGTGGAATATCTTTATTTACAGTGGTCTCTGGGTGGTTTATCTTTATTTACAGTGGTCTCTGGGTGGTTTATCTTTATTTACAGTGGTCCCTGGGTGGTTTATCTTTATTTACAGTGGTCCCTGGGTGGTTTATCTTTATTTACAGTGGTCCCTGGGTGGTTTATCTTTATTTACAGTGGTCTCTGGGTGGTTTATCTTTATTTACAGTGGTCCCGGGTGGTTTATATTTATTTACAGTGGTCTCTGGGTGGTTTATCTTTATTTACACTGGTCCCTGGGTGGTTTATCTTTATTTACAGTGTTCCCTGGGTGGTTTATTTTTATTTACAGTGGTCGCTGGGTGGTTTATCTTTATTTACAATGGTCCCCGGGTGCTTTATCTTTATTTACACTGGTCCCTGGGTGGTTTATATTTATTTACAGTGGTCTGTCGGTAGTTTATCTTTTTTTACAGTGGTCTCTGGGTGGTTTATCTTTATTTCCAGTGGTCCCTGGGTGGTTTTTTCTTTATTTACAGTGGTCCCCGGGTGGTTTATCTTTATTTACAGTGGTCTCTGGGTGGAATATCTTTATTTCAGTGGTCTCTGGGTGGTTTATCTTTATTTACATTGGTCTCTGGGTGGTTTATCTTTATTTACAGTGGTCTCTGGGTGGTTTATCTTTATTTATAGTGGTCTCTGGGTGGTTTATCTTTATTTACAGTGGTCCCTGGGTGGTTTATCTTTATTTACATTGGTCCCTGGGTGGTATATCTTTATTCACAGTGGTCTGTGGGTGGTTTATCTTTATTTACAGTGGTCCCTGGGTGGTTTATCTTTATTTACAGTGTTCCCCGGGTGGTTTATCTTTATTTACAGAGGTCCCTGGGTGGTTTATCTTCATTTACAGTGATCCCCGGGTGGTTTATCTTTATTTACAGTGGTTCCTGAGTGGTTTATCTTTATTTACAGTGGTCCCTGGTGGTTTATATTTATTTACAGTGGTCTCTGGGTGGTTTATCTTTATTTACACTGGTCCCTGGGTGGTTTATCTTTATTTACAGTGTTCCCTGGGTGGTTTATTTTTATTTACAGTGGTCCCTGGGTGGTTTATCTTTATTTACAGTGGTCCCCGGGTGCTTTATCTTTATTTACACTGGTTCCTGTGTGTTTTATATTTATTTTCAGTGGTCTCTCGGTAGTTTATCTTTATTTACAGTGGTCCCTGGGTGATTTATCTTTATTTACAGTGGTCCCTGGGTGGTTTATCTTCACTTACAGTGTTACCTGGGTGGTTTATCTTTATTTACAGTGGTCTCTAGGTGGTTTATATTTATTTACAGTGGTCCCTGCGTGGTTTATCTTTATTTACAGCGGTCCCTGGGTGGTTTATCTTTATTTACAGTGGTCCGTGGGTGGTTTATCTTTATTTACAGTGGTCCCTGGGTGGTTTATCCTTATTTACAGTGGCCCCTGGGTGGTTTATCTTTTTTTACAGTGGTCTCTGGGTGGTTTATCTTTATTTCCAGTGGTCCCTGGGTGTTTTTTTCTTTATTTACAGTGGTCCCCGGGTGGTTTATCTTTATTTACAGTGGTCCCTGGGTGGAATATATTTATTTACAGTGGTCTCTGGGTGGTTTATCTTTATTTACAGTGGTCTCTGGGTGGTTTAACTTTATTTACAGTGGTCCCTGGGTGGTTTATCTTTATTTACAGTGGTCCCAGGGTGGTTTATCTTTATTTACACTGGTCCCTGGGTGGTATATCTTTATTTACAGTGGTCTCTGGGTGGTTTATCTTTATTTACAGTGGTCCCTGGGTGGTTTATCTTTATTTACAGTGGTCCCCGGGTGGTTTATCTTTATTTACAGAGGTCCCTGGGTGGTTTATCTTTATTTACAGTCGACCCCGGGTGGTTTATCTTTATTTACAGTGGTTCCTGTGTGGTTTATCTTTATTTACAGTGGTCCCGGGTGGTTTATGTTTATTTACAGTGGTCTCTGGGTGGTTTATCTTTATTTACACTGGTCCCTGGGTGGTTTATCTTTATTTACAGTGTTCCCTGGGTGGTTTATTTTTATTTACAGTGGTCCCTGGGTGGTTTATCTTTATTTACAGTGGTCCCCGGGTGCTTTATCTTTATTTACACTGGTCCCTGGGTGGTTTATATTTATTTACAGTGGTCTCTCGGTAGTTTATCTTTATTTACAGTGGTCCCTGGATGATTTATCTTTATTTACAGTGGTCCCTGGGTGGTTTATCTTCACTTACAGTGTTCCCTGGGTGGTTTATCTTTATTTACAGTGGTCTCTGGGTGGTTTATCTTTATTTACAGTGGTCGCTGGGTGGTTTATCTTTATTTACAGTGGTCCCCGGGTGCTTTATCTTTATTTACACTGGTTCCTGGGTGGTTTATATTTATTTACAGTGGTCTCTCGGTAGTTTATCTTTTTTTACAGTGGTCTCTGGGAGGTTTATCTTTATTTCCAGTGGTCCCTGGGTGGTTTTTTCTTTATTTACAGTGGTCCCCGGCTGGTTTATCTTTATTTACAGTGGTCCCTGGGTGGTTTATCTTTATTTATAGTGGTCTCTGGGTGGTTTATCTTTATTTACAGTGGTCCCTGGGTGGTTTATCTTTATTTACAGTGGTCCCTGGGTGGTATATCTTTATTTACAGTGGTCTGTGGGTGGTTTAACTTTATTTACAGTGGTCCCTGGGCGGTTTATCTTTATTTACAGTGTTCCCCGGGTGGTTTATCTTTATTTACAGAGGTCCCTGGGTGGTTTATCTTCATTTACAGTGATCCCCGGGTGGTTTATCTTTATTTACAGTGGTTCCTGAGTGGTTTATCTTTATTTACAGTGGTCCCGGGTGGTTTATATTTATTTACAGTGGTCTCTGGGTGGTTTATCTTTATTTACACTGGTCCCTGGGTGGTTTATCTTTATTTACAGTGTTCCCTGGGTGGTTTATTTTTATTTACAGTGGTCCCTGGGTGGTTTATCTTTATTTACAGTGGTCCCCGGGTGCTTTATCTTTATTTACACTTGTCCCTGTGTGTTTTATATTTATTTTCAGTGGTCTCTCGGTAGTTTATCTTTATTTACAGTGGTCCCTGGGTGATTTATCTTTATTTACAGTGGTCCCTGGGTGGTTTATCTTCACTTACAGTGTTACCTGGGTGGTTTATCTTTATTTACAGTGGTCTCTAGGTGATTTATCTTTATTTACAGTGGTCCCTGGGTGGTTTATCTTTATTTACAGCGGTCCCTGGGTGGTTTATCTTTATTTACAGTGGTCCCTGGGTGGTTTATCTTTATTTACAGTGGTCCCTGGGTGGTTTATCCTTATTTACAGTAGCCCCTGGGTGGTTTATCTTTTTTTACAGTGGTCTCTGGGTGGTTTATCTTTATTTCCAGTGGTCCCTGGGTGTTTTTTTCTTTATTTACAGTGGTCCCCGGGTGGTTTATCTTTATTTACAGTGGTCCCGGGGTGGAATTTATTTATTTACAGTGGTCTCTGGGTGGTTTATCTTTATTTACAGTGGTCTCTGGGTGGTTTAACTTTATTTACAGTGGTCCCTGGGTGGTTTATCTTTATTTACAGTGGTCACTGGGTGGTTTATCTTTATTTACACTGGTCCCTGGGTGGTATATCTTTATTTACAGTGGTCTCTTGGTGGTTTATCTTTATTTACAGTGGTCCCTGGGTGGTTTGTCTTTATTTACAGTGGTCCCCGGGTGGTTTATCTTTATTTACAGAGGTCATTGGGTGGTTTATCTTTGTTTACAGTCGACCCCGGGTGGTTTATCTTTATTTACAGTGGTTCCTGTGTGGTTTATCTTTATTTACAGTGGTCCCGGGTGGTTTATATTTATTTACAGTGGTCTCTGGGTGGTTTATCTTTATTTACACTGGTCCCTGGGTGGTTTATCTTTATTTACAGTGTTCCCTGGGTGGTTTATTTTTATTTACAGTGGTCCCTGGGTGGTTTATCTTTATTTACAGTGGTCCCCGGGTGCTTTATCTTTATTTACACTGGTCCCTGGGTGGTTTATATTTATTTACAGTGGTCTCTCGGTAGTTTATCTTTATTTACAGTGGTCCCTGGGTGATTTATCTTTATTTACAGTGGTCCCTGGGTGGTTTATCTTCACTTACAGTGTTCCCTGGGTGGTTTATCTTTATTTACAGTGGTCTCTGGGTGGTTTATATTTATTTACAGTGGTCCTGGGTGGTTTATCTTTATTTACAGCGGTCCCTGGGTGGTTTATCTTTATTTACAGTGGTCCCTGGGTGGTTTATCTTTTTTTACAGTGGTCCCTGGGTGGTTTATCTTTATTTACAGTGGTCCCTCGGTGGTTTATCTTTTTTTACAGTGGTCTCTGGGTGGTTTATCTTTATTATCGGTGGTTCCTGGGTGGTTTTTTCTTTATTTACAGTGGTCTCTGGGTGGTTTATCTTTATTTACAGTGGTCCCTGGGTGGTTTATCTTTATTTACAGTGGTCCCTGGGTGGTTTATCTTTATTTACAGTGGTCCCTGGGTGGTTTGTCTTTATTTACAGTGGTCTCTGGGTGGTTTATCTTTATATTCTGTGGCCCCTGGGTGGTTTATCTTTATTTACAGTGGTCCCTGGGTGGAATATATTTATTTACAGTGGTCTCTGGGTGGTTTATCTTTATTTACAGTGGTCTCTGGGTGGTTTACCTTTATTTACAGTGGTCCCTGGGTGGTTTATCTTTATTTACAGTGGTCCCTGGGTGGTTTATCTTTATTTACACTGGTCCCTGTGTGGTATATCTTTATTTTCAGTGGTCTCTGGGTGGTTTATCTTTATTTACAGTGGTCCCCGGGTGGTTTATCTTTATTTACAGTGGTCCCCGGGTGGTTTATCTTTATTTACAGAGGTCCCTGGGTGGTTTATCTTTATTTACAGTGGTTCACTGGTGGTTTATATTTATTTACAGTGGTCTCTGGGTGGTTTATCTTTATTTCCACTGGTCCCTGGGTGGTTTATCTTTATTTACAGTGTTCCCTGGGTGGTTTATTTTAATTTACAGTGGTCCCTGGGTGGTTTATCTTTATTTACAGTGGTCCCCGGGTGCTTTATCTTTATTTACACTGGTCCCTGGGTGGTTTATATTTATTTACAGTGGTCTCTCGGTAGTTTATCTTTATTTACAGTGGTCTCTGGGTGATTTATCTTTATTTACAGTGGGCCCTGGGTGGTTTATCTTCACTTACAGTGTTTCCTGAGTGGTTTATCTTTATTTACAGTGGTCTCTGGGTGGTTTATCTTTATTTACAGTGGTCCTGGGTGGTTTATCTTTATTTACAGCGGTCCCTGGGTGGTTTATCTTTATTTACAGTGGTCCCTGGGTGGTTTATCTTTATTTACAGTGGTCGCTGGGTGGTTTATCTTTATTTACAGTGGTCCCTGGGTGGTTTATCTTTTTTTACAGTGGTCGCTGTGTGGTTTGTCTTTATTTCCAGTGGTCCCTGGGTGGTTTTTTCTTTATTTACAGTGGTCCCTGGGTGGTTTATCTTTATTTACAGTGGTCTCTGGGTGGTTTATCTTTATATACTGTGGCCCCTGGGTGGTTTATCTTTATTTACAGTGGTCTCTGGGTGGTTTATTTTTATTTACAGTGGTCCCTGGGTGGTTTATCTTTATTTACAGAGGTCCCTGGGTGGTATATCTTTATTTACAGTGGACCCTGGGTGGTATATCTTTATTTACAATGGTCCCTGGGTGGTTTATCATTATTTACAGTGGTCCCTGGGTGGTTTATCTTTATTTACAGTGGTTCCCTGGGTGGTTTATCTTTATTTACAATGATCCCTGGGTGGTTTATCATTATTTACAGCGGTCCCCGGGTGGGTTATCTTTATTTACAGTGGTTCCCTGGGTGGTTTATCTTTATTTACAGTGGTCCCTGGGTGGTTTATCTTTATTTACACTGGTCTCTGGGTGGTTTATCTTTATTTACAGTGGTCTGTGGGTGGTTTATCTTTATTTACAGTGGACCCCGGGTGGTTTATCTTTATTTACCGTGGTCCCTGGGATGTTTATCTTTATTTACAGTGGACCCTGGGTGGTTTATCTTTATTTACAGTGGTCACTGGGTTGTTTATCTTTATTTACAGTGGTCCCAGTTTGGTTTATCTTTATTTTCAGTGGACCCAGGGAGGTTTATCTTTATTTACAGTGGTCTCTGGTGGTTTATCATTATTTACAGTGGTCCCTGGGTGGTTTATCTTTATTTACAGTGGTCCCTGGGTGGTTTATCTTTATTTACAGTGGTCCCGGGTGGTTTATATTTATTTACAGTGGTCTCTGGGTGGTTTATCTTTATTTACACTGGTCCCTGGGTGGTTTATCTTTATTTACAGTGTTCCCTGGGTGGTTTATTTTTATTTACAGTGGTCCCTGGGTGGTTTATCTTTATTTACAGTGGTCCCCGGGTGCTTTATCTTTATTTACACTGGTCCCTGGGTGGTTTATATTTATTTACAGTGGTCTCTCGGTAGTTTATCTTTATTTACAGTGGTCCCTGGGTGATTTATCTTTATTTACAGTTGTCTCTGGGTGGTTTATCTTCACTTACAGTGTTCCCTGGGTGGTTTATCTTTATTTACAGTGGTCTCTGGGTGGTTTATCTTTATTTACAGTGGTCCTGGGTGGTTTATCTTTATTTACAGCGGTCCCTGGGTGGTTTATCTTTATTTACAGTGGTCCCTGGGTGGTTTATCTTTATTTACAGTGGTCCCTGGGTGGTTTATCTTTATTTACAGTGGTCCCTGGGTGGTTTATCTTTTTTTACAGTGGTCTCTGGCTGGTTTATCTTTATTTCCAGTGGTCCCTGGGTGGTTTTTTCTTTATTTACAGTGGTCCCCGGGTGGTTGATCTTTATTTACAGTGGTCCCTGTGTGGAATATCTTTATTTCAGTGGTCTCTGGGTGGTTTATCTTTATTTACAGTTGTCTCTGTGTGGTTTATCTTTATTTACAGTGGTCTCTGGGTGGTTCATCTTTATTTATAGTGGTCTCTGGGTGGTTTATCTTTATTTACAGTGGTCCCTGGGTGGTTTATCTTTATTTACAGTGGTCCCTGGGTGGTATATCTTTATTTACAGTGGTCTGTGGGTGGTTTATCTTTATTTACAGTGGTCCCTGGGTGGTTTATCTTTATTTACAGTGGTCCCCGGGTGGTTTATCTTTATTTACAGAGGTCCCTGGGTGGTTTATCTTTATTTACAGTGATCCCCGGGTGGTTTATCTTTATTTACAGTGGTTCCTGAGTGGTTTATCTTTATTTACAGTGGTCCCGGGTGGTTTATATTTATTTACAGTGGTCTCTGGGTGGTTTATCTTTATTTACACTGGTCCCTGGGTGGTTTATCTTTATTTACAGTGGTCCCTGGGTGGTTTATCTTTATTTACAGTGGTCCCTGGGTGGTTTATCTTTATTTACAGTGGTGTCTGGGGGGTTTATCTTTATTTACAGTGGTCCCTGGGTGGTTTATCTTTATTTACAATGGTCCCTGGGTGGTTTATCTTGATTTACAGTGGTCTCTGGGTGGTTTATCTTTATTTACAGTGGTTCCCTGGGTGGTTTATCTTAATTTACAGCTGTCCCCGGGTGGTTTATCTTTATTTACAGTGGTCCCTGGGTGGTTTATCTTTATTTACAGTGGTCCGTGGCTGGTTTATCTTTATTTACAGTGGTCCCTGGGTGGTTTATCTTTATTTACAGTGGTCCCTGGGTGGTTTATCTTTATTTACAGTGGTCTCTGGGAGGTTTATCTTTATTTACAGTGGTCCCTGGGTGGTTTATCTTTATTTACAGTGGTCCGTGGCTGGTTTATCTTTATTTACAGTGGTCCCTGGGTGGTTTATCTTTATTTACAGTGGTCCCTGGGTGGTTTATCTTTATTTACAGTGGTCTCTGGGAGGTTTATCTTTAATTACAGTTGTCCCTGGGTGGTTTATCTTTATTTACAGTGGTCCCTGGGTGGTTTATCTTTATTTAGAGTGGTCCCTGGGTGGTTTATCTTTATTTACAGTGGTCCCCGGGTGGTTTATCTTTATTTACAGTGGTCCCTGGGTGATTTATCTTTAGTTACAGTGGTCCCTGGGTGGTTTATCTTTATTTACAGTGGTCCCTGGGTGGTTTATCTTTATTTACAGTGGTCCCTGGGTGGTTTATCGTTATTTACAGTGGTCCCTGGGAGGTTTATCTTTATTTACAGTGGTCCCTGGGTGGTTTAACTTTATTTACAGTGCTCTCTGTGTGGTTTATCTTTATTTTAAGTGGTCCCTGGGTGGTTTATCTTTATTTACAGTGGTCCCCGGGTGGTTTATCTTTATTTACAGTGGTCCCTGGGTGGTTTATCTTTATTTACAGTGGTCCCTGGGTGGTTTACCTTTATTTACAGTGGTCCCTGGATGGTTTATCTTTATTTACAGTGGTCCCTGGGTGGTTTATCTTTATTTACAGTGGTCTCTGGGTGGTTTATCTTTATTTACAGTGGTCCCTGGGTGGTTTGTCTTTATTTACAGTGGTCCCTGGGTGGTTTATCTTTATTTACAGTGGTCCCTGGGTGGTTTATCTTTATTTACAGTGGTCTCTGCGTGGTGTATCTTTATTTACAGTGGTCCCCGTGTGGTTTATCTTTATTTACAGTGGTCCCCGGGTGGTTTATCTTTATTGACAGTGCTCCCTGGGCGATTAATCTTTATTTACAGTGGTGTCTGGGTGGTATATCTTTATTTACAGTGGTCCCCGGATTGTTTATCTTTATTTACAGTGGTCCCTGGGTGGTTTATCTTTATTTACAGTGGTCCCCGGGTGGTTTATCTTTATTTACAGTGGTCCCTGGGTGGTTTATCTTTATTTACAGTGGTCCCTGGGTGATTTTTCTTTATTTACAGTGGTCCCTGGGTTGTTTATCTTTATTTACAGTGGTCCCTGGGTGGTTTATCTTTATTTACAGTGGTCCCCGGGTGGTTTATCTTTATTTACAGTGGTTCCTGGGTGGTTAATCTTTATTTACAGTGGTCCCCGGGTGGTTTATCTTTATTTACAGTGGTCTCTGGGTGGTTTATCTTTATTTACAGTGGTCCCTGGGTGGTTTATCTTTATTTACAGTGGTCCCTGGGTGGTTTATCTTTATTTACAGTGGTCCCCGGGTTGTTTATCTTTATTTACAGTGGTTCCTGGGTGGTTTATCTTTATTTGCAGTGGTCCCTGGGTGGTTTATCTTTATTTACAGTGGTCCCCGGGTGGTTTCTCATTATTTACAGTGGTCTCTGGGTGGTTTATCTTTATTTACAGTGGTCTCTGGGTGGTATATCTTTATTTACAGTGGTCCCTGGGTGGTTTATCTTTATTTACAGTGGTCCCTGGGTGGTTTATCTTTATTTACAGTGGTCCCCGGGTGGTTTCTCATTATTTACAGTGGTCTCTGGGTGGTTTATCTTTATTTACAGTGGTCCCTGGGTGGTTTATCTTTATTTACAGTGGTCCCTGGGTGGTTTATCTTTATTTACAGTGGTCTCTGGGTGGTATATCTTTATTTACAATGGTTCCTGGGTGGTTTATCTTTATTTACTGTGGTCCCTGGGTGGTTTATCTTTAATTACAGTGGTTCCCTGGGTGGTTTATCTTTATTTACAGTGGTCCCCGGGTGGTTTATCTTTATTTACAGTGGTCCCTGGGTGGTTTATCTTTATTTACAGTGGTCCCTGGGTGGTTTATCTTTATTTACAGTGGTCCCCGGGTGGTTTATCTTTATTTACAGTGGTCCCTGGGTGGTTTATCTTTATTTACAGTGGTCCCTGGGTGGTTTATCTTTATTTACAGTGGTCCCAAGGTGGTTTATCTTTATTTACAGTGGTCTCTCGGTAGTTTATCTTTATTTACAGTGGTCCCTGGGTGATTTATCTTTATTTACAGTTGTCTCTGGGTGGTTTATCTTCACTTACAGTGTTCCCTGGGTGGTTTATCTTTATTTACAGTGGTCTCTGGGTGGTTTATCTTTATTTACAGTGGTCCTGGGTGGTTTATCTTTATTTACAGCGGTCCCTGGGTGGTTTATCTTTATTTACAGTGGTCCCTGGGTGGTTTATCTTTATTTACAGTGGTCCCTGGGTGGTTTGTCTTTATTTACAGTGGCCCCTGGGTGGTTTATCTTTTTTTACAGTGGTCTCTGGCTGGTTTATCTTTATTTCCAGTGGTCCCTGGGTGGTTTTTTCTTTATTTACAGTGGTCCCCGGGTGGTTGATCTTTATTTACAGTGGTCCCTGTGTGGAATATCTTTATTTCAGTGGTCTCTGGGTGGTTTATCTTTATTTACAGTGGTCTCTGTGTGGTTTATCTTTATTTACAGTGGTCTCTGGGTGGTTCATCTTTATTTATAGTGGTCTCTGGGTGGTTTATCTTTATTTACAGTGGTCCCTGGGTGGTTTATCTTTATTTACAGTGGTCCCTGGGTGGTATATCTTTATTTACAGTGGTCTGTGGGTGGTTTATCTTTATTTACAGTGGTCCCTGGGTGGTTTATCTTTATTTACAGTGGTCCCCGGGTGGTTTTTCTTTATTTACAGAGGTCCCTGGGTGGTTTATCTTTATTTACAGTGATCCCCGGGTGGTTTATCTTTATTTACAGTGATTCCTGAGTGGTTTATCTTTATTTACAGTGGTCCCGGGTGGTTTTGTATTTATTTACAGTGGTCTCTGGGTGGTTTATCTTTATTTACACTGGTCCCTGGGTGGTTTATCTTTATTTACAGTGGTCCCTGGGTGGTTTATCTTTATTTACAGTGGTCCCTGGGTGGTTTATCTTTATTTACAGTGGTGTCTGGGGGGTTTATCTTTATTTACAGTGGTCCCTGGGTGGTTTATCTTTATTTACAATGGTCCCTGGGTGGTTTATCTTGATTTACAGTGGTCTCTGGGTGGTTTATCTTTATTTACAGTGGTTCCCTGGGTGGTTTATCTTTATTTACAGCTGTCCCCGGGTGGTTTATCTTTATTTACAGTGGTCCCTGGGTGGTTTATCTTTATTTACAGTGGTCCGTGGCTGGTTTATCTTTATTTACAGTGGTCCCTGGGTGGTTTATCTTTATTTACAGTGGTGCCTGGGTGGTTTATCTTTATTTACAGTGGTCTCTGGGAGGTTTATCTTTAATTACAGTTGTCCCTGGGTGGTTTATCTTTATTTACAGTGGTCCCTGGGTGGTTTATCTTTATTTACAGTGGTCCCTGGGTGGTTTATCTTTATTTACAGTGGTCCCCGGGTGGTTTATCTTTATTTACAGTGGTCCCTGGGTGATTTATCTTTAGTTACAGTGGTCCCTGGGTGGTTTATCTTTATTTACAGTGGTCCCTGGGTGGTTTATCTTTATTTACAGTGGTCCCTGGGTGGTTTATCGTTATTTACAGTGGTCCCTGGGAGGTTTATCTTTATTTACAGTGGTCCCTGGGTGGTTTAACTTTATTTACAGTGCTCTCTGTGTGGTTTATCTTTATTTTAAGTGGTCCCTGTATGGTTTATCTTTATTTACAGTGGTCCCCGGGTGGTTTATCTTTATTTACAGTGGTCCCTGGGTGGTTTATCTTTATTTACAGTGGTCCCTGGGTGGTTTACCTTTATTTACAGTGGTCCCTGGGTGGTTTATCTTTATTTACAGTGGTCCCCGGGTTGTTTATCTTTATTTACAGTGGTTCCTGGGTGGTTTATCTTTATTTGCAGTGGTCCCTGAGTGGTTTATCTTTATTTACAGTGGTCCCCGGGTGGTTTCTCATTATTTACAGTGGTCTCTGGGTGGTTTATCTTTATTTACAGTGGTCTCTGGGTGGTATATCTTTATTTACAGTGGTCCCTGGGTGGTTTATCTTTATTTACAGTGGTCCCTGGGTGGTTTATCTTTATTTACAGTGGTCCCCGGGTGGTTTCTCATTATTTACAGTGGTCTCTGGGTGGTTTATCTTTATTTACAGTGGTCCCTGGGTGGTTTATCTTTATTTACAGTGGTCCCTGGGTGGTTTATCTTTATTTACAGTGGTCTCTGGGTGGTATATCTTTATTTACAATGGTTCCTGGGTGGTTTATCTTTATTTACAGTGGTCCCTGGGTGGTTTATCTTTAATTACAGTGGTTCCCTGGGTGGTTTATCTTTATTTACAGTGGTCCCCGGGTGGTTTATCTTTATTTACAGTGGTCCCTGGGTGGTTTATCTTTATTTACAGTGGTCCCTGGGTGGTTTATCTTTATTTACAGTGGTCCCCGGGTGGTTTATCTTTATTTACAGTGGTCCCTGGGTGGTTTATCTTTATTTACAGTGGTCCCTGGGTGGTTTATCTTTATTTACAGTGGTCCCAAGGTGGTTTATCTTTATTTACAGTGGTCTCTCGGTAGTTTATCTTTATTTACAGTGGTCCCTGGGTGATTTATCTTTATTTACAGTTGTCTCTGGGTGGTTTATCTTCACTTACAGTGTTCCCTGGGTGGTTTATCTTTATTTACAGTGGTCTCTGGGTGGTTTATCTTTATTTACAGTGGTCCTGGGTGGTTTATCTTTATTTACAGCGGTCCCTGGGTGGTTTATCTTTATTTACAGTGGTCCCTGGGTGGTTTATCTTTATTTACAGTGGTCCCTGGGTGGTTTATCTTTTTTTACAGTGGTCTCTGGCTGGTTTATCTTTATTTCCAGTGGTCCCTGGGTGGTTTTTTCTTTATTTACAGTGGTCCCCGGGTGGTTGATCTTTATTTTCAGTGGTCCCTGTGTGGAATATCTTTATTTCAGTGGCCTCTGGGTGGTTTATCTTTATTTACAGTGGTCTCTGTGTGGTTTATCTTTATTTACAGTGGTCTCTGGGTGGTTCATCTTTATTTATAGTGGTCTCTGGGTGGTTTATCTTTATTTACAGTGGTCCCTGGGTGGTTTATCTTTATTTACAGTGGTCCCTGGGTGGTATATCTTTATTTACAGTGGTCTGTGGGTGGTTTATCTTTATTTACAGTGGTCCCTGGGTGGTTTATCTTTATTTACAGTGGTCCCCGGGTGGTTTATCTTTATTTACAGAGGTCCCTGGGTGGTTTATCTTTATTTACAGTGATCCCCGGGTGGTTTATCTTTATTTACAGTGGTTCCTGAGTGGTTTATCTTTATTTACAGTGGTCCCGGGTGGTTTATATTTATTTACAGTGGTCTCTGGGTGGTTTATCTTTATTTACACTGGTCCCTGGGTGGTTTATCTTCATTTACAGTGGTCCCTGGGTGGTTTATCTTTATTTACAGTGGTGTCTGGGGGGTTTATCTTTATTTACAGTGGTCCCTGGGTGGTTTATCTTTATTTACAATGGTCCCTGGGTGGTTTATCTTGATTTACAGTGGTCTCTGGGTGGTTTATCTTTATTTACAGTGGTTCCCTGGGTGGTTTATCTTTATTTACAGCTGTCCCCGGGTGGTTTATCTTTATTTACAGTGGTCCCTGGGTGGTTTATCTTTATTTACAGTGGTCCGTGGCTGGTTTATCTTTATTTACAGTGGTCCCTGGGTGGTTTATCTTTATTTACAGTGGTCCCTGGGTGGTTTATCTTTATTTACAGTGGTCTCTGGGAGGTTTATCTTTAATTACAGTTGTCCCTGGGTGGTTTATCTTTATTTACAGTGGTCCCTGGGTGGTTTATCTTTATTTACAGTGGTCCCTGGGTGGTTTATCTTTATTTACAGTGGTCCCTGGGTGATTTATCTTTAGTTACAGTGGTCCCTGGGTGGTTTATCTTTATTTACAGTGGTCCCTGGGTGGTTTATCTTTATTTACAGTGGTCCCTGGGTGGTTTATCGTTATTTACAGTGGTCCCTGGGAGGTTTATCTTTATTTACAGTGGTCCCTGTGTGGTTTAACTTTATTTACAGTGCTCTCTGTGTGGTTTATCTTTATTTTAAGTGGTCCCTGGGTGGTTTATCTTTATTTACAGTGGTCCCCGGGTGGTTTATCTTTATTTACAGTGGTCCCTGGGTGGTTTATCTTTATTTACAGTGGTCCCTGGGTGGTTTACCTTTATTTACAGTGGTCCCTGGGTGGTTTATCTTTATTTACAGTGGTCCCTGGGTGGTTTATCTTTATTTACAGTGGTCTCTGGGTGTTTTATCTTTATTTACAGTGGTCCCTGGGTGGTTTGTCTTTATTTACAGTGGTCCCTGGGTGGTTTATCTTTATTTACAGTGGTCCCTGGGTGGTTTATCTTTATTTACAGCGGTCTCTGCGTGGTTTATCTTTATTTACAGTGGTCCCCGTGTGGTTTATCTTGATTTACAGTGGTCCCCGGGTGGTTTATCTTTATTGACAGTGCTCCCTGGGCGATTAATCTTTATTTACAGTGGTGTCTGGGTGGTATATCTTTATTTACAGTGGTGCCCGGATGGTTTATCTTTATTTACAGTGGTCCCTGGGTGGTTTATCTTTATTTACAGTGGTCCCCGGGTGGTTTATCTTTATTTACAGTGGTCCCTGGGTGGTTTATCTTTATTTACAGTGGTCCCTGGGTGATTTTTCTTTATTTACAGTGGTCCCTGTGTTGTTTATCTTTATTTACAGTGGTCCCTGGGTGGTTTATCTTTATTTACAGTGTTCCCCGGGTGGTTTATCTTTATTTACAGTGGTTCCTGGGTGGTTAATCTGTATTTACAGTGGTCCCCGGGTGGTTTATCTTTATTTACAGTGGTCTCTGGGTGGTTTATCTTTATTTACAGTGGTCCCTGGGTGGTTTATCTTTATTTACAGTGGTTCCCTGGGTGGTTTATCTTTATTTACAGTGGTCCCCGGGTGGTTTATCTTTATTTACAGTGGTCCCTGGGTGGTTTATCTTTATTTACAGTGGTCCCTGGGTGGTTTATCTTTATTTACAGTGGTCCCAAGGTGGTTTATCTTTATTTACAGTGGTCTCTCGGTAGGTTATCTTTATTTACAGTGGTCCCTGGGTGATTTATCTTTATTTACAGTTGTCTCTGGGTGGTTTATCTTCACTTACAGTGTTCCCTGGGTGGTTTATCTTTATTTACAGTGGTCTCTGGGTGGTTTATCTTTATTTACAGTGGTCCTGGGTGGTTTATCTTTATTTACAGCGGTCCCTGGGTGGTTTATCTTTATTTACAGTGGTCCCTGGGTGGTTTATCTTTATTTACAGTGGTCCCTGGGTGGTTTATCTTTTTTTACAGTGGTCTCTGGCTGGTTTATCTTTATTTCCAGTGGTCCCTGGGTGGTTTTTTCTTTATTTACAGTGGTCCCCGGGTGGTTGATCTTTATTTACAGTGGTCCCTGTGTGGAATATCTTTATTTCAGTGGTCTCTGGGTGGTTTATCTTTATTTACAGTGGTCTCTGTGTGGTTTATCTTTATTTACAGTGGTCTCTGGGTGGTTCATCTTTATTTACAGTGGTCCCTGGGTGGTTTATCTTTATTTACAGTGGTCCCTGGGTGGTATATCTTTATTTACAGTGGTCTGTGGGTGGTTTATCTTTATTTACAGTGGTCCCTGGGTGGTTTATCTTTATTTACAGTGGTCCCCGGGTGGTTTATCTTTATTTACAGAGGTCCCTGGGTGGTTTATCTTTATTTACAGTGATCCCCGGGTGGTTTATCTTTATTTACAGTGGTTCCTGAGTGGTTTATCTTTATTTACAGTGGTCCCGGGTGGTTTATATTTATTTACAGTGGTCTCTGGGTGGTTTATCTTTATTTACACTGGTCCATGGGTGGTTTATCTTCATTTACAGTGGTCCCTGGGTGGTTTATCTTTATTTACAGTGGTGTCTGGGGGGTTTATCTTTATTTACAGTGGTCCCTGGGTGGTTTATCTTTATTTACAATGGTCCCTGGGTGGTTTATCTTGATTTACAGTGGTCTCTGGGTGGTTTATCTTTATTTACAGTGGTTCCCTGGGTGGTTTATCTTTATTTACAGCTGTCCCCGGGTGGTTTATCTTTATTTACAGTGGTCCCTGGGTGGTTTATCTTTATTTACAGTGGTCCGTGGCTGGTTTTTCTTTATTTACAGTGGTCCCTGGGTGGTTTATCTTTATTTACAGTGGTCCCTGGGTGGTTTATCTTTATTTACAGTGGTCTCTGGGCGGTTTATCTTTAATTACAGTTGTCCCTGGGTGGTTTATCTTTATTTACAGTGGTCCCTGGGTGGTTTATCTTTATTTACAGTGGTCCCTGGGTGGTTTATCTTTATTTACAGTGGTCCCCGGGTGGTTTATCTTTATTTACAGTGGTCCCTGGGTGATTTATCTTTAGTTACAGTGGTCCCTGGGTGGTTTATCTTTATTTACAGTGGTCCCTGGGTGGTTTATCTTTATTTACAGTGGTCCCTGGGTGGTTTATCGTTATTTACAGTGGTCCCTGGGAGGTTTATCTTTATTTACAGTGGTCCCTGTGTGGTTTAACTTTATTTACAGTGCTCTCTGTGTGGTTTATCTTTATTTTAAGTGGTCCCTGGGTGGTTTATCTTTATTTACAGTGGTCCCCGGGTGGTTTATCTTTATTTACAGTGGTCCCTGGGTGGTTTATCTTTATTTACAGTCGTCCCTGGGTGGTTTACCTTTATTTACAGTGGTCCCTGGGTGGTTTATCTTTATTTACAGTGGTCCCTGGGTGGTTTATCTTTATTTACAGTGGTCTCTGGGTGGTTTATCTTTATTTACAGTGGTCCCTGGGTGGTTTGTCTTTATTTACAGTAGTCCCTGGGTGGTTTATCTTTATTTACAGTGGTCCCTGGGTGGTTTATCTTTATTTACAGCGGTCTCTGCGTGGTTTATCTTTATTTACAGTGGTCCCCGTGTGGTTTATCTTGATTTACAGTGGTCCCCGGGTGGTTTATCTTTATTGACAGTGCTCCCTGGGCGATTAATCTTTATTTACAGTGGTGTCTGGGTGGTATATCTTTATTTACAGTGGTCCCCGGATGGTTTATCTTTATTTACAGTGGTCCCTGGGTGGTTTATCTTTATTTACAGTGGTCCCCGGGTGGTTTATCTTTATTTACAGTGGTCCCTGGGTGGTTTATCTTTATTTACAGTGGTCCCTGGGTGATTTTTCTTTATTTACAGTGGTCCCTGTGTTGTTTATCTTTATTTACAGTGGTCCCTGGGTGGTTTATCTTTATTTACAGTGGTCCCCGGGTGGTTTATCTTTATTTACAGTGGTTCCTGGGTGGTTAATCTGTATTTACAGTGGTCCCCGGGTGGTTTATCTTTATTTACAGTGGTCTCTGGGTGGTTTATCTTTATTTACAGTGGTCCCTGTGTGGTTTATCTTTATTTACAGTGGTCCCTGGGTGGTTTATCTTTATTTACAGTGGTCCCCGGGTGGTTTATCTTTATTTACAGTGGTTCCTGGGTGGTTTATCTTTATTTGCAGTGGTCCCTGGGTGGTTTATCTTTATTTACAGTGGTCCCCGGGTGGTTTCTCATTATTTACAGTGGTCTCTGGGTGGTTTATCTTTATTTACAGTGGTCCCTGGGTGGTTTATCTTTATTTACAGTGGTCCCCGGGTGGTTTCTCATTATTTACAGTGGTCTCTGGGTGGTTTATCTTTATTTACAGTGGTCCCTGGGTGGTATATCTTTATTTACTTTGGTTCCTGGGTGGTTTATCTTTATTTACAGTGGTCCCTGGGTGGTTTATCTTTATTTACAGTGGTTCCCTGGGTGGTTTATCTTTATTTACAGTGGTCCCCGGGTGGTTTATCTTTATTTACAGTTGTCCCTGGGTGGTTTATCTTTATTTACAGTGGTCCCTGGGTGGTTTATCTTTATTTACAGTGGTCCCCGGGTGGTTTATCTTTATTTACAGTGGTCCCTGGGTGGTTTATCTTTATTTACAGTGGTCCCTGGGTGGTTTATCTTTATTTACAGTGGTCCCAAGGTGGTTTATCTTTATTTACAGTGGTCTCTGGGAGGTTTATCTTTATTTACAGTTGTCCCTGCGTGGTTTATCTTTATTTACAGTGGTCCCTGGGTGGTTTATCTTTATTTACAGTGGTCCCTGGGTGGTTTATCTTTATTGACAGTGGTCCCCGGGTAGTTTATCTTTATTTACAGTGGTCCCTGGGTGGTTTATCTTTAGTTACAGTGGTCCCTGTGTGCTTTATCTTAATTTACAGTGGTCCCTGGGTGGTTTATCTTTATTTACAGTGGTCCCTGGGTGGTTTAACTTTATTTACAGTGGTCTCTGCGTGGTTTATCTTTATTTACAGTGGTCCCTGGGTGGTTTATCTTTATTTACAGTGGTCCCTGGGTGGTTTATCTTTATTTACAGTGGTCCCTGTGTGGTTTATCTTTATTTACAGAGGTCCCTGGGTGGTTTATCTTTATTTACAGTGGTCCCTGGGTGGTTTATCTTTATTTACAGTGGTCCCTGGGTGGTTTATCTTTATTTACTGTGGTCCCCGGGTGGTTTATCTTTATTTACAGTGTTCCCCGGGTGGTTTATCTTTATTTACAGTGGATCCCGGGTGGTTTATCTTTATTTACAGTGGTTCCCGGGTGGTTTATCTTTATTTACAGTGGTCCCTGGGTGGTTTATCTTTATTTACAGTTGTTCCCGGGTGGTTTATCTTTATTTACAGTGGTCCCTGGGTGGTTTATCTTTATTTACAGTGGTCCCTGGGTGGTTTATCTTTATTTACAGTGGTCCCTGGGTGGTTTATCTTTATTTACAGTGGTCCCTGGGTGGTTTATCTTTATTTACAGTGGTCCCTGGGAGGTTTATCTTTATTTACAGTGGTCCCTGGGTTGTTTATCTTTATTTACAGTGGTCCCTGGGTGGATTATCTTTATTTTCAGTGGTCTCTGGGTAGTTTATCTTTATTTACAGTGGTCCCTGGGTGGTTTATCTTTATTTACAGTGGTCCCTGGGTGGTTTATCTTTATTTACAGTGGTCCCCGGTGGTTTATCTTTATTTACAGTGATCCCCGGGTGGTTTATCTTTATTTACAGTGGTTCCCGGGTGGTTTATCTTTATTTACAGTGGTCCCTGGGTGGTTTATCTTTATTTACAGTGGTCTCTGGGTGTTTTAGCATTATTTACAGTGGTCCCTGGGTGTTTTATCTTTATTTACAGTGGTCTCTGGGTGGTTTATCTTTATTTACAGTGGTCCCCGGGTGGTTTATCTTTATTTACAGTGGTTCCTGGGTGGTTTATCTTTATTTCCAATGGTCTCTGGGTGGTTTATCTTGATTTGCAGTGGTCCCTGGGTGGTTTATCTTTATTTACAGTGGTCTCTGTGTGGTTTGTCTTTATTTACAGTGTTTCCCGGGTGGTTTATCTTTATTTACAGTGGTCCCTGGGTGGTTTATCTTTATTTACAGTGGTCCCCGGTGGTTTGTCTTTATTTACAGTGGTCCCTGGGTGGTTTATCTTTATTTACAGTGGTCCCCTTTTGGTTTATCTTTATTTACGTGGTCCCTGGGTGGTTTATCTTTATTTACAGTGATCTCTGGGTGGTTTATCTTTATTTACAGTGGTCCCTGGGTGGTTTATCTTTATTTACAGTGGTCCTTGGGTGGTTTATCTTTATTTACAGTGGTCCCTGGGTGGTTTATCTTTATTTACAGTCGTCCCTGGGTGGTTTATCTTTATTTACAGTGGTCCCTGGGTGGTGTATCTTTATATACAGTGGTCTCTGGGTGTTTTAGCATTATTTACAGTGGTCCCTGGGTGTTTTATCTTTATTTACAGTGGTCTCTGGGTGGTTTATCTTTATTTACAGTGGTCCCCGGGTGGTTTATCTTTATTTACAGTGGTTCCTGGGTGGTTTATCTTTATTTCCAATGGTCTCTGTGTGGTTTATCTTTATTTACAGTGGTCTCTGGGTGATTTATCTTTATTTACAGTGGTCCCTGGGTGGTTTATCTTTATTTACAGTGGTCCCTGGGTGGTTTATCTTTATTTACAGTGGTCCCCGGGTGGTTTATCTTTATTTACAGTGGTCCCTGGGTGGTTTATCTTTATTTACAGTGGTCTTGGGTGATTTATCTTTATTTACAGTGGTCCCTGGGTGGTTTATCTTTATTTACAGTGGTCTCTGGGTGTTTTATCTTTATTTACAGTGGCCTATGGGTGGTTTATCTTTATTTACAGTGGTCCCCGGGTGGTTTATCTTTATTTACAGTGGTCTTGGGTGGTTTATCTTTATTTACAGTGGTCTTGGGTGGTTTATCTTTATTTACAGTGGTCCCTGGGTGTTTTTTCTTTATTTACAGTGGCCTCTGGGTGGTTTATCTTTATTTACAGTGGTCCCCGGGTGGTTTATCTTTATTTACAGTGGTTCCTGGGTGGTTTATCTTTATTTCCAATGGTCTCTGGGTGGTTAAACTTGATTTGCAGTGGTCCCTGGGTGGTTTATCTTTATTTACAGTGGTCTCTGTGTGGTTTGTCTTTATTTACAGTGGTCCCCGGGTGGTTTATCTTTATTTACAGTGGTCTCTGGGTGTTTTATCTTTATTTACAGTGGCCTATGGGTGGTTTATCTTTATTTACAGTGGTCCCCGGGTGGTTTATCTTTATTTACAGTGGTCTTGGGTGGTTTATCTTTATTTACAGTGGTCTTGGGTGGTTTATCTTTATTTACAGCGGTCCCTGGGTGGTTTATCTTAATTTACAGTGGTCCCTGGGTGGTTTATCTTTATTTACTGTGGTCCCTGGGTGGTTTATCTTTATTTACAGTGGTCCCTGGGTGGTTTATCTTTATTTACAGAGGTCCTCGGGTGGTTTATCTTTATTTACAGTGGTCCCTGGATGGTTTATCTTTATTTACAGTTGTCCCCGGGTGGTTCATCTTTATTTACAGTGGTACCTGGGTGGTTTATCTTTATTTACAGTTGTCCCCGGGTGGTTTATCTTTATTAACAGTGGTCCCTGAGTGGTTTATCTTTATTTACAGTGGTCTCTGGGTGTTTTATCTTTATTTACAGTGGTCCCTGCGTGGTTTATCTTTATTTACAGTGGTCCCCGGTGGTTTATCTTTATTTACAGTGATCCCCGGGTGGTTTATCTTTATTTACAGTGGTTCCCGGGTGGTTTATCTTTATTTACAGTGGTCCCTGGGTGGTTTATCTTTATTTACAGTGGTCTCTGGGTGGTTTATCTTTATTTACAGTGGTTCCTGGGTGGTTTATCTTTATTTCCAATGGTCTCTGGGTGGTTAAACTTGATTTGCAGTGGTCCCTGGGTGGTTTATCTTTATTTACAGTGGTCTCTGTGTGGTTTGTCTTTATTTACAGTGGTCCCCGGGTGGTTTATCTTTATTTACAGTGGTCTCTGGGTGTTTTATCTTTATTTACAGTGGCCTATGGGTGGTTTATCTTTATTTACAGTGGTCCCCGGGTGGTTTATCTTTATTTACAGTGGTCTTGGGTGGTTTATCTTTATTTACAGTGGTCTTGGGTGGTTTATCTTTATTTACAGCGGTCCCTGGGTGGTTTATCTTAATTTACAGTGGTCCCTGGGTGGTTTATCTTTATTTACTGTGGTCCCTGGGTGGTTTATCTTTATTTACAGTGGTCCCTGGGTGGTTTATCTTTATTTACAGAGGTCCTCGGGTGGTTTATCTTTATTTACAGTGGTCCCTGGATGGTTTATCTTTATTTACAGTTGTCCCCGGGTGGTTCATCTTTATTTACAGTGGTACCTGGGTGGTTTATCTTTATTTACAGTTGTCCCCGGGTGGTTTATCTTTATTAACAGTGGTCCCTGAGTGGTTTATCTTTATTTACAGTGGTCTCTGGGTGTTTTATCTTTATTTACAGTGGTCCCTGCGTGGTTTATCTTTATTTACAGTGGTCCCCGGTGGTTTATCTTTATTTACAGTGATCCCCGGGTGGTTTATCTTTATTTACAGTGGTTCCCGGGTGGTTTATCTTTATTTACAGTGGTCCCTGGGTGGTTTATCTTTATTTACAGTGGTCTCTGGGTGTTTTAGCATTATTTACAGTGGTCCCTGGGTGTTTTATCTTTATTTACAGTGGTCTCTGGGTGGTTTATCTTTATTTACAGTGGTCCCCGGGTGGTTTATCTTTATTTACAGTGGTTCCTGGGTGGTTTATCTTTATTTCCAATGGTCTCTGGGTGGTTTATCTTGATTTGCAGTGGTCCCTGGGTGGTTTATCTTTATTTACAGTGGTCTCTGTGTGGTTTGTCTTTATTTACAGTGTTTCCCGGGTGGTTTATCTTTATTTACAGTGGTCCCTGGGTGGTTTATCTTTATTTACAGTGGTCCCCGGGTGGTTTGTCTTTATTTACCGTGGTCCCTGGGTGGTTTATCTTTATTTACAGTGGTCCCCTTTTGGTTTATCTTTATTTACAGTGGTCCCTGGGTGGTTTATCTTTATTTACAGTGATCTCTGGGTGGTTTATCTTTATTTACAGTGGTCCCTGGGTGGTTTATCTTTATTTAGAGTGGTCCTTGGGTGGTTTATCTTTATTTACAGTGGTCCCTGGGTGGTTTATCTTTATTTACAGTCGTCCCTGGGTGGTTTATCTTTATTTACAGTGGTCCCTGGGTGGTGTATCTTTATTTACAGTGGTCTCTGGGTGTTTTAGCATTATTTACAGTGGTCCCTGGGTGTTTTATCTTTATTTACAGTGGTCTCTGGGTGGTTTATCTTTATTTACAGTGGTCCCCGGGTGGTTTATCTTTATTTACAGTGGTTTCTGGGTGGTTTATCTTTATTTCCAATGGTCTCTGGGTGGTTTATCTTTATTTACAGTGGTCTCTGGGTGATTTATCTTTATTTACAGTGGTCCCTGGGTGGTTTATCTTTATTTACAGTGGTCCCTGGGTGGTTTATCTTTATTTACAGTGGTCCCCGGGTGGTTTATCTTTATTTACAGTGGTCCCTGGGTGGTTTATCTTTATTTACAGTGGTCTTGGGTGGTTTATCTTTATTTACAGTGGTCCCTGGGTGGTTTATCTTTATTTACAGTGGTCTCTGGGTGTTTTATCTTTATTTACAGTGGCCTATGGGTGGTTTATCTTTATTTACAGTGGTCCCCGGGTGGTTTATCTTTATTTACAGTGGTCTTGGGTGGTTTATCTTTATTTACAGTGGTCTTGGGTGGTTTATCTTTATTTACAGTGGTCCCTGGGTGTTTTATCTTTATTTACAGTGGCCTCTGGGTGGTTTATCTTTATTTACAGTGGTCCCCGGGTGGTTTATCTTTATTTACAGTGGTTCCTGGGTGGTTTATCTTTATTTCCAATGGTCTCTGGGTGGTTAATCTTGATTTGCAGTGGTCCCTGGGTGGTTTATCTTTATTTACAGTGGTCTCTGTGTGGTTTGTCTTTATTTACAGTGGTCCCCGGGTGGTTTATCTTTATTTACAGTGGTCTCTGGGTGTTTTATCTTTATTTACAGTGGCCTATGGGTGGTTTATCTTTATTTACAGTGGTCCCCGGGTGGTTTATCTTTATTTACAGTGGTCTTGGGTGGTTTATCTTTATTTACAGTGGTCTTGGGTGGTTTATCTTTATTTACAGCGGTCCCTGGGTGGTTTATCTTTATTTACAGTGGTCCCTGGGTGGTTTATCTTTATTTACTGTGGTCCCTGGGTGGTTTATCTTTATTTACAGTGGTCCCTGGGTGGTTTATCTTTATTTACAGAGGTCCTCGGGTGGTTTATCTTTATTTACAGTGGTCCCTGGGTGGTTTATCTTTATTTACAGTTGTCCCCGGGTGGTTCATCTTTATTTACAGTGGTACCTGGGTGGTTTATCTTTATTTACAGTTGTCCCCGGGTGGTTTATCTTTATTTACAGTGGTCCCTGAGTGGTTTATCTTTATTTACAGTGGTCTCTGGGTGTTTTATCTTTATTTACAGTGGTCCCTGCGTGGTTTATCTTTATTTACAGTGGTCCCTGGGTGGTTTATCTTTATTTACAGTATTCCCCGGGTGGTTTATCTTTATTTACAGTGGTCCCTGGGTGGTTTATCTTTATTTACAGTGGTCCCCGGGTGGTTTATCTTTATTTACAGTGGTCCCTGGGTGGTTTATCTTTATTTACAGTGGTCTTGGGTGGTTTATCTTTATTTGCAGTGGTCCCTGGGTGGTTTATCTTTATTTACAGTGGTCTCTGGGTGTTTTATCTTTATTTACAGTGGCCTATGGGTGGTTTATCTTTATTTGCAGTGGTCCCCGGGTGGTTTATCTTTATTTACAGTGGTCTTGGGTGGTTTATCTTTATTTACAGTGATCTTGGGTGGTTTATCTTTATTTACAGTGGTCCCTGGGTGTTTTATCTTTATTTACAGTGGCCTCTGGGTGGTTTATCTTTATTTACAGTGGTCCCCGGGTGGTTTATCTTTATTTACAGTGGTTCCTGGGTGGTTTATCTTTATTTCCAATGGTCTCTGGGTTGTTTATCTTGATTTGCAGTGGTCCCTGGGTGGTTTATCTTTATTTACAGTGGTCTCTGTGTGGTTTGTCTTTATTTAAAGTGGTTCCCGGGTGGTTTATCTTTATTTACAGTGGTCCCTGGGTGGTTTATCTTTATTTACAGTGGTCCCCGGGTGGTTTATCTTTATTTACTGTGGTCCCTGGGTGGTTTATCTTTATTTACAGTGGTCCCCGGTTGGTTTATCTTTATTTACAGTGGTCCCTGGGTGGTTTATCTTTATTTACAGTGGTCTCTGGGTGGTTTATCTTTATTTACAGTGGTCCCTGGGTGGTTTATCTTTATTTACAGTGGTCCCCGGGTGGTTTATCATTATTTACAGTGGTCCCTGGGTGGTTTATCTTTATTTACAGTGGTCCCTGGGTGGTTTATCTTAATTTACAGTCGTCCCTGTGTGGTTTATCTTTATTTACAGTCGTCCCTGGGTGCTTTATCTTTATTTACAGTGGTCCCTGGGTGGTTTATCTTTATTTACAGTGGTCCCTGGGTGGTTTATCTTTATTTACAGTGGTCCCCGGGTGGTTTATCTTTATTTACAGTGGTCCCTGGGTGGTTTATCTTTATTTACAGTTGTCCCCGGGTGGTTCATCTTTATTTACAGTGGTACCTGGGTGGTTTATCTTTATTTACAGTTGTCCCCGGGTGGTTTATCTTTATTTACAGTGGTCCCTGAGTGGTTTATCTTTATTTACAGTGGTCTCTGGGTGTTTTACCTTTATTTACAGTGGTCCCTGCGTGGTTTATCTTTATTTACAGTGGTCCCTGGGTGGTTTATCTTTATTTACAGTGGTCCCTGGGTGGTTTATCTTTATTTACAGTGTTCCCCGGGTGGTTTATCTTTATTTACAGATGTCCCTGGGTGGTTTATCTTTATTTACAGTGGTCCCTGGGTGGTTTATCTTTATTTACAGTGGTCCCCGGGTGGTTTATCTTTATTTACAGAGTTCCCTGGGTGGTTTATCTTTATTTACAGTCGTCCCGGGGTGGTTTATCTTTATTTACAGTGGTCTCTGGGTGGTTTATCTTTATTTACAGTGGTCTCTGGGTGGTTTATCTTTATTTACAGTGGTCCACGGGAGGTTTATCTTTATTTACAGTGGTCTCTGGGTGGTTTATCTTTATTTTCAGTGGTCCTTGGGTGGTTTATCTTTATTTACAGTGGTCTCTGGGTGGTTTAGCTTTATTTACAGTGGTCCCTGGGTGGTTTATCTTTATTTACAGTGGTCCCCGTGTGGTTTATCTTTATTTACAGTGGTCCCTGGGTGGTTTATCTTTATTTACAGTGGTCTTTGGTTGTTTTATCTTTATTTACAGTGGTCCCCGGGTGGTTTATCTTTATTTACAGTGGTCCCCGGGTGGTTTATCTTTATTTACAGTGGTCTCTGGGTGGTTTATGTTTATTTACAGTGGTCCCCGGGTGGTTTATCTTGATTTACAGTGGTCCCTGGGTGGTTTATCTTTATTTACAGTGGTCCCTGCGTGGTTTATCTTTATTTACAGTGGTCCCTGGGTGGTTTATCTTTATTTACAGTGGTCCCTGGATGGTTTATCTTTATTTACAGTGGTCCCTGGGTGGTTTATCTTTATTTACAGTGGTCCCTGGGTGGTTTATCTTTATTTACAGTGGTCCCCGGGTGGTTTATCTTTATTTACAGTGGTCCCTGGGTGGTTTATCTTTATTTACAGTGGTCTCTGGGTGGTTTATCTTTATTTACAGTGGTCCCTGGGTGGTTTATCTTTATTTACAGTGGTCCCTGGGTGGTTTATCTTTATTTACAGTGGTCCCTGGGTGGTTTATCTTTATTTACAGTGGTCCCTGGATGGTTTATCTTTATTTACAGTGGTCCCTGGGTGGTTTATCTTTATTTACAGTGGTCCCTGGGTGGTTTAGCTTTATTTACAGTGGTCCCCGGGTGGTTTATCTTTATTTACAGTGGTCCCTGGGTGGTTTATCTTTATTTACAGTGGTCTCTGGGTGGTTTATCTTTATTTACAGTGGTCCCTGGGTGGTTTATCTTTATTTACAGTGGTCCCTGGGTGGTTTATCTTTATTTACAGTGGTCTCTGGGTGGTTTATCTTTATTTGCAGTGGTCCCCGGGTGGTTTATCTTTATTTACAGTGGTTCCCGGGTGGTTTATCTTTATTTGCAGTGGTCCCCGGGTGGATTATCTTTATTTACAGTGGTCCCTGGGTGGTTTATCTTTATTTACAGTGGTCCCTGGGTGGTTTATCTTTATTTACAGTGGTCCCTGGGTGGTTTATCTTTATTTACAGTGGTTCCCGGGTGGTTTATCTTTATTTGCAGTGGTCCCCGGGTGGTTTATCTTTATTTACAGTGGTCCCTGGGTGGTTTATCTTTATTTACCATGGTCCCTGGATAGTTTATCTTTATTTACAGTGGTCCCTGGGTGGTTTATCTTTATTTACAGTGGTCCCTGGGTGGTTTATCTTTATTTACAGTGGTCCCTGTGTGGGTTATCTTTATTTACAGTGGTCCCTGGGTGGTTTATCTTTATTTACAGTGGTCCCTGGGTGGTTTATCTTTATTTACAGTGGTCCCTGGGTGGTTTATCTTTATTTACAGTGGTCCCTGGGTGGTTTATCTTTATTTACAGTGGTCCCTGGGTGGTTTATCTTTATTTACACGGTCCCTGGGTAGTTTATCTTTATTTACAGTGGTTCCTGGGTGGTTTATCTTTATTTCCAATGGTCTCTGGGTGGTTTATCTTGATTTGCAGTGGTCCCTGGGTGTTTTATCTTTATTTACAGTGGTCTCTGTGTGGTTTGTCTTTATTTACAGTGGTTCCCGGGTGGTTTATCTTTATTTACAGTGGTCCCTGGGTGGTTTATCTTTATTTACAGTGGTCCCCGGGTGGTTTATCTTTATTTACTGTGGTCCCTGGGTGGTTTATCTTTATTTACAGTGGTCCCCGGTTGGTTTATCTTTATTTACAGTGGTCCCTGTGTGGTTTATCTTTATTTACAGTGGTCTCTGGGTGGTTTATCTTTATTTACAGTGGTCCCTGGGTGGTTTATCTTTATTTACAGTGGTCCCTGGGTGGTTTATCTTTATTTACAGTGGTCCCTGGGTGGTTTATCTTAATTTACAGTCGTCCCTGTGTGGTTTATCTTTATTTACAGTCGTCCCTGGGTGCTTTATCTTTATTTACAGTGGTCCCTGGGTGGTTTATCTTTATTTACAGTGGTCCCCGGGTGGTTTATCTTTATTTACAGTGGTCCCTGGGTGGTTTATCTTTATTTACAGTGGTCCCCGGGTGGTTTATCTTTATTTACAGTGGTCCCTGGGTGGTTTATCTTTATTTACAGTGGTCCCTGGGTGGTTTATCTTTATTTACAGTGGTCTCTGGGTGGTTTATCTTTATTTACAGTGGTCCCTGGGTGGTTTATCTTTATTTACAGTGGTCCCCGGGTGGTTTATCTTTATTTACAGTGGTCCCTGGGTGGTTTATCTTTATTTACAGTTGTCCCCGGGTGGTTCATCTTTATTTACAGTGGTACCTGGGTGGTTTATCTTTATTTACAGTTGTCCGCGGGTGGTTTATCTTTATTTACAGTGGTCCCTGAGTGGTTTATCTTTATTTACAGTGGTCTCTGGGTGTTTTATCTTAATTTACAGTGGTCCCTGCGTGGTTTATCTTTATTTACAGTGGTCCCTGGGTGGTTTATCTTTATTTACAGTATTCCCCGGGTGGTTTATCTTTATTTACAGATGTGCCTGGGTGGTTTATCTTTATTTACAGTGGTCCCTGGGTGGTTTATCTTTATTTACAGTGGTCCCCGGGTGGTTTATCTTTATTTACAGAGTTCCCTGGGTGGTTTATCTTTATTTACAGTGGTCCCTGGGTGGTTTCTCTTTATTTACAGTGGTCCACGGGTGGTTTATCTTTATTTACAGTGGTCTCTGGGTGGTTTATCTTTATTTTCAGTGGTCCTTGGGTGGTTTATCTTTATTTACAGTGGTCTCTGGGTGGTTTAGCTTTATTTACAGTGGTCCCTGGGTGGTTTAGCTTTATTTACAGTGGTTCCTGGGTGGTTTATCTTTATTTACAGTGGTCCCCGGGTGGTTTATCTTTATTTACAGTGGTCTCTGGGTGGTTTATGTTTATTTACAGTGGTCCCCGGGTGGTTTATCTTGATTTACAGTGGTCCCTGGGGGGTTTATCTTTATTTACAGTGGTCCCTGCGTGGTTTATCTTTATTTACAGTGGTCCCTGGGTGGTTTATCTTTATTTACAGTGGTCCCTGGATGGTTTATCTTTATTTACAGTGGTCCCTGGGTGGTTTATCTTTATTTACAGTGGTCCCTGGGTGGTTTATCTTTATTTACAGTGGTCCCCGGGTGGTTTATCTTTATTTACAGTGGTCCCTGGGTGGTTTATCTTTATTTACAGTGGTCTCTGGGTGGTTTATCTTTATTTACAGTGGTCCCTGGGTGGTTTATCTTTATTTACAGTGGTCCCTGGGTGGTTTATCTTTATTTACAGTGGTCCCTGGGTGGTTTATCTTTATTTACAGTGGTCCCTGGATGGTTTATCTTTATTTACAGTGGTCCCTGGGTGGTTTATCTTTATTTACAGTGGTCCCTGTGTGGTTTATCTTTATTTACAGAGGACCCCAGGTGGTTTATCTTTATTTACAGTGGTCTCCGGGTGGTTTATCTTTATTTACAGTGGACCCCAGGTGGTTTATCTTTATTTACAGATGTCCCTGGGTGGTTTATCTTTATTTACAGTGGACCCTGGGTGGTTTATCTTTATTTACAGTGGTTCCCGGGTGGTTTATCTTTATTTACAGCGGTCTCTGGGTGGTTTATCTTTATTT
Organism: Scyliorhinus torazame; assembly: GCF_047496885.1. NCBI lineage: Eukaryota > Metazoa > Chordata > Chondrichthyes > Carcharhiniformes > Scyliorhinidae > Scyliorhinus > Scyliorhinus torazame. The sequence goes on from NC_092711.1 coordinate 35,942,593, forward strand.
ACAGTGGTCCCTGGGTGGTTTATCTTTATTTACAGTGGTCCCTGGGTGGTTTATCTTTATTTACAGTGGTCTCTGGGTGGTTTATCTTTATTTGCAGTGGTCCCCGGGTGGTTTATCTTTATTTACAGTGGTTCCCGGGTGGTTTATCTTTATTTGCAGTGGTCCCCGGGTGGATTATCTTTATTTACAGTGGTCCCTGGGTGGTTTATCTTTATTTACAGTGGTCCCTGGGTGGTTTATCTTTATTTACAGTGGTCCCTGGGTGGTTTATCTTTATTTACAGTGGTTCATGGGTGGTTTATCTTTTTTGCAGTGGTCCCCGGGTGGTTTATCTTTATTTACAGTGGTCCCTGGGTGGTTTATCTTTATTTACCATGGTCCCTGGGTAGTTTATCTTTATTTACAGTGGTCCCTGGGTGGTTTATCTTTATTTACAGTGGTCCCCGGGTGGTTTATCTTTATTTACAGTGGTCCCTGTGTGGTTTATCTTTATTTACAGTGGTCCCTGGGTGGTTTATCTTTATTTACAGTGGTCCCTGGGTGGTTTATCTTTATTTACAGTGGTCCCTGGGTGGTTTATCTTTATTTACAGTGGTCCCTGGGTGGTTTATCTTTATTTACAGTGGTCCCTGGGTGGTTTATCTTTATTTACAGTGGTCCCTGGGTGGTTTATCTTTATTTACAGAGGTCCCTGGGTGGTTTATCTTTATTTGCAGTGGTCCCTGGGTGGGTTCTCTTTATTTACACTGGTCCCTGGGTGGTTTATCTTTATTTACAGTGGTCCCTGGGTGGTTTATCTTTATTTACAGTGGTCCCTGGGTGGTTTATCTTTATTTACAGTGGTCCCTGGGTGGTTTATCTTTATTTACAGTGGTCCCTGGGTGGTTTATCTTTATTTACAGCGGTCCCTGGGTGGTTTATCTTTATTTACAGTGGTCCCTGGGTGGTTTATCTTTATTTACAGTGGTCCCTGGGTGGTTTATCTTTATTTACAGTGGTCTCTGGGTGGTTTATCTTTATTTACAGTGGTCCCTGGGTGGTTTATCTTTATTTACAGTGGTCCCTGGGTGGTTTATCTTTATTTACAGTGGTCCCTGGGTGGTTTATCTTTATTTACAGTGGTCCCTGGGTGGTTTATCTTTATTTACAGTGTTCCCCGGGTGGTTTATCTTTATTTACTGTGGTCCCTGGGTGGTTTATCTTTATTTACCCTGGTCCCCGCGTGGTTTATCTTTATTTACAGAGTTCCCTGGGTGGTTTATCTTTATTTACAGTGGTCCCTGGGTGGTTTATCTTTATTTACAGTGGTCCACGGGTGGTTTATCTTTATTTACAGTGGTCTCTGGGTGGTTTATCTTTATTTTCAGTGGTCCTTGGGTGGTTTATCTTTATTTACAGTGGTCTCTGGGTGGTTTAGCTTGATTTACAGTGGTCCCTGGGTGGTTTAGCTTTATTTACAGTGGTTCCTGGGTGGTTTACCTTTATTTACAGTGGTCCCCGGGTGGTTTATCTTTATTTACAGTGGTCTCTGGGTGGTTTATGTTTATTTACAGTGGTCCCCGGGTGGTTTATCTTGATTTACAGTGGTCCCTCGGTGGTTTATCTTTATTTACAGTGGTCCCTGCGTGGATTATCTTTATTTACAGTGGTCCCTGGGTGGTTTATCTTTATTTACAGTGGTCCCTGGATGGTTTATCTTTATTTACAGTGGTCCCTGGGTGGTTTATCTTTATTTACAGTGGTCCCTGGGTGGTTTATCTTTATTTACAGTGGTCCCCGGGTGGTTTATCTTTATTTACAGTGGTCCCTGGGTGGTTTATCTTTATTTACAGTGGTCTCTGGGTGGTTTATCTTTATTTACAGTGGTCCCTGGGTGGTTTATCTTTATTTACAGTGGTCCCTGGGTGGTTTATCTTTATTTACAGTGGTCCCTGGGTGGTTTATCTTTATTTACAGTGGTCCCTGGATGGTTTATCTTTATTTACAGTGGTCCCTGGGTGGTTTATCTTTATTTACAGTGGTCCCTGGGTGGTTTATCTTTATTTACAGTGGTCCCTGGGTGGTTTATCTTTATTTACAGTGGTCCCTGGGTGGTTTATCTTTATTTACAGCGGTCCCTGGGTGGTTTATCTTTATTTACAGTGGTCCCTGGGTGGTTTATCTTTATTTACAGTGGTCCCTGGGTGGTTTATCTTTATTTACAGTGGTCTCTGGGTGGTTTATCTTTATTTACAGTGGTCCCTGGGTGGTTTATCTTTATTTACAGTGGTCCCTGGGTGGTTTATCTTTATTTACAGTGGTCCCTGGGTGGTTTATCTTTATTTACAGTGGTCCCTGGGTGGTTTATCTTTATTTACAGTGTTCCCCGGGTGGTTTATCTTTATTTACTGTGGTCCCTGGGTGGTTTATCTTTATTTACCCTGGTCCCCGGGTGGTTTATCTTTATTTACAGAGTTCCCTGGGTGGTTTATCTTTATTTACAGTGGTCCCTGGGTGGTTTATCTTTATTTACAGTGGTCCACGGGTGGTTTATCTTTATTTACAGTGGTCTCTGGGTGGTTTATCTTTATTTTCAGTGGTCCTTGGGTGGTTTATCTTTATTTACAGTGGTCTCTGGGTGGTTTAGCTTTATTTACAGTGGTCCCTGCGTGGTTTAGCTTTATTTACAGTGGTTCCTGGGTGGTTTATCTTTATTTACAGTGGTCCCCGGGTGGTTTATCTTTATTTACAGTGGTCTCTGGGTGGTTTATGTTTATTTACAGTGGTCCCCGGGTGGTTTATCTTGATTTACAGTGGTCCCTGGGTGGTTTATCTTTATTTACAGTGGTCCCTGCGTGGTTTATCTTTATTTACAGTGGTCCCTGGGTGGTTTATCTTTATTTACAGTGGTCCCTGGATGGTTTATCTTTATTTACAGTGGTCCCTGGGTGGTTTATCTTTATTTACAGTGGTCCCTGGGTGGTTTATCTTTATTTAAAGTGGTCCCCGGGTGGTTTATCTTTATTTACAGTGGTCCCTGGGTGGTTTATCTTTATTTACAGTGGTCTCTGGGTGGTTTATCTTTATTTACAGTGGTCCCTGGGTGGTTTATCTTTATTTACAGTGGTCCCTGGGTGGTTTATCTTTATTTACAGTGGTCCCTGGGTGGTTTATCTTTATTTACAGTGGTCCCTGGATGGTTTATCTTTATTTACAGTGGTCCCTGGGTGGTTTATCTTTATTTACAGTGGTCCCTGTGTGGTTTATCTTTATTTACAGTGGACCCCAGGTGGTTTATCTTTATTTACAGTGGTCTCCGGGTGGTTTATCTTTATTTACAGTGGACCCCAGGTGGTTTATCTTTATTTACAGAGGTCCCTGGGTGGTTTATCTTTATTTACAGTGGACCCTGGGTGGTTTATCTTTATTTACAGTAGTTCCCGGGTGGTTTATCTTTATTTACAGCGGTCTCTGGGTGGTTTATCTTTATTTACAGTGGTCCCTGGGTGGTTTATCTTTATTTACAGTGGTCCCTGGGTGGTTTATCTTTATTTACAGTGGTCTCTGGGTGGTTTATCTTTATTTGCAGTGGTCCCCGGGTGGTTTATCTTTATTTACAGTGGTTCCCGGGTGGTTTATCTTTATTTGCAGTGGTCCCCGGGTGGATTATCTTTATTTACAGTGGTCCCTGGTTGGTTTATCTTTATTTACAGTGGTCCCTGGGTGATTTATCTTTATTTACAGTGGTCCCTGGGTGGTTTATCTTTATTTACAGTGGTTCCCGGGTGGTTTATCTTTATTTGCAGTGGTCCCCGGGTGGTTTATCTTTATTTACAGTGGTCCCTGGGTGGTTTATCTTTATTTACCATGGTCCCTGGGTAGTTTATCTTTATTTACAGTGGTCCCTGGGTGGTTTATCTTTATTTACAGTGGTCCCCGGGTGGTTTATCTTTATTTACAGTGGTCCCTGTGTGGTTTATCTTTATTTACAGTGGTCCCTGGGTGGTTTATCTTTATTTACAGTGGTCCCTGGGTGGTTTATCTTTATTTACAGTGGTCCCTGGGTGGTTTATCTTTATTTACAGTGGTCCCTGGGTGGTTTATCTTTATTTACAGTGGTCCCTGGGTGGTTTATCTTTATTTACAGTGGTCCCTGGGTGGTTTATCTTTATTTACAGTGGTCCCTGGGTGGTTTATCTTTATTTACAGTGGTCCCTGGGTGGTTTATCTTTATTTACAGAGGTCCCTGGGTGGTTTATCTTTATTTGCAGTGGTCCCTGGGTGGGTTCTCTTTATTTACACTGGTCCCTGGGTGGTTTATCTTTATTTACAGTGGTCCCTGGGTGGTTTATCTTTATTTACAGTGGTCCCTGGGTGGTTTATCTTTATTTACAGTGGTCCCTGGGTGGTTTATCTTTATTTACAGTGGTCCCTGGGTGGTTTATCTTTATTTACAGCGGTCCCTGGGTGGTTTATCTTTATTTACAGTGGTCCCTGGGTGGTTTATCTTTATTTACAGTGGTCCCTGGGTGGTTTATCTTTATTTACAGTGGTCTCTGGGTGGTTTATCTTTATTTACAGTGGTCCCTGGGTGGTTTATCTTTATTTACAGTGGTCCCTGGGTGGTTTATCTTTATTTACAGTGGTCCCTGGGTGGTTTATCTTTATTTACAGTGGTCCCTGGGTGGTTTATCTTTATTTACAGTGTTCCCCGGGTGGTTTATCTTTATTTACTGTGGTCCCTGGGTGGTTTATCTTTATTTACCCTGGTCCCCGGGTGGTTTATCTTTATTTACAGAGTTCCCTGGGTGGTTTATCTTTATTTACAGTGGTCCCTGGGTGGTTTATCTTTATTTACAGTGGTCCACGGGTGGTTTATCTTTATTTACAGTGGTCTCTGGGTGGTTTATCTTTATTTTCAGTGGTCCTTGGGTGGTTTATCTTTATTTACAGTGGTCTCTGGGTGGTTTAGCTTTATTTACAGTGGTCCCTGGGTGGTTTAGCTTTATTTACAGTGGTTCCTGGGTGGTTTACCTTTATTTACAGTGGTCCCCGGGTGGTTTATCTTTATTTACAGTGGTCTCTGGGTGGTTTATGTTTATTTACAGTGGTCCCCGGGTGGTTTATCTTGATTTACAGTGGTCCCTGGGTGGTTTATCTTTATTTACAGTGGTCCCTGCGTGGTTTATCTTTATTTACAGTGGTCCCTGGGTGGTTTATCTTTATTTACAGTGGTCCCTGGATGGTTTATCTTTATTTACAGTGGTCCCTGGGTGGTTTATCTTTATTTACAGTGGTCCCTGGGTGGTTTATCTTTATTTACAGTGGTCCCCGGGTGGTTTATCTTTATTTACAGTGGTCCCTGGGTGGTTTATCTTTATTTACAGTGGTCTCTGGGTGGTTTATCTTTATTTACAGTGGTCCCTGGGTGGTTTATCTTTATTTACAGTGGTCCCTGGGTGGTTTATCTTTATTTACAGTGGTCCCTGGGTGGTTTATCTTTATTTACAGTGGTCCCTGGATGGTTTATCTTTATTTACAGTGGTCCCTGGGTGGTTTATCTTTATTTACAGTGGTCCCTGGGTGGTTTATCTTTATTTACAGTGGTCCCTGGGTGGTTTATCTTTATTTACAGTGGTCCCTGGGTGGTTTATCTTTATTTACAGCGGTCCCTGGGTGGTTTATCTTTATTTACAGTGGTCCCTGGGTGGTTTATCTTTATTTACAGTGGTCCCTGGGTGGTTTATCTTTATTTACAGTGGTCTCTGGGTGGTTTATCTTTATTTACAGTGGTCCCTGGGTGGTTTATCTTTATTTACAGTGGTCCCTGGGTGGTTTATCTTTATTTACAGTGGTCCCTGGGTGGTTTATCTTTATTTACAGTGGTCCCTGGGTGGTTTATCTTTATTTACAGTGTTCCCCGGGTGGTTTATCTTTATTTACTGTGGTCCCTGGGTGGTTTATCTTTATTTACCCTGGTCCCCGGGTGGTTTATCTTTATTTACAGAGTTCCCTGGGTGGTTTATCTTTATTTACAGTGGTCCCTGGGTGGTTTATCTTTATTTACAGTGGTCCACGGGTGGTTTATCTTTATTTACAGTGGTCTCTGGGTGGTTTATCTTTATTTTCAGTGGTCCTTGGGTGGTTTATCTTTATTTACAGTGGTCTCTGGGTGGTTTAGCTTTATTTACAGTGGTCCCTGCGTGGTTTAGCTTTATTTACAGTGGTTCCTGGGTGGTTTATCTTTATTTACAGTGGTCCCCGGGTGGTTTATCTTTATTTACAGTGGTCTCTGGGTGGTTTATGTTTATTTACAGTGGTCCCCGGGTGGTTTATCTTGATTTACAGTGGTCCCTGGGTGGTTTATCTTTATTTACAGTGGTCCCTGCGTGGTTTATCTTTATTTACAGTGGTCCCTGTGTGGTTTATCTTTATTTACAGTGGTCCCTGGATGGTTTATCTTTATTTACAGTGGTCCCTGGGTGGTTTATCTTTATTTACAGTGGTCCCTGGGTGGTTTATCTTTATTTACAGTGGTCCCCGGGTGGTTTATCTTTATTTACAGTGGTCCCTGGGTGGTTTATCTTTATTTACAGTGGTCTCTGGGTGGTTTATCTTTATTTACAGTGGTCCCTGGGTGGATTATCTTTATTTACAGTGGTCCCTGGGTGGTTTATCTTTATTTACAGTGGTCCCTGGGTGGTTTATCTTTATTTACAGTGGTCCCTGGATGGTTTATCTTTATTTACAGTGGTCCCTGGGTGGTTTATCTTTATTTACAGTGGTCCCTGTGTGGTTTATCTTTATTTACAGTGGACCCCAGGTGGTTTATCTTTATTTACAGTGGTCTCCGGGTGGTTTATCTTTATTTACAGTGGACCCCAGGTGGTTTATCTTTATTTACAGAGGTCCCTGGGTGGTTTATCTTTATTTACAGTGGACCCTGGGTGGTTTATCTTTATTTACAGTGGTTCCCGGGTGGTTTATCTTTATTTACAGCGGTCTCTGGGTGGTTTATCTTTATTTACAGTGGTCCCTGGGTGGTTTATCTTTATTTACAGTGGTCCCTGGGTGGTTTATCTTTATTTACAGTGGTCTCTGGGTGGTTTATCTTTATTTGCAGTGGTCCCCGGGTGGTTTATCTTTATTTACAGTGGTTCCCGGGTGGTTTATCTTTATTTGCAGTGGTCCCCGGGTGGATTATCTTTATTTACAGTGGTCCCTGGTTGGTTTATCTTTATTTACAGTGGTCCCTGGGTGGTTTATCTTTATTTACAGTGGTCCCTGGGTGGTTTATCTTTATTTACAGTGGTTCCCGGGTGGTTTATCTTTATTTGCAGTGGTCCCCGGGTGGTTTATCTTTATTTACAGTGGTCCCTGGGTGGTTTATCTTTATTTACCATGGTCCCTGGGTAGTTTATCTTTATTTACAGTGGTCCCTGGGTGGTTTATCTTTATTTACAGTGGTCCCCGGGTGGTTTATCTTTATTTACAGTGGTCCCTGTGTGGTTTATCTTTATTTACAGTGGTCCCTGGGTGGTTTATCTTTATTTACAGTGGTCCCTGGGTGGTTTATCTTTATTTACAGTGGTCCCTGGGTGGTTTATCTTTATTTACAGTGGTCCCTGGGTGGTTTATCTTTATTTACAGTGGTCCCTGGGTGGTTAATCTTTATTTACAGTGGTCCCTGGGTGGTTTATCTTTATTTACAGAGGTCCCTGGGTGGTTTATCTTTATTTGCAGTGGTCCCTGGGTGGGTTCTCTTTATTTACACTGGTCCCTGGGTGGTTTATCTTTATTTACAGTGGTCTCTGGGTGGTTTATCTTTATTTACAGTGGTCCCTGGGTGGTTTATCTTTATTTACAGTGGTCCCTGGGTGGTTTATCTTTATTTACAGTGGTCCCTGGGTGGTTTATCTTTATTTACAGCGGTCCCTGGGTGGTTTATCTTTATTTACAGTGGTCCCTGTGTAGTTTATCTTTATTTACAGTGGTCCCTGGGTGGTTTATCTTTATTTACAGTGGTCTCTGGGTGGTTTATCTTTATTTACAGTGGTCCCTGGGTGGTTTATCTTTATTTACAGTGGTCCCTGGGTGGTTTATCTTTATTTACAGTGGTCCCTGGGTGGTTTATCTTTATTTACAGTGGTCCCTGGGTGGTTTATCTTTATTTACAGTGGTCCCTGGGTGGTTTATCTTTATTTACAGTGGTCCCTGGGTGGTTTATCTTTATTTACAGCGGTCCCTGGGTGGTTTATCTTTATTTACAGTGGTCCCTGGGTGGTTTATCTTTATTTACAGTGGTCCCTGGGTGGTTTATCTTTATTTACAGTGGTCTCTGGGTGGTTTATCTTTATTTACAGTGGTCCCTCGGTGGTTTATCTTTATTTACAGTGGTCCCTGGTTGGTTTATCTTTATTTACAGTGGTCCCTGGGTGGTTTATCTTTATTTACAGTGGTCCCTGGGTGGTTTATCTTGATTTACAGTGGTCCCTGGGTGGTTTATCTTTATTTACAGTGGTCCCTGGGTGGTTTATCTTTATTTACAGTGGTCCCTGGATGGTTTATCTTTATTTACAGTGGTCCCTGGGTGGTTTATCTTTATTTACAGTGGTCCCTGGGTGGTTTATCTTTATTTACAGTGGTCCCCGGGTGGTTTATCTTTATTTACAGTGGTCCCTGGGTGGTTTATCTTTATTTACAGTGGTCTCTGGGTGGTTTATCTTTATTTACAGTGGTCCCTGGGTGGTTTATCTTTATTTACAGTGGTCCCTGGGTGGTTTATCTTTATTTACAGTGGTCCCTGGGTGGTTTATCTTTATTTACAGTGGTCCCTGGATGGTTTATCTTTATTTACAGTGGTCCCTGGGTGGTTTATCTTTATTTACAGTGGTCCCTGTGTGGTTTATCTTTATTTACAGTGGACCCCAGGTGGTTTATCTTTATTTACAGTGGTCTCCGGGTGGTTTATCTTTATTTACAGTGGACCCCAGGTGGTTTATCTTTATTTACAGAGGTCCCTGGGTGGTTTATCTTTATTTACAGTGGACCCTGGGTGGTTTATCTTTATTTACAGTGGTTCCCGGGTGGTTTATCTTTATTTACAGCGGTCTCTGGGTGGTTTATCTTTATTTACAGTGGTCCCTGGGTGGTTTATCTTTATTTACAGTGGTCCCTGGGTGGTTTATCTTTATTTACAGTGGTCTCTGGGTGGTTTATCTTTATTTGCAGTGGTCCCCGGGTGGTTTATCTTTATTTACAGTGGTTCCCGGGTGGTTTATCTTTATTTGCAGTGGTCCCCGGGTGGATTATCTTTATTTACAGTGGTCCCTGGTTGGTTTATCTTTATTTACAGTGGTCCCTGGGTGGTTTATCTTTATTTACAGTGGTCCCTGGGTGGTTTATCTTTATTTACAGTGGTTCCCGGGTGGTTTATCTTTATTTGCAGTGGTCCCCGGGTGGTTTATCTTTATTTACAGTGGTCCCTGGGTGGTTTATCTTTATTTACCATGGTCCCTGGGTAGTTTATCTTTATTTACAGTGGTCCCTGGGTGGTTTATCTTTATTTACAGTGGTCCCCGGGTGGTTTATCTTTATTTACAGTGGTCCCTGTGTGGTTTATCTTTATTTACAGTGGTCCCTGGGTGGTTTATCTTTATTTACAGTGGTCCCTGGGTGGTTTATCTTTATTTACAGTGGTCCCTGGGTGGTTTATCTTTATTTACAGTGGTCCCTGGGTGGTTTATCTTTATTTACAGTGGTCCCTGGGTGGTTAATCTTTATTTACAGTGGTCCCTGGGTGGTTTATCTTTATTTACAGAGGTCCCTGGGTGGTTTATCTTTATTTGCAGTGGTCCCTGGGTGGGTTCTCTTTATTTACACTGGTCCCTGGGTGGTTTATCTTTATTTACAGTGGTCTCTGGGTGGTTTATCTTTATTTACAGTGGTCCCTGGGTGGTTTATCTTTATTTACAGTGGTCCCTGGGTGGTTTATCTTTATTTACAGTGGTCCCTGGGTGGTTTATCTTTATTTACAGCGGTCCCTGGGTGGTTTATCTTTATTTACAGTGGTCCCTGTGTAGTTTATCTTTATTTACAGTGGTCCCTGGGTGGTTTATCTTTATTTACAGTGGTCTCTGGGTGGTTTATCTTTATTTACAGTGGTCCCTGGGTGGTTTATCTTTATTTACAGTGGTCCCTGGGTGGTTTATCTTTATTTACAGTGGTCCCTGGGTGGTTTATCTTTATTTACAGTGGTCCCTGGGTGGTTTATCTTTATTTACAGTGGTCCCTGGGTGGTTTATCTTTATTTACAGTGGTCCCTGGGTGGTTTATCTTTATTTACAGCGGTCCCTGGGTGGTTTATCTTTATTTACAGTGGTCCCTGGGTGGTTTATCTTTATTTACAGTGGTCCCTGGGTGGTTTATCTTTATTTACAGTGGTCTCTGGGTGGTTTATCTTTATTTACAGTGGTCCCTGGGTGGTTTATCTTTATTTACAGTGGTCCCTGGGTGGTTTATCTTTATTTACAGTGGTCCCTGGGTGGTTTATCTTTATTTACAGTGGTCCCTGGGTGGTTTATCTTTATTTACAGTGGTCCCTGGGTGGTTTATCTTTATTTACAGTGGTCCCTGGGAAGTATATCATTATACTGTATCATTTAGTGGGCAGCACAGTATATTATTATGTCATTTAGCACCACTATATCATTTAGTGTGCAGCACGGTAGCATTGTGGATAGCACAATTGTTTTACAGCTCCAGGGTCCCAGGTTCGATTCCGGCTTGGGTCACTGTCTGTGCGGAGTCTGCACAGCCTCCCAGTGTATGCGTGGGTTTCCTCCGGGTGCTCCGGGTTTTTCCCACAGCCCAAAGATGTGCAGTTTACGTAAATTGGCCATGATAAGCAAAATGGTGAGTCGCAAAAAGTTGGTCTGCAGGTGCAACAGGTGATTAAGAGGGATGGAGTTCAAGACTAGTGAGTTTATGCTGCAATTGTATAAGGTGTTGGCGAGGCCGCATCAGGAGTATTGTGTTCAGTTTTGGTCTCCTTACCTGAGAAAGGACATATTGGCACTGGAGGGAGTGCAGAGGAGATTCACGAGGTTGATCCCAGAGTTGAGGGGATTAGATTATGACGAGAAGTTGAGTAGACTGGGATTGTACTCATTGGAGTTTAGAAGGATGCGGGGGGGGATCTTATTGAAACATATAAAATTATGAAGGGAATAGATAGGATAGATGCGGGCAGGTTGTTTCCCCTGGTCGGGGAAAGCAGAACTAGGGGGCATAGCCTCAAAATAAGGGGAAGTAGATTTAGGACGGAGTGTAGGGGGAACTTCTTCACCTAAAGGGTTGTGAATCTCTGGAACTCCTTGCCCAGTGAAGCAGTTGAGGCTCCTTCTTTAAACGTTTTTAAGAAAAAGATAGATGCCTTTCTAACGAATAAAGGGATTCGGGGATATGGTGTATGGGCCGGAGAGTGGAGCTGAGTCCACAAAGATCAGCCATGATCTCATTAAATGGCGGAGCAGGCTCGAGGGGCCAGATGGCCTACTCCTGCTCCTAGTTCTTATGTTCTTATGATAAATTGCCCTTAGTGTACAAAATTGCCTTTAGTGTTGGGTGTGGTTACTCGCTTATGGGGATAGGGTGGAGGTGTGGACTTGGATAGGGTGCTCTTTCCAAGAGCCGAATACTCTACCCAGGGACCACAGTAAATCATAGATCATAGAATTTACAGTAAATTCTATGATCTATGATTTACTGTGGTCCCTGGGTAGAGTATTATTATTTACAGTGTTCCCTGGGTGGTATATCATTATTTTCAGTGGTCCCTGGGTAGTATATCATAGTTTGTCATAGAATTTACAGTGCAGAAGGAGGCCATTCGACCCATCGAGTCTTCGCCGGCTCTTGGAAAGAGCACCCTACCCAACCCTACTCAACACCTCCACCCCATCCCCATAACCCAGTAACCCCACCAAACACTATCATTATTTACAGTAGGCCCTGCTTAGTATATCAATATTTACAGTGGTCCATGGGTAGTATATCATTATTTACAGTGGTCCCTGGGTAGAATATCATTATTTACAGTGGTCACTGGGTAGAATATCATTATTTACAGTGGTCCCTGGTAGTATATCATTATTTACAGTGAATCCTGGGTAGTATATCACTATCTGGTATATCTTTCTCTACAGAGGTCACTGGGTAGTAAATTACTATTTACAGTGACCCCTGTGTTGTACATCATTATTTACAGTGGCCCCTAGGTAGTATGTCATTATTTACAGTAATCCCTGATCAGGATATCACTATTTACAGTAGTCGCTGATAGCATATCATTATTTACAGTGGTCCCTGGGTAATATGTCATGATTTACAGTTGTCTCTGATTAGAATATCATTATTTCCAGTGGTCCCTGGCTGGTCTGTCATTATTTACAGTGGGCCCTGTGCAGTATATCTTATTTACAGTGGTTCCTGGGTAGTTAATCATTATTTACAATGGTCCCTGGGAAGTATATCATTATTAACAGTGGTCCCTGGGTGATTTATAAATATTAACAGCGGTCCCTGGGTAGCAAATCATTATTTACTGTGGTCCCTGGGTAGTATATCATTATTTACAGTGGTACCTAGGTAGCATATCATTATTTACAGTGGTCCCTGTGTAGAATATCATTATTTACAGTGGTCCCTGGGCAGTATATCATTATTTGCAGTGGTACCTAGGTAGCATATCATTATTTACAGGGGTCCCTGGGTAGAATATCATTATTTATAGTGTTCCCTGAGTGGTATATCATTATTTACAGTGGTACCTAGGTAGCATATCATTATTTACAGTGGTCCCTGCGTAGAATATCATTATTTACAGTGGTCCCTGGCCAGTATATCATTATTTGCAGTGGTACCTAGGTAGCATATCATTATTTACAGGGGTCCCTGGGTAGAATATCGTTATTTACAGTGTTCCCTGAGTGGTATACCACTATTTACTGTGGTACCTAGGTAGCATATCATTATTTTCAGTGGTCACTGGGTGGAATATCATTATTTACAGTGTCCTCTGGGTAGTATATCATTATTTACAATTGTCCCTGGGTTGAATATCATTATTTACAGTTGTTGCTGGGTAGAATATCATTATTTACAGTGGTCCCTGGTAGTACATCATTATTTATTGTGTGCCCTGGGCAGTATTTCATTATTCACAGTGGTCCCTGGGCAGTATATCATTATTTACTGTGTGCCCTGGGCAGTATTTCATTATTCACAGTGGTCCCTGGGCAGTATATCATTATTTACTGTGTGCCCTGGGCAGTATTTCATTATTCACAGTGATCACTGGGTAGAATATCATTATTTACAGTGGTCCCTGGTAGTATATCATTATTTACAGTGAATCCTGGGTAGTATATCACTATCTGGTATATCTTTATCTACAGAGGTCACTGGGTAGTAAATTACTATTTACAGTGACCCCTGTGTTGTACATCATTATTTGCAGTGGCCCCTGGGTAATATATCATAATTTATAGCGGCCCCTGGGTAGTATGTCATTATTTACAGTAATCCCTGATCAGGATATCACTATTTACAGTAGTCGCTGATAGCATATCATTATTTACAGTGGTCCCTGGGTAATATGTCATGATTTACAGTTGCCTCTGATTAGAATATCATTATTTCCAGTGGTCCCTGGCTGGTCTGTCATTATTTACAGTGGGCCCTGTGCAGCATATCTTATTTACAGTGGTTCCTGGGTAGTTAATCATTATTTACAATGGTCCCTGGGAAGTATATCATTATTAACAGTGGTCCCTGGGTGATTTATAAATATTAACAGCGGTCCCTGGGTAGCAAATCATTATTTACTGTGGTCCCTGGGTAGTATATCATTATTTACAGTGATCCTATGCAGGAGATCATTATTTACTGGGGTCCCTGTGTAGAATATCATTATTTACAGTGTTCCCTGAGTGGAATATCATTATTTACAGTGGTACCTAGGTAGCATATAATTATTTACATGGGTCCCTGTGTAGAATATCATTATTTACAGTGGTCCCTGGGCAGTATATCATTATTTGCAGTGGTACCTAGGTAGCATATCATTATTTACAGGGGTCCCTGGGTAGAATATCATTATTTACAGTGTTCCCTGAGTGGTATATCATTATTTACAGTGGTACCTAGGTAGCATATCATTATTTACAGTGGTCCCTGTGTAGTATATCATTATTTACAGGGGTCCCTGGGTAGAATATCGTTATTTACAGTGTTCTCTGAGTGGTATACCATTATTTACTGTGGTACCTAGTGAAGGAAACTTTAATTTAAGGAATCTTAACCTGTCGAACTACACCAAGTTTGGGGGAAGCTTAGTTAATGAATCAAGTCCTGGCGCAATACGACAAGTTGTAAGATTTGTACTATTTGTAGACTGTGTTAAGTTGTTCGATTCCTTGTATTATTCGACTGTGTATAGTTGAAGGAATTTATATCATCTCTGCTATTCGGTTATCAGTAGCACTTTGCGAATACTGGAACTCAGCAGAAATTTGCAGTATAAACTCCTCAGGTGCCAAAACGAATTGTTTTATTCGTAGTCGCTTGATTACAATTTGAAAGTCATTTAAAAGGCAATTCGTAGACAATTTGAAAGTCATTTAAAAGGCAATTCGTAGACAATTCGAAGCTTTCAGAGAATTACAGACATTATCTTTCTTTGCTTTGGCAGACAGCTCGAAAGTAACTTTTAAAAGGTCAAAGTCTGGCAATGAAACATGAAGAGAGAGAGAAAGCTAATCTTCAGCTAAACTCAAACTCAAAGTCAAAAGTGGACTAACATCACTGACACAGACTGTTAGACTGACAGAACCCCCAAAAGACATCTCTAAAATGGAGACTATAAAGGACAAAACTGACTAAACTAACAGAAAGACAACACAAAGACATCTCCTCAACACACACCCCCAAAGACAACACACTTTCAAAGACAATAAAACCTAAAATGGCGGGGAGAAACTTTTCAGTTATACACTTTCATATCTGTCTTAAATCGTCTAATTACACCCCAATATAATCCTAATTGGTTTGGGTTAGACTCAAACACATTTGATTTGATGGCAAGCCGTCCATCTTCAATGTGCAACATCAGCTTTTCTGACCTAGCTGTTATCTGCATTGTGAACAATGGTGCATTCATGTTGCTGTGTATTCAATCCCTTGACCTTGACAATTAGCACAAGACAGTGTCATTATCTTGAAAATATGCATTTGCCAGAACAACGGACTTCAGTAAAAGTGAATTATGCTGTATAAATGGGTATTTAAAACTGGGGCTCAACATTTATGCTTAAACAGCATATTTTACATATACTAGTTATATTTGAAATACTTGGCTACTACACCTCGGTAGCATATCATTATTTTCAGTGGTCACTGGGTGGAATATCATTATTTACAGTGTCCTCTGGGTAGTATATCATTATTTACAATTGTCCCTGGGTTGAATATCATTATTTACAGTTGTTGCTGGGTAGTATATCATTATTTACAGTGGTCCCTGGTAGTATATCATTATTTACAATTGTCCCTGGGTTGAATATCATTATTTACAGTGGTCCCTGGGCAGTATATCATTATTCACAGTGGTCCCTGGTAGTATATCATTATTTACTGTGTGCCCGCTGCAGTATTTCATTATTCACAGTGGTCCCTGGGCAGTCTATCATTATTTACAGTGGTCCCAGGGCAGTATATCATTATTTACTGTGTGCCCTCTGCAGTATTTCATTATTCACAGTGGTCCCTGGGCAGTATATCATTATTTACTGTGTGCCCTCTGCAGTATTTCATTATTCACAGTGGTCCCTGGGCAGTATATCATTATTTACTGTGTGCTCTGGGCAGTATTTCATTATTCACAGTGGTCCCTGGGCAGTATATCATTATTTACTGTGTGCCCTGGGCAGTATTTCATTATTCACAGTGGTCCCTGTGCAGTATATCATTATTTACTGTGTGCCCTGGGCAGTATTTCATTATTCACAGTGGTCCCTGGGCAGTATATCATTATTTACTGTGTGCCCTGGGCAGTATTTCATTATTCACAGTGATCACTGGGTAGTATATCATTATTTACAGTCGTTCCGTGCAGTATATCATTACCTGCAGTGGTCCCTGGGTAGTATATCATTATTTTCAGTGGTCCTTGTGTAGAAAGTCTTTATTTACAATAGTCCCTGGGTCGTATGTCTTTATTTACCGTGGTCCCTGGGAGTGTATCATTTTTTACAGTGGTCCCTGGGCAGTATATCTTTATTTACAATGGTCCCTGGGCAGTATATCATTATTTACTGTTGTCTCTGATTAGAATATCATTATTTACAGTGGTCACTGGCTGGTATATCATTATTTACAGTGGGCCCTATGCACTATATCTTATTTACAGTGGTTCCTGGGTAGTTTATCATTATTTCCAGTGGTCCCTGGGAAGTATATCATTATTAACAGTGGTCCCTGGGTTGTTTGTAAATGTTAACAGCGGTCCCGGCGTACAATATCATTATTTACAGTGGTCCCTGGGCAGTATATCATTATTTACAGTGGTCCCTGGTAGTATATCATTACTTACAGTGTGCCTGGGCAGTATATCATTATTTACAGTGGCTCTGTGTAGTATATCATTATCTGCAGTGGTCCCTGCGTAGTATATCATTATTTGCAATGATCACTGGATAGTATAACATCATCTGTAGTTGTTCCTGGGTAGAATATCATTATTTCCAGTAGTCCTTGTGTAGAAAGTCTTTATTTACAGTGGTTCCTGGGCGATATTCCTTTATTTACAGTGGTCACTGGGTAGTATATCACTATTTGCAGTGGTCCCTGGGCAGTATATCTGTATTTACAGATGATGTGGAGATGCCGGCGTTGGACTGGGGTGAGCACAGTAAGAAGTCTTACAACACCAGGTTAAAGTCCAACTGGTTTGTTTCGATGTCACTAGCTTTCGGAGCGCTGCTCCTTCCTCAGGGGAATGAACAGGTATGTTCCAGAAACATAGATAGACAGATTCAAAGATGCCAGACAATGCTTGGAATATTAGCATTAGCAGGTGATTAAATCTTTACAGATCCAGAGATGGGGTAACCCCAGGTCAAAGAGGTGTGAATTGTACCAAGCCAGGACAGTTGGTAGGATTTTGCAGGCCAGATGGTGGGGGATGAATGTAATGCGACATGAATCCCAGGTCACGGTTGAGGCCGCACTCATGTGTGCGGAATTTGGCTATAAGCTCCTGCTCGGCAATTCTGCGTTGTCGGGGGTCCTGAAGGCCGCCTTGGAGAACGCTTACCCCGAGATCAGAGGCTGAATGCCCTTGACTGCTGAAGTGTTCCCCGACTGGAAGGGAACATTCCTGCCTGGTGATTGTCGCACGATGTCGGTTCATTCGTTGTCGCAGCGTCTGCATGGTCTCGCCAATGTACCACGCTTCGGGACACCACTCCCCCAGCAGCCGCGATCCCTCCC
Organism: Scyliorhinus torazame; assembly: GCF_047496885.1. Lineage (NCBI taxonomy): Eukaryota > Metazoa > Chordata > Chondrichthyes > Carcharhiniformes > Scyliorhinidae > Scyliorhinus > Scyliorhinus torazame. The sequence continues at coordinate 35,960,122 of NC_092711.1, forward strand.
CCTCCCCCAGCAGCCGCGGACCCCTCCCCCTCCCCAGCATCCGTGTTCCCTCCCCCTCCCCCAGCAGCCGGGGTCCACTTCCCTCTCCCACAGCAACCGCGGTCCCCCTCCCACCCCCAGCAACCGCGGTCCCCCTCCCCTCCCCCAGTAGTAACGGTCCATCTCCCCCTCCCCCAGCGGCCGCGATCACCCTCCCCAGCAGCCGCATCCCCCTCCCCAGCAGCCACGGTCCACCTCCCCCTCCCCCAGCAGCCACTATCCCCCTCCCTCTCCCCCAGCAGCCACGGTCCACCTCCCCCTCCCCCAGCAGCCACTGTCCCCCTACCCCTCCCCCAGCAGCCGCGGTCCTCCTCCCCCAGCAGCCGTGGTCCCCCCTCCCCCAGCAGCCGCGGTCCCCCTCCCACCCGCAGCCGCGGTCCCCCTCCCCCAGCTGCCGCTGTACCCCTCCCCCTCCCCCAGCAGCCGCGGCCCCCCTCCCCCAGCAGCCACGGTCCCCTCCCCCTCCCCCAGCAGTCGCGGTCCCCCTCCCCCTCCCCCAGCAGCCACGGTCCCCCTCCCCCAGCAGCCGCGGTCCCCATCCCCTCCCCCAGCAGCCGCGGTCCCCCTCCACCAGCAGCCGCGGTCCCCATCCCCTCCCCCAGCAGCCGCGGACCCCCTCCCCCAGCAGCCGGGGTCCCCCTCCCCAGCAGCCGCGGCCCCCTCCCGCTCCCCCAGCAGCCGTGGTTCCCCACCCCCAGCAGCCGCGGTCCTCCTCCCCCAGCAGCCGTGGTCCCCCCCTCCCCCAGCAGCCGCGGTCCCCCTCTCCAGCAGCCACGGTCCCCCTCCCCCAGCAGCCACGGTCCCCTCCCCCAGCAGCCGCGGTCCCCCTCCCCAGCAGCCACGGTCCCCCACCCCAGCAGCCGCGGTCCCCCTCCCCTCCCCCAGCAGCCGCGGTCCCCCTCCCCTCCCCCAGCAGCCGCGGTCCCCCTCCCCTCCCCCAGCAGCCGCGGTCCCCCTCCCCCTCCCCCAGCAGCCGCGGTCCCCCTCCCCCAGCAGCCACAGTCCCCCTCCCCCTCCCCCAGCAGCCGCGGTCCCCCTCCCCCTCCCCCAGCAGCCGCGGTCCCCGTCCCCCTCCCCCAGCAGCCACGATCCCCATCCCCCAGCAGCCACGGTCCCCCTCCCCCAGCAGCCGCGGTCCTCCTTCCCCAGCAGCCGCGGTCCCCCTCCCCCAGCAGCCGCGGTCCCCCTCCCCCAGCAGCCGCGGTCCCCCTCCCCAGCAGCTGTGGTCCCCCTCCCCCAGCAGCCACGGTCCCCATCCCCTCCCCAGCAGCCGCGGTCCCCCTCCACAGCAGCCGCGGACCCCCTCCCCCAGCAGCCGCGGTCCCCCTCCCCCAGCAGCCACGGTCCCCCTCCCCCAGCAGCCGCGGTTCCCCCTCCCTCAGCAGCCGCGGTCCCCCTCCCCCAGCAGCCGCGGCCCCCTCCACCTCCCGTAGCAGCCGCGGTCCCCCTCCCCCAGCAGCCGCGGTCCCCCCCTCCCCCAGCAGCCGCGGTCCCCCTCCCCAGCAGCCGCGGTCCCCCTCCCCCAGCAGCCACGGTCCCCCTCCCCCAGCAGCCGCGGTCCCCCTCCCCCAGCAGCCGCGGTCCCCCTCCCCCAGCAGCCACGGTCCCCCTCCCCCAGCATCCGCGGTCCCCCTCCCCTCCCCCAGCAGCCGCGGTCCCCCTCCCCCAGCAGCCGCGGTCTCACTCCCCCTCCCCCAGCAGCCGCGGTCCCCCTCCCCCAGCAGCCGCGGTCCCCCACCCCCTCCCCCAGCAGCCGCTGACCCCCTCCCCCTCCCCAGTAGCTGCGGTCCCCCTCCCCCTCCCCCAGCAGCCATGGTCCCCCTCCCCATCCCCCAGCAGCCGCGGTCCCCCTCCCCCAGCAGCCGCGGTCACCCTCCCCTCCCCCAGCAGCCGCGGTCCCCCTCCCCTCCCCCAGCAGCCGTGGGCCCCCTCCCCCAGCAGCCACGGTCCCCTCCCCTTCCCCCAGCAGCCGCGGTTCCCCTCCCCCAGCAGCCGCGGTCCCCCTCCCCCAGCAGCCGCGGTCCCCATCCCCTCCCCCAGCAGCCACGGTCCCCCTCCCACAGCAGCCGGGGTCCCCCTCCCCCAGCTGCCGCGGCCCCCTCCCCCTCCCCCAGCAGCCGCGGTCCCCCTCCCCCTCCCCCAGCAGCCGCGGTCCCCCTCCCCCTCCCCCAGCAGCCGCCGTCCCCCTCCCCCAGCAGCCGCGGTCCCCCCCCCTCCCCCAGCAGCCGCGGTCCCCCTCCCCAGCAGCCGCGGTCCCCCTCCCCCAGCAGCCACGGTTCCCCTCCCCCAGCAGACGCGGTCCCCCTCCCCCAGCAGCCGCGGTCCCCCACCCCAGCCGCCGCGGTCCCCCTCCCTCCCCCAGCAGCCGCGGTTCCCCTCCCCACCCCAGCAGCCGCGGTCTCCCTCACCTCCCCCAGCAGCTGCGGTCCCCCTCCCCAGCTGCCGCGGTCCCACTCCCCTCCCCCAGCAGCCGAGGACCCCTCCCCCTCCCCCAGCAGCCGCAGTCCCCCTCCCCCAGCAGCCGCGGTCCCCCTCCCCCTCCCCCAGCAGCCGCGATCCCCCTCCCCCAGCAGCCACGGTCCCCCTCCCCCAGCAGCCACGGCCCCCCTCCCCCAGCAGCCGCGGTCCCCCTCCCCAGCAGCCGCGGTCCCCCTCCCCCAGCAGCCGCGGTCCCCTTCCCCCTCCCCCAGCAGCCGCGGTCTCGCTCCCCCTCCCCCAGCAGCCGCGGTCCCCCTCCCCCAGCAGCCGCGGTCCCCCTCCCCTCCCCCAGCAGCCGCGGTCCCCCTCCCCCAGCAGCCGCGATCCCCCTCCCCAGCAGCCACGGTCCCCCTCCCCCAGCAGCCGCGGTCCCCCTTCCCCAGCAGCCGCGGTCCACCTCCCCGAGCAGCCGCGGTCCCCCTCGCCCAGCAGCCGCGGTCCCCCTCCCCAGCAGCTGCGGTCCCACTCCCCCAGCAGCCGCGGTCCCCCTCCCCAGCAGCCATGGTCCCCCTCCCCCAGCAGCCGCGGTCCCCCTCCCCAAGCAGCCGCGGTCCCCCTCCCCCAGCAGCCGCGGTCCACCTCCCCCTCCCCCAGCAGCCGCGGTCTCCCTCCCCTCCCCCAGCAGCCGCGGTCCCCCTCCCCTCCCCCAGCAGCCGCGGTCCCCCTCCCCCTCCCCCAGCAGCCGCGATCCCCCTCCCCAGCAGCCACGGTCCCCCTTCCCCAGCAGCCGCGGTCCCCCTTCCCCAGCAGCCGCGGTCCCCCTCCCCCAGCAGCCGCGGTCCCCCTCCCTCAGCAGCCGCTGCCCCCCTCCCCAGCAGCTGCGGTCCCCCTCCCCCAGCAGCCACGGTCCCACTCCCCTCCCCCAGCAGCCGCGGTCCCACTCCCCCAGCAGCCGCGGTCCCCCTCCCCTCCCCCAGCAGCCACGGTCCCTCTCCCCAGCAGCCACGGTCCCCCTCCCCTCCCCCAGAAGCCGCGGTACACCTCCCCCAGCAGCCGCGGTCATCCTCCCCCAGCAGCCGCGGTCCCCCCTCCCCCAGCAGTCGCGGTCCCCCTCCCCCAGCAGCCGCGGTCCCCCTTCACTCCCCCAGCAGCCGCGGTCCCCCTCCCCCAGCAGCCACGGTCCCCCTCCCCCAGCAGCCGCGGTCCCCCTCCCCCAGCAGCCGCGGTCCCCCTCCCCCCAGCAGCCACGGTCCCCCTCCCCCTCCACCAGCAGCCGCGGTCCCCCTCCCCCAGCAGCCGCGGTCCCCCTCCCCCAGCAGCCGCGGTCCCCCTCCCTCAGCAGCCGCGGTCTCACTCCCCCTCCCTCAGCAGCCGCGGTCCCCCTCCCCCAGCAGCCGCGGTCCCCCACACCCTCCCCAGTAGCCGCGGTCCCCCCTCCCCCTCCCCCAGCAGCCGCGGTCCCCCTCCCCAGCAGCCGCGGTCCCCCTCCCCCTCCCCCAGCAGCCGCGATCACCCTCCCCCAGCAGCCACGGTCCCCCTCCCCCAGCAGTCACGGTCCCCCTCCCCCAGCAGCCGCGGTCCCCCTCCCCCAGCAGCCGCGGTCCCCCTCCCCCAGCAGCCGCGGTCCCCTTCCCCCTCCCCCAGCAGCCGCGGTCTCGCTCCCCCTCCCCCAGCAGCCGCGGTCCCCCTCCCCCAGCAGCCGCGGTCCCCCTCCCCCTCCCCCAGCAGCCGCGTTCCCCCTCCCCTCCCCCAGCAGCCGCGGTCCCCCTTCCCCTCCCCCAGCAGCCGCGGTCCCTCTCCCCCAGCAGCCGCAATCCCCCACCCCAGCAGCCACGGTCCCCCTCCCCCAGCAGCCGCGGTCCCCCTTCCCCAGCAGCCGTGGTCCACCTCCCCGAGCAGCCGCGGTCCCCCTCCCCCAGCAGCCGCGGTCCCCCTCCACAGCAGCTGCGGTCCCCCTCCCCCAGCAGCCGCGGTCCCCCTCCCCAGCAGCCATGGTCCCCCTCCCCCAGCAGCGGTGGTCCCCCTCCCCAAGCAGCCGCGGTTCCCCTCCCCCAGCAGCTGCGGTCCACCACCCCCTCCCCCAGCAGCCGCGGTCTCCCTCCCCTCCCCCAGTAGCCGCGGTCCCCCTCCCCTCCCCCAGCAGCCGCGGTCCTCCTCCCCCTCCCCCAGGATCCGCGAACCCCCTCCCCAGCAGCCACGGTCCCCCTCCCCCAGCAGCCGGGGTCCCCCTTCCCCAGCAGCCGCGGTCCCCCTCCCCCAGCAGCCGCTGTCCCCCTCCCCCAGCAGCCGCTGTCCCCCTCCCCAGCAGCTGCGGTGTCCCTCCCCCAGCAGCCACGGTCCCACTCCCCTCCCCCAGCAGCCGCGGTCCCACTCCACCAGCAGCCGCGGTCCCCCTCCCCTCCCCCAGCAGCCGCGGTCCCCCTCCCCCTCCCCCAGCAGCCACGGTCCCCCTCCCCCAGCAGCCGCCGTCCCCCTCCCCCTCCCCAGCAGTCGCGGTCCCCCTCCCCCAGCAGCCGCGGTCTCCCTTCCCTCCCCCAGCAGCCACGGTCCCCCTCCCCAGCAGCCGCAGTCCCCCTCCCCCAGCAGCCGCGGTCCCCCTCCCCCTCCCCCAGTAGCCGGGGTCCCCCCCCCCAGCAGCCGCGGTCCGCCTCCCCCAGCAGCCGCGGTCCCCCTCCCCCAGCAGCCGCGGTCCCCCTCGCCAACAGCCGCGGTCCCCCTCCCCCAGCAGCCGCGGTCCCCCTCCCCCAGCAGCCGCGGTCCCCCACCCCCAGCAGCCGCGGTCCCCCTCCCCCAGCAGCCGTGGTCCCCCTCCCCCAGCAGCCGCGGTCCCCCTCCCCTCCCCAGCAGCCTCGGTCCCCCTCTCCATCCCCCAGCAGCCGCGGTCCCCCTCCCCCAGCAGCCGCGGTCCCCCTCCACCAGCAGCCGCGGACCCCCTCCCCCAGCAGCCGCGGTCCCCCTCCCCAGCAGCCGCGGTCCTCCTCCCCCAGCAGCCGCGGTCCCCCTCCCCCAGCAGCCGTGGTCCCCCTCACCTCCCCCAGCAGCCGCGGTCCCCCTCCCCCAGCAGCCGCGGTACCCCTCCCCTCCCCCAGCAGCCGCAGTCCCCCTCCCCAGCAGCCGCGGTCCCCCTCCCCCAGCACCCGCGGTGCCCCTCCCCCAGCAGCCGCGTTACCCTTCCCCCTCCCCCAGCATCCGCGGTCCCCTTCCCCCTCCCCCAGCAGCCGCGGTCCCCCTCCCCCAACAGCCGCGGTCCCCCTCTACCAGCAGCCGCTGTCCCCCTCCCCCAGCAGCCGTGGTCCCCCTCCCCCAGCAGCCGCGGTCCCCCTCCCCCAGCAGCCGCGGTCCCCCTCCCCCAGCAGCCGCGGTCCCCCTCCCCCAGCAGCCGCGGTCCCCCTCCCCCAGCAGCCACGGTCCCCCTCCCCCAGCAGCCGCGGTCCCCCTCCACCAGCAGCCGCAGTCCCCCTCCCCCAGCAGCCGCGGTCCACCTCCCCCAGCAGCCGCGGTCCCTCTCCCCCAGCAGCCGCGGTCCCCCTCCCCCAGCAGCCGCGGTCCCCCTCCCCCAGCAGCCGCGGTCCCCCTCACCCAGCAGCCGCGGTCCCCTTCCCCAGCAGCCGCGGTCCCCTTCCCCAGCAGCCACGGTCCCCCTCCCCAGCAGCCGCGGTCCCCCTCCCCAGCAGCCGCGGTCCCCCTCCCCCAGCAGCCGCGGTCCCCCTCCCCCAGCAGCCGCGGTCCCCCTCCCCCTCCCCCAGCAGCCGCGGTCCCCCTCCCCTCCCCCAGCAGCCGCGGTCCCCCTCCCCCAGCAGCCGCGGTCCCCCTCCCCCAGCAGCCGCGGTCCCCCTCCCCCAGCAGCCGCGGTCCCCCTCCCCCAGCAGCCGAGGGGCCCCTCCCCCAGCAGCCGCGGTCCCCCTCCCCCTCCCCCAGCAGCCGCGGCCCCCCTCCCCTCCCCCAGCAGCCGCGACCCCCCTCCCCCAGCAGCCGCGCTCCCCCTCCCCCAGCAGCCGCGGTCCCCCTCCCCCTGCAGCCGCGGTCCCCCTCCCCCAGCAGCCGCGGTCCCCCTCCCCCTCCCCAGCCGCCGCGGTCCCCCTTCCCCAGCAGCCGCGGTCCCCCTCCCCCAGCAGCCTCGGTCCCCCTCCCCCAGCAGCCGCGGTCCCCCTCCCCCAGCAGCCGCAGTCCCCCTCCCCCAGCAGCCGCGGTCCCCCTCCCCTCGCAGCCGCGGTCCCCCTCCCCCAGCAGCCGCGGTCCCCCTCCCCCAGCAGCCGCGGTCCCCCTCCCCCAGCAGCCGCGGTCCCCCTCCCCCAGCAGCCGCGGTCCCCCTCCCCAGCAGCCGCGGTCCGCCTCCCCCAGCAGCCGCGGTCCCCCTCCCCCAGCAGCATTGTCTCGGGTCGGACAGTTTGATGGTGCTGTTTATTTGATGTCTATATAATGTTTATTCGGATCTGTTTTCCCTGAGATTGCCTGTCCTGCCCGCTCTTCCCGCGGGCAGGGTGAGGCAGCGCCCGCCGCTGGCATCGGCCTGGAGCTGGGACACAACAAAGCAAAACAGACCAGAAGTAACTGATGGACAAAACAAAATGTGGGGAGTGCCCCAAACCGCGGGTGGAGCACAGCCCCAACAGAACAGGAACAGAGACCAAACCTCATCCAATACCCGCCCAATGAAAGTGTGAGAATGGGGGTCGGTCCGGCAGCCCACCCCCTGCGGGGCCCAGCCAGCCCGGAAAGCTTCGAGTGTGCGCCTGCCCCCGCTCCAGGGACCCCCGGCCGCCACCCAGCCCTGCCCACGGCACCCACAGCCCGGCCCTCCGCCACCCATCCCTTCCCACGGCACCCACAGCCATCCGCCACCCAGCCCTTCCCACGGCACCCACAGCCCGACCCTCCGCCACCCAGCCCTTCCCACGGCACCCACAGCCCGGCCCTCTCCCACCCAGCCCTGCCCACGTCACCCACAGCCCTCCGCCACCCAGCCCTGCCCACGGCACCCACAGCCCGGCCCTCGGCCACCCAGCCCTTCCCACGGCACCCACAGCCCTCCGCCACCCAGCCCTTCCCACGGCACCCACAGCCCTCCGCCACCCAGCCCTTCCCCCGGCACCCACAGCCCGGCCCTCTCCCACCCAGCCCTGCCCACGGCACCCACAGCCCTCCGCCACCCAGCCCTGCCCACGGCACCCACAGCCCGGCCCTCGGCCACCCAGCCCTTCCCACGGCACCCACAGCCCTCCGCCACCCAGCCCTGCCCACGGCACCCACAGCCCGGCCCTCGGCCACCCAGCCCTTCCCACGGCACCCACAGCCCTCCGCCACCCAGCCCTTCCACGGCACCCACAGCCCTCCGCCACCCAGCCCTTCCCACGGCACCCACAGCCCGGCCCTCCGCCACTCAGCCCTGCCCACGGCACCCCACCGCCCTCCGCCACCCAGCCCTTCCCACGGCACCCACAGCCCTCCGCCACCCAGCCCTTCCCACGGCACCCACAGCCCTCCGCCACCCAGCCCTTCCCACGGCACCCACAGCCCGGCCCTCCGCCAACCCAGCCTTTCCCACGGCACCCACAACCCGGCCCTCCCCCACCCAGCCCTTCCCACTGCACCCACAGCCCGGCCCTCCCCCACCCAGCCCTTCCCACGGCACCCACAGCCCGGCCCTCCGCCACCCAGCCCTGCCCACGGCACCCACAGCCCTCCGCCACCCAGCCCTGCCCACGGCACCCACAGCCCGGCCCTCCGCCACCCATGCCCTGCCCACGGCACCCACAGCCCTCCGCCACCCAGCCCTGCCCACGGCACCCACCGCCCTCCGCTCCGCCAGCCACCCGAATGGAGATTGGCGGAGGTGCGGATTCCTGAGCAGCGGCTCTCTTACGACAGCCGCCACTCCTGACGGGGGAGAGCTGCGGCGCCTGGAGACCGTGTTCCAGACTTTGAGGAGGTCCTGGTACAAGACGGGCAGCGCCAACAGAGAGTTCCGAAGACCCTGCTGGTCCACAGACAGGAGCTGCACGTCGTAGTTCAGGCCGAGCCCTGGGGGGAGAAATCCGTCGCCAGGGCCCCACCGTGGAGGAGGCTCAGCGTACAGGTAACGCTGCAGAGTCTGAGGGTGGAAAGTGGCAGTCTGGGTGCGGAGGCACACCAGCGCCTGACCGCCCTCCGCCATCGGGAGACTCCAGACCCCCCCAGCGACCCAGTGCAGTCGATTGTCCCGGAGGAACCGAAGCCGGGCTCTCTGGGTGGTGTGACAAAGCCAGGGGGAGGAGTCAGTGACCAGCCGTGACCACAGCATGGAGGCGAACAGCTGGTTTATGACGAGAACTCGGCCCCTGTGGGGACAGCACTCGGAGCCGTCCTGTCCAGCGTCCCAGGCCAGCGGTGACCTTGGTCTCCAGCTCCTGCCCGTTCGCCGGCCAGGCTCCCTCTGCCGGGCAAAGATGGACTCCCAGGTCGAGGCTGTTGGTCCGACTCCAGCTGAATGGCCCGAGCTCCTCTGGGAGGGGGTCCACCTGCCACGGACCGACCAGGAGTCCGGAACATTGAGCCCAGTTGATCCGTGGGGAGGACGCGGTGGAGTAGACAGCTTGGCTCTCTCGCATCCTCCGGGGGTCCCCGGGGTCAGTGACCATGAGGAACACGGCATCAGCGTCCGCCGAGAGGACCACCCCCCCGTCCGGCTCGCGCAGAACCAGCCCCGTGAACCCCCTCCGCAGGAGGCACAGGAAAGGCCCCAGGCAGAGGGAATAATGTTGGCCGGACAGGGGGCAGCCCTGACGCACTCCTCTCCCAAAGCGAAGGGGCGCCGTCAGGGACCCGTTAACCTTAATCAGACTCTCCGAGGCGGCGGACAGTAACCGATCCGGGGGACAAAATACCACCCGAACCCGACAGCTCGCAGAGTCCCGAGCAAATCCCCGGGCCCCACCCTGTCGAACGCCTTCTCCTGGTCAAGAGACAGGGAGGCGCTCGACATACCAGTCCGCTGGGTAAAATGGATAATGTCCCGGGCCAGGTGGATATTGTCGTAGATTGTGCGGTCCGGGACTGTGTAGGACTGGTCAAGGTGGATCATGTGGTCCAGCTCGGGGCCAAGGCGTAAACACAGCACCTGGCTAAGATTTTATAGTCCGTGCTGAGGAGGGAGACCGGTCGCCAGTTCTTTAGTCGGCGGAGATCCCCCTTCTTGGGCAGCAGGGCAATGACGGCCCTGCGCCACGAAAGGGGCATCTCCCCGGTCGCGATACATTCCCCCAGGACCCCCGCATAGTCACTCCCCAGGACGTCCCAGCACGCCCTGAAGAACTCCACGGTCAGCCCGTCCAGCCCTGGGGATTTGCCCCGTGAGAGGCTGTCCAGGGGGCCGTTCAGCTCTTGGAGGTTGATGGCATTATCGAGCTTCCCGGCGCCCTCCGGGCCCACCTGCGGCAGGTCCTCCCACAGAACTCTGCAAGCGTCCTCGCCGGACGGACCCGGAGAGAAGAGGTCGGAGTAAAAATCCCTGATCAGGGTCCTGACCCCCTCCGGATCCAAGACGAGGGGCCGGTCGATCGGCCAACAGCGTAGAAACCTGCCGACGGGCCCCGCGTCCTCTTTCCAGCGAGTAGAAGAAGCGGGAGCCGCGGTCCATGTCCGTTAGGAGACGGATCCGCGACCTCACGTACGCGCCGCTGGACCCGGCCAGTTGCAGGTCCCGCAGTGCGCCCCTCTTCTCCCTGTACACCAGCACCAGGGCCGGGCCTCATTGGGCTGAGCGAGACGTGACTCCAGATCGAGGAGTTCCTCAGCCAGGTTGGCGATCGTGGAGTTCCGTCCCGCCGAACCCTTCGTGTACCCCTGACAGAAGGCACGGATCTGGGCCTTGCCCACATCCCACCGTAGCCTCAAGGAGGGGAAGGCACCCCGCTTCCTTCTCCAGCCGGCCCAGAAACGGCAGAACGAGTCCAGGAACCGCTCGTCCTCCAGCAGCAGGTTGTTAAAGTGCCAGTACGCGGACCGTGTCTGAGCGCGGGACGGGGCGAGACCCGCCCACACCAGGTGGTGATCCGAGCTCGGCGCCTGCTCCATGGAGGCCGTCGGAACGCTGCGCAAGTACGTCTTGGAAATGTAAAGAACATCGATGCTGGACGCTCTGAACGGGGGCCGCACAGAGGTGCGAACCCGCAATTCATGATGGAGAGTCCGCCAGACATCCACCAAGTCAAAGGACCTAACCAGGTCCCTCAACTTCACCACCGCCGCCGAGCTGTGCTGGACTTCACCACGGTCCTTGTCCTTGAGGGTGCAATTACAATCCCCTCCGAGGACGATGCACTCTGTTTTTGAAAACTCACCACTATTCTTAGAATTCCCCCTCTACCAAAACGGGCCGAGATTCTAAATGGTGATCAGGATTCTCACTCCCCGACTCCGATGCAAGCTTCAGTGGGTGCTATTCAGGTCAAACTATATTTTCAAGTTATCCCCCGGTATAACCCATACGTTCACCGAAGGTTTAAACTACTTCCCACTTAGTAGCATCGATACTGGGTCCCGCATTGCTAAGTAAGTAAAGTAGACTTTGGAATAACCACTATTTCAGTTTAAATTAAGTTATTTTATTATTATATTTTTTCTTTTAACAGCTGCAAATACTTTCTTTACATAAAGGAAAAATACCTTGCTTCTGGGTCCTTCTGGGTGGTTGAAGGGATCTTCAGGCCCACCTTGACAATCAATCTTCTTTATAAAGTCTGGTCTTCTTTAGATGTAATCGCTGATGAGCTCGGTTGCTGTGCCCTGTCTTTCCCATGTACCGAGCTGTGAGAGCTGACTCTGCAGACTGTCGCTGAGCTGACATAGAGCTGACTTAAATTCTAGTCTTCCTGAGATGTATTAGCTGCTTTAGCTCGGCTGCTATGCCTTGTCTTTCCCATGGCCGAGCTGACTGTAATCTGACTCTGAGCTGCTTGTTTCTTCTCTGCTTCTCTCTCCCTCCCTCTGAGTTCTGGTTCTGGTTCTGGTAGTTCCTGCCCTGGTCTCTGGGTTTACATATTTTTCTAACAGTTATCTAGTTTTTATGACTATGTCGTAAAGTAACTTATTTCACTTTGATTGTAAAAAGTATCTTTGATCTCAACTTTCTAATCCAACTAAGTATTCATTTTGACATAACTGCATCTCATAGATCTGATTACAGTGTTTCCTTTGTGATGATCAAAATGCCTTGGTTTCAAGAGGTGTTACTTTTAATTCCTGTCATTTCTGTAGTTTTATTTTCCAATTGTGTCCTCAGCTCGTAATTGTGACTTTGATTTTGGCTTTGAATTATGTTTCTCCTAGACTGATAGTCTCCAGTTTTCTTTAATTTACCTGGTTTAGCAAATTTTCACACCTAGAATTATCACCAAATTCAACTGAACCTCATCCTTTTTTCCAGCTGCTAACTAAGACAGTTACTTTCAATGAAGGTGTGAGCCATTGTTTTTGGCTTCATTCAAAATCCTGTTTGTCTTGTTTGCTAAGCCTGCTTGAGCAAGGCTATCTGCATTTTACAATCCTCTCCTGGCAGCTGCTGTTGAACCTTTGTGGGATCTTTCCCTGTATCCTCTCATGTTTCTCCCAGACCAGATATTGCCAGACTTCCATGTTTCAAATGACACATCTTTCCATATTTTCAATAACACCCCGTATTGACATTTGAAACATATCTATATCATTTGATCAATTATCCCCCCATCTAATTGTACTGACTAACATTTATCCCTACCTTTATCGTTTGTATGTCCATGTTTTGTGATTTTAAATTGCGCATCGTAACCAATTTGTAAATGTATCCATATCACAGACCAGTGTCTTTTTTCGTTCTTTCCTCAAGTCCAATTACGGTGAACCATAGCCGTAGCCACTCAGGAAGGTAACACAATAGCTGTATCCGTGTTCCACTACCTCCAAAGCAGTTTACTTCCTTGGGATAGCAGCACCGTAGAAGCTTCCTCATGCCCCTTAGAAACAGCACACAACTCAGTCCATCAGTAACCAAAAAGGCCATTTGTCAATCACTGGCTGTTTCGTGTCCATTTTTCCGTCATCCAAATTGCTCACCGTTTCTCATCGGAATGGTAAATTATGACATCATGTACACCCACTGGTCCCCTCGCTTCATTAATTTAAAAGGTTCAATTGATCCTGCTTCTAACCCTGACTTCCCCACATTAATGTCTAATATTGTTCTGAACCATGTATGTCTGCCAGCCCCTGGTGTACAGGAGAGAATATCTTTCCGACAAACTTTCTTCAAATCCCTTTCGTCTGTTATCATTTGCCTTACAACATTTGCCGACAGTATTCGCAAAACCACATCGAACTGTCACTTTTTCCAAATAAATTCTCCCTATTGTTAAATACACAGTAAAAAAAAATTAAGTCTTATCTCAACACATTACTCATCACCAACTACACAAATAGACCGTGTGTTACAACTTTACATAATTGCAACTGTTATCACAATTTCAATACGAAAAATATAGTACAATATCGACACATTCCTTCGTGGCTTTGGAACCAATAGTCACTACATATTAAATATAGCGTGTTAACAACATCAATATTATATGTGATGTTCTATGCAGTTAAATCAAGAAAGCACACTAAACTACCACTATTCCCCCTCTATTAAAACATTCACACAGTTTCGAAATGCTGATCAAGTTCTCTAACGGCACACATACCCCCATTATCATACATACATAACAGTGCTAACAATTGACATGCCATTTCTTCCTTAATAATGTTTACAGCTCGACAATGCAATATTGTTTGCTGCATTGGTAATAATTTTCCCCCCTTGGCATCAAGCTCCAAAAATTCTTAAACTATTGTCGTTTATCATATTGGGGTTCCTCGTCAGTCGCTGCTGTCTGCCGAGACCCTTAATAACTCCACCACATAGTACATACCCCATGGAGACCGCAGATCATCCATCAGCTGATGTCCAGTTAGAGATGTCTGACCGGAGGGTTCACTGTTCAGTAATAATTTGAGATTTTGATGTGTTTCCAACCCGTAAAGTTTTCCTACGGGCTCTATCATTTAATTCCCTCAAGTATGTAGGCGATTGTGTCATTAGTTCCCCGCCCCCCCCCCCCCCCCCCCCCAATCCTGTCTAAAATATTCCTTTCTGGAGTGCAGTTTTCTTCCATCTTGTGAACTGGTTTGTCTGTTATTTACTTTTTCCATCTGAAAAATCAAATAATCAGGTCAAGGGTGGAGAGGGCCCTTTTCTTTAATTTGTACTTTCTATCTTCGTTTGAACACTCCCGAAGTGCCCTCTCCAGGACTTCCGGATTTCTTTTGCCACCATTTCTTTTGTCTCTTTTCTTTTTTTTTTAAACTCGTTTATTTTCCTTATCATTGATGTACATCACACAATGAAGGGCTGTTAAGCCTCCTCCTTCTGTCATTGCACCCCCTCCCCCAGCAGCCGCGGTCCCCCCCCCCCCCCCAGCAGCCGCGGTCCCCCTCCCCCAGCAGCCGCGGTCCCCCTCCCCCAGCAGCCGCGGTCCCCCTCCCCCAGCAGCCGCGGTCCCCCTCCCCCAGCAGCCGCGGTCCCCCTCCCCCAGCAGCCGCGGTTTCCCTCCCCCAGCAGCCGCGGTCCCCCTCCCCCAGCAGCCGCGGTCCCCCTCCCCCAGCAGCCGCGGTCCCCCTCCCCCAGCAGCCGCGGTCCCCCTCCCCCAGCAGCCGCGGTCCCCCTCCCCCAGCAGCATTGTCTCGGGTCGGACAGAATGATGGTGCTGGTTATTTGATGTCTATATAATGTTTATTTGGATCTGTTTTCCCTGAGATTGCCTGTCCTGCCCGCTCTTCCCGCGGGCAGGGTGAGGCAGCGCCCGCCGCTGGCATCGGCCTGGAGCTGGGTAACAACAAAGCAAAACAGACCAGAAGTAACTGATGGACAAAACAAAATGTGGGGAGTGCCCCAAACCGCGGGTGGAGCACAGCCCCAACAGAACAGGAAAAGAAACCAAACCTCACCCAATACCCGCCCAATGAAAGTGTGAGAATGGGGGTCGGTCCGGCAGCCCACCCCCTGCGGGGCCCAGCCAGCCCGGAAAGCTTCGAGTGTGCCCGTGGGCAGCGCCTGCCCCCGCTCCAGGGACCCCCGGCCGCCACCCAGCCCTACCCACGGCACCCACAGCCCGGCCCTCCGCCACCCAGCCCTTCCCACGGCACCCACAGCCCTCCGCCACCCAGCCCTGCCCACGGCACCCACAGCCCTCCGCCACCCAGCCCTTCCCACGGCACCCACAGCCCGGCCCTCCGCCACCCAGCCCTTCCCCCGGCACCCACAGCCCGGCCCTCTCCCACCCAGCCCTTCCCACGGCACCCACAGCCCTCCGCCACCCAGCCCTTCCCACGGCACCCACAGCCCTCCGCCACCCAGCCCTTCCCACGGCACCCACAGCCCGGCCCTCCGCCACCCAGCCCTGCCCACGGCACCCACAGCCCGGCCCTCCGCCACCCAGCCCTGCCCACGGCACCCACCGCCCTCCGCTCCGCCAGCCACCCGAATGGAGATTGGCGGAGGTGCGGATTCCTGAGCAGCGGCTCCCTTACGACAGCCGCCACTCCTGACGGGGGAGAGCTGCGGCGCCTGGAGACCGTGTTCCAGACTTTGAGGAGGTCCTGGTACAAGACGGGCAGCGCCAACAGAGAGTTCCGAAGACCCTGCTGGTCCACAGCCAGGAGCTGCACGTCGTAGTTCAGGCCGAGCCCCTGGGGGGAGAAATCCGTCGCCAGGGCCCCACCGTGGAGGAGGCTCAGCGTCCAGGTAACGCTGCAGAGTCTGAGGGTGGAAAGTGGCAGTCTGGGTGCGGAGGCACACCAGCGCCTGACCGCCCTCCGCCATCGGGAGACTCCAGACCTCCGCAGCGACCCCGTGCAGTCGATTGTCCCAGAGGAACCGACGCCGGGCTCTCTGGATGGTGGGACAAAGCCAGGGGGGGGAGTCAGTGACCAGCCGGGACCACAGCATGGAGGCGATCAGCTGGTTTATGACGAGAACTCGGCCCCTGTGGGACAGCACTCGGAGCCGCACTGTCCAGCGTCCCAGGCCAGCGGTGACCTTGGTCTCCAGCTCCTGCCCGTTCGCCGGCCAGGCTCCCTCTGCCGGGCAAAGATGGACTCCCAGGTAGAGGCTGTTGGTCCGACTCCAGCTGAAGGGCCCGAGCTCCTCCGGGAGGGGGTCCACCTGCCACGGACCGACCAGGAGTCCGGAACATTTGGCCCAGTTGATCCGTGGGGAGGACGCGGCGGAGTAGACAGCTTGGCTCTCTCGCATCCTCCGCAGGTCACCGGGGTCAGTGACCATGAGGAACACGGCATCAGCGTCCGCCGAGAGGACCACCCCCCCGTCCGGCTCGCGCAGTACCAGCCCCGTGAACCTCCTCCGCAGGAGGCACAGGAAAGGCCCCACGCAGAGGGAATAATGTTGGCCGGACAGGGGGCAGCCCTGACGCACTCCTCTCCCAAAGCGAAGGGGCGCCGTCAGGGACCCGTTAACCTTAATCAGACTCTCCGAGGCGGCGGACAGTAACCGGATCCGGGCGGCAAAATACCACCCGAACCCGACAGCTCGTAGAGTCCCGAGCAATTCCCCGGGCCCCACCCTGTCGAACGCCTTCTCCTGGTCAAGAGACAGGGAGGCGCTCGACATACCAGTCCGCTGGGTAAAGTGAATAATGTCCCGGGCCAGGTGGATATTGTCGTAGATTGTGCGGTCCGGGACTGTGTAGGACTGGTCAGGGTGGATCATGTGGTCCAGCTCGGTGCCAAGGCGTAAACACAGCACCTTGGCTAAGATTTTATAGTCCGTGCTGAGGAGGGAGACCAGTCGCCAGTTCTTAAGTCGGCGGAGATCCCCCTTCTTGGGCAGCAGGGCAATGACGGCCCTGCGCCCCGAAAGGGGCATCTCCCCGGTCACAATACATTCCCCCAGGACCCCCGCATAGTCGCTCCCCAGGACGTCCCAGCACGCCCTGAAGAACTCCACGGTCAGCCCGTCCAGCCCTGGGGATTTGCCCCGTGAGAGGCTGCCCAGGGGGCCGGTCAGCTCTTGGAGGTTGATGGCATTATTGAGCTTCCCGGCGCCCTCCGGGCCCACCTGCGGCAGGTCCTCCCACAGAACTCTGCAAGCGTCCTCGCTGGACGGACCCGGAGAGAAGAGGTCGGAGTAAAAATCCCTGATCAGGGTCCTGACCACCTCCGGATCCGAGACGAGGGGCCGGTCGTCGGCCAGCAGCGTAGAAACCTGCCGACGGGCCCCGCGTCCTCTTTCCAGCGAGTAGAAGAAGCGGGAGCCGCGGTCCATGTCCGTTAGGAGACGGATCCGCGACCTCACGTACGCGCCGCAGGACCCAGCGAGGTGCAGGTCCCGCAGTGCGCCCCTCTTCTCCCTGTACACCAGCCCCAGGGCCGGGCCTCATCGGGCTGAGCGAGACGTGACTCCAGATCGAGGAGTTCCTCAGCCAATTTGGCGATTGTGGAGTTCCGCCCCGCCGAAGACCCCTTCGTGTACCCCTGACAGAAGGCACGGTTCTGGGCCTTGCCCACATCCCACCGCAGCCTCAAGGAGGGGAAGCCACCCCGCTTCCTTCTCCAGCCGGCCCAGAAACGGCAGAACGAGTCCAGGAACCGCTCGTCCTCCAGCAGCAGGTTGTTAAAGTGCCAGCACGCGGACCGTGTCTGAGCGCGGGACGGGGCGAGACCCGCCCACACCAGGTGGTGATCCGAGCTCGGCACCTGCTCCATGGAGGCCGTCGGAACGCTGGGCAAATACGTCTTGGAAATGTAAAGACGGTCGATGCTGGACGCTCTGAACGGGGGCCGCACAGAGGTGCACTCCCGCAATTCAGGATGGAGAGTCCGCCAGACATCCACCAAGTCAAAGGACCTAACCAGGTCCCTCAACTTCACCACCGCCGCCGGGCCGCGCTGGACTCAGATGCGGTCCTTGTCCCGGAGGGTGCAATTGAAATCCCCTCCGAGGACGATGCACTCGCCCGCCGGGATGGTGCTAAGAAGAGTGGACACCTTTTGGAAGAAAGTCGCCTGCTGCGGTCCGGCCACGGGAGCGGATACATTTACAAAGTGAATCACCACTGCCCCGAAACGGGCCTTTAGGTGCAGCAGACGGCCTGGCACTTGCTCCTTGACCCCCCCCCCCCCCCCCCCATCCCCACCCCCCCACCCCCAAGATCTCCGGCTGAAAATGTGGAGCCAACAAGACAGCCACCCCGCCCGAACGTGGGGCCAGGTGACTCATGAAGACTCCTCCTTGCCCCTCCTGGGTCCACTGAGCTTCGTCACCCGGATGGCCTGGGTTTCCTGCAGGAAGCACACCCCGTACTTTCCGTCCCGGAGGATAGACAGGAACTGGAACCGGTGGTGCGCGTGGCTGCTGCCGTTGATGTTGAGGCTGGCCATGGTTACCTCCATGTCAGCAGCAATAGTTATCCATCACCTTCAGTGCTCAGAGTGGGGGTACCGCCCCCTCCACTCCCTCAGGAGTCCCACAAGGAACTGAGCAGCTTGGCGCTGCTCCTCCTGGTCTTGATCGAACTCCCGGGCCTCTCTGACATAGGCCCGGGCGGAGCCAAGGAGCAGCCCCAGGTTTCCCCAGCTGCCCAGGGCCAGCCGCACACAGTCCGGGTGACCATGGTGCGTTCCCAGAAATGTCCGGAGTTCCCCAGGGGGGACGAGGGGAGACTCGGTGCCGGGTGTGAGGGTGCCCTCTGCCTCGCTGCAGAGAGCGTCTAAATCCTCCTCCTCACCCGCCACCGAGCAGCCTTCCTCCTCCGAACGGTCACCTCCCGAGCTCGAGTCCCCCGCCACATGGAGTATGGCGGGCGGCACGGGCCCACAGGCTAACCCTAGGCCCGAGTCGACCCCACCCCCCCCAGGGTCGTCCTCAGGCTGGTCCCGCGCAGGCTCCTCCCGCGGCTCAGGGCCCGTGGACGGCGCCTCCACCCACGCCGGCCACTCCGGGACCTCGGAGAGGCCCCCCGGAAACATGTCCGGGTTGAAAACAGGGCTCTCCGGCGTCGCCCACCCAGGTGAAGAGGGCGGGGAGCCTTCCCCGTCCTCCCCGTCCACGGCCCACAGCGGTACGATGAGCGGTCGCTGCTGCTGCCGGCCCTCGGCGATGGTGAAGAGGAGGCGTCCGGGGAGGAAACTTGCACCGGGCGGGACGGGCCCCCAGGGGCTTCGACTCCGCTCGACCCCGGGTCCTCCTGCTCCGGGGACGACAGCAGCTCGAGTGGCTCGGGGGCCTCGGAGGCCCCCCCCCCCCGGCCTTGCTTCTCTTCATTGTGTGCCCCGGGCCAGGCGTCAGGGGGATGGGCACCAACACGGGAGAGCCCCCCCTCCTCGCCCGGGGAGGGGGCAGCAAACCCCCCCCTTGCCCGGGCAGGCGGCGCTTGCGGGGAGGGGGCGGCTCGGGATCGCCCTGCTGCACGGCCTCCATGGCGGGAGAGGCCCCGGCAGCATCCCCCTCCCCCTCCCGGCTCAGGCGGACAGGAGCCTGGCGGCGGAAGGAGTAGACATGGCGGAGGGAGGGGTCCCGCAGGCCGAACGTCAGCGGCGCCGCCCCGGACCTGACCTCCCCCAGTAGGTTGGGATGGGGCAGGAGGAGCTCGGTGGGGAGGGAGGGCGGGACGTTTGATAGAACAACACGTTCTGCGGTGGCCTCCAGCGTCTCCACCGCCACGTGTGTCCCGCCCACCGTGAGCCCCCTTTCCAGGGCCCGGTGGGCCGCCTGCTCGGCCCGCAGGAAGAACCCGGCCTTGCCGTACATCCGCGAGGCGGCTACGATGGCCGAGGGGCCGACAGCCCCGCCCATCGCACGGGTGCCCGCCTCAATGGTCATGGTAGGGTGGGCATAGCACTTCACCCCCAGCTGCCGCGTGAGCAGGCGGGAGGGCGAGGGCACCGCGGGGGCAGCGGAGCGACGGGAGGCTGCCGCCCCCACATAATGTCTTGTCCGCCCTGCCCCCGGCAGTGGAGGATGCCCCCGAGGTGCTGGCCAGAGGGTGGGAGGGCAGGAGGCTGGGCCTGCAGCCCTGGGTGGTCCCAGTCCCACCTCAGGCAGAGGGGTGGGAGGACAGGAGGCCGGGCCTGTAGCCCTGGATGGTCCCAGTCCCACCTCAGGCAGAGGGGTGGGAGGACAGGAGGCTGGGCCTGCAGCCCTGGATGGTCCCACTCCCACCTCAGGCAGAGGGGTGGGAGGACAGGGTCCGCAGTCCCCACGTGGTCCCACTCCCACCTCAGGCAGAGGGGTGATCAAACCGTGATCTTTATCAATGATGAGAAGGAGGAAACAGTGGAAGTTTAAACTGGACAGATATTTCACAGCTGGATTCACACAATACAGACAGCAATGTCTCGGAGATTGTGGAAGTGCCACAAATGTTGTCAAATGCAGGACGCGGGGTCCCTCAATGTTTCAATCTTGCTGCGAGACTGTCAGCCCACAGGGACAACATTTCTGTTTAATAGGACTGATGGACAAGTTAAAATAGTTCCGTTTCAAAGTTTAAAATACCCAGTCATTTTTCTGTGCAGCTTTCGGAATCTGTCAGTGGAATTTACTTCACACAGGCAAGTTTAACAAGTGTATGGGGAACTGATTAGAAGTTTTGATGGAGATATTCCTGCATTATGGAAATGTGTGAGATCTATTTAGGGTTGGGAAATGGATTGAGGATCAAAGGAAGCAGTTGTTTTTTAACTACATTAGACTGAGAGCCTTGAAGGTTCACAACTTCCATGTGCTGTGAGAAAGGATTGATTAACCAAGGCCTATTATTCAAATACTTCAGACAAGTGAATAAGCTACAGGAACATTGAATACACAGACAGAGACAAGCAGACACCTGTAATCGGAGCTTAAACTTCACGTTTGAATGTGAAGGGCTGAAATAAACCAGAGTCCACCCTGGGATTCGGTGCAATTTGAGTTCTGCTTTTCCAAAAAATAAAAATAACTATCTGCGATGAAAAATTCCTTGGACAGGACAGAGGGATTTTGACTCTGTATTTAAGCACAGACAGTATTTGTGTTGTGAGTGTTTGATGGGCAGTGTAGATGAAGCTTTACTCTGAAACACTAGAATTCAGTCTCAGGGCTGATTTAATCACATGCTCCAGAATAATAATTGATATTGTACATCTCGTGTGTGTCTCAGTGTCAGCTCTGAAACATGTACAGCACAATCTCATCCTGTTTCTGTGTCTCTCTCTGAAATTAGCTGGTCCATTTCCTAAATTACCACTGACTAGATTTCAAAAGGGCTCCATTGCCTGTGAAGCAGTTTGTGATACCCAAAGGTTATGAAAAGTGCTTTAGAAAAGTCTGTCCCCAAGCTGCTGTGAGGATGTTCAGAGTCAGTGTGTGACTTGGGTCACACACAGGCCAGATACACCTCTCCAAGTTAAAGGTGGAGAATGGAACTCTCTCCATTTGAAAGATGTATTGACCCAGTCTGTCTGAGTTTGAGTGTCTGTGTTTCTGTACACGTGTGTGTGTGTTGGGGGGGGGGGGGTTATGTGTGGCATTCTTTACGCGGCACTGGAAGTTACACGGTAGCACAGTGGTTAGCACTGCGGCCTCACAGCTCCAGGGTCCCAGGTTCGAATCCCGGCTTGGGTCGGAGTCTGTCCGGAGTCTGCACGTTCTCCCCTGTCCGCGTGGGTTTCTCCCGGGTGCTCCGGTTTCCCCCCTGACGTCCCGAAGGACGTGCTGTTTGGTGAATTGGACATTATGTATTCTCCCTCATTGTACCCGAACAGGCGCCAGAGTTTGGAGACTAGGGACTTTTCTCAGTAACTTCATTGCAGTCTGTGACTGTGTGTGTGCCTGTGTGTGTGTGTATCTGTGTATCTGTGTGTCTGTGTGTCTGTGTGTGTGTCTGTCTGTGTGCCTGTGTGTGTGTATCTGTGTGTGTGTGTGTCTGTGTGTCTGTGTGTGTCTGTGTGTGTGTGTATCTGTGTGTCTCAGTTTCACTTTGTTTAGTACTGATTGAAGATAATGAGATAGAAAGTTTGATAGAAAGTTTGGCAGCATTGTAGGTGTAAACAATAATGACAGAGACAGTGTGAACCCTGAAGAGAGCGCCATACCTGGGCCCACTCCCCTACCCCGTCGCTGTCACCCCACCTAACCTGAACATCTTTAGATACTGTGGGCAATTTGGATTTATCACGGCCAACCCACCTAACCTGCACGTCTTTGGGCGGTGGGAGGAAACCGGAGCACCCGGAGGAAGCCGACGCAGACACGGGGAGGACGTCCAGACTCCGCACAGACAGTGACCTAAGCCGGGAATCGAACCTGGGACCCTGTAGCTGTGAGGCAGCAGTGCTAACCACTGTTCAATCCCGGCTCTGGGTCACTGTCCGTGTGGAATTTGCACATTCTCCCTGTTTCTGCCTGGGTTTCACCCCCACAACCCAAAGATGTGCAGGGCAGGTGGATGGGCTGCGCTAAATTGCCCCTGAATTGGAAAAACTGAACTGGGCTCTGAATTTATTGAAAAAATCTTTTTATTGCCATTTTCACAATTCTGTGCATTGCGGCTTGTTTATATTTCTCAGAGAGTGAAAAGGCTTTCTCTTACGTTTCTATCGTTACAAACTGTTGCCGTTCAGTTCGGCGTGTCTGCCCCCCCGCCCCCCCCCCCCCCCCCCCAACCCCCCCTTTCCCTAACCCTTCCCCTCTCTCCCCCGCAGAACCTCCGTGATGCCCTTCCGGGCCGACCTGGTGTGTGACCCCCTGCTCCTTGTTTACCCCCTTACCCCTCCCCTTTCTTTTCTCCCTCCATCGGTTTCAGCCGTGTTCTTTCAGTGGATTGGGGGGGGGGGTCCCCCTCCCCATCTCTCTCGGTGGGGGGAGGAGTCCCCCTCTCCATCTCTCTCGGTGGGGGAGGAGTCCCCCTCTCCATCTCTCTCGGTGGGGGGGGGGCAATCTCCATCTCTCTCGGTGGGGGGGGGTTCCCCCCTTTCCACAACTCTCGGTGGGGGGGGGGGGTTCCCCCCTCTCCATATCTCTCGGTGGGGTGGTGGTTCCCCCCTCTCCATCCCTCTCGGTGGGGGGGGGGTCCCCCTCTCCATCCCTCTCGGTGGCGGGTCCCCTCTCTCCATCACTCTCGGTGGGGGGGGGGGGGGGTGTTACCCCTCTCCATCTCTCTCATAGAACATTACAGCGCATTACAGGCCCTTCGGCCCTCGATGTTGCGCAGAGCTGTGAAACCACTCTAAAGCCCATCTACACTATTCCCTTATCGCCCATATGTCTATCCAATGACCATTTGAATGCCCTTAGTGTTGGCGAGTCCACTACTGTTGCAGGCAGAGCATTCCACGCCCTTACTACTCTCTGAGTAAAGAACGTACCTCTGACATCTGTCTTATATCTATCTCCCCTCAATTTAAAGCTATGTCCCCTCGTGCTAGACATCACCATCCGAGGAAAAAGGCTCTCACTGTCCACCCTATCCAATCCTCTGATCATCTTGTATGCCTCAATTAAGTCACCTCTTAACCTTCTTCTCTCTATATAAAACAGCCTCAAGTCCCTCAGCCTTTCCTCATAAGATCTTCCCTCCATACCAGACAACATTCTGGTAAATCTCCTCTGCACTCTTTCCAATGCTTCCACATCCTTCCTATAATGCGGCGACCAGAATTGCACTTAATACTCCAAATGCGGCCGCACCAGAGTTTTGTACAGCTGCAACATGACCTCATGGCTCCGAAACTCAGACACTCTACCAATAAAAGCTAACACACCGTACGCCTTCTTAACAACCCTCTCAACCTGAGTGGCAACTTTCAGGGATCTATGTATATGCACACCGAGATCTCTCTGCTCATCCACACTGCCAAGAATCTTACCATTAGCCCAGTACTCTGTCTTCCTGTTATTCCTTCCTAAATGAATCACCTCACACTTTTCTGCATTAAACTCCATTTGCCACCTCTCAGCCCAGCGCTGCAGCTCATCTATGTCCCTCTGTAACTTGTAACATCCTTCCGCACTGTCCACAACTCCACCGACTTTAGTGTCATCTGCAAATTTACTCACCCATCCTTCTACGCCCTCCTCCAGGTCATTTATAAAAATGACAAATAGCAGTGGACCCAAAACAGATCCTTGTGGTACACCACTAGTAACTGGACTCCAGTCTGAACACTTCCCATCAACCACCACCCTTTGTCTTCTTCCAGCTAGCCAATTTCTGATCCAAACTGCTAAATCTTCCTGAATCCCATGCTTCCGTATTTTCTGCAGTAGCCTACCGTGGGGAACCTTGTCAAACGCTTTACTGAAATCCATATACACCACATCAACTGCTTTACCCTCATCCACCTGTTTCTCACCTTCTCAAAGAACTCTATATGGTTTGTGAGGCACAACCTACCCTTCACAAAACCGTGTTGACTATGTCTAATCAAATTATTCCTTTCCAGGTGATTATACACCCTATCTCTTAAAAACCTTGCCAAGATTTTGCCCACAACAGAAGTAAGGCTCACTGGTCTATATTTACCGGGGTTGTCTCTACTCCCCTTCTTGAACAAGGGGACAACATTTGCCAGAGAATCCTAGGATAAATCCCATCCGGCCCAGGGGACTTGTCTATTTTCACCCTTTCCAGAATTGCTAACACCTCCTCCTTATGAACCTCAAGTCCTTCTAGTCGAGTAGCCTGAATCTCAGTATTCTCCTCGTCAACATTGTCTTTTTCCTGTGTGAATAGTGATGAAAAATATTCGTATAGCACCTCTCCTATCTCCACGGACTCCAAGCACAACTTCCCACTCCTGTCCTTGACTGGCCCTACTCTTACCCTAGTCATTCTTTTATTCCGGACATATCTCTAGAAAGCTTTAGTGTTATCCTTGATCCTACCTTCCAAAGACTTCTCATGTCCCCTTCTGGCTCTTCTTAGCTCCCTCTTTAGGTCCTTCCTAGCTAACTTGTAACTCTCGAGCGCCCTTACTGAACCTTCATGTCTCAGCTTGACATAAGCCTCCTTCCTTCTTCCTCGAGACAAGTGTTTCAACTGCCTTAGTAAACCACGGTTCCCTTGCTCGACCACTTCCTCCCTGCCTGACAGGTACATACTTATCAAGGACACGCAGTAGCTGTTCCTTGAACAAACTCCACATTTCCATTGTGCCCATCCCCTGCAGTTTTCCTCTCCGTCTCGGTGGGGGTGGGGGGGGGAAGGGTCCCCCCTCCCCATCTCTCTCGGTGGGTGGGGTGTTCCCGCCTCTCCATCTCTCTCGGTGGGGGAGTCCCCCCTCTCCATCTCTCTCTTTGGGGGAGTCCCCCCTCTCCATCTCTCTCGGTGGGGGCAAGGTTCCCCCCTCTCCATCTCTCTCGGTGGAGGGGGGACCCCCTCTCCATCTCTCTCGGCGGGGGGGGGGGTCCACCGTCTCCATCTCGCTCGGTGGAGGGGGTCCCCCTCTCCATCTCTCTCGCTGGGGGAGTCCCCCCTCTCCATCTCTCTCGCTGGGGGAGTCCCCCTTCTCCATCTCTCTCGGTGGGGGGGGGGGGGTCGCCCTCGCCTTCTCTCTCAGCGGGGGGGGGGGTCCACCCTCTCCATCTCGCTCGGTGGAGGGGGAGTTCTCCCCTCTCCATCTCTCTCGGTGGGGGCAGGGTTCCCCCCTCTCATTCTCTCTCGGTGGGGGGGGGGGACCCCTCTCCATCTCTCTCGGCGGCGGAGAGGGGGTCCACCCTCTCCATCTCTCTCGGTGGGGGCAGGGTTCCCCCCTCTCAATCTCTCTCGGTGGGGGGGGGACCCCCTCTCCATCTCTCTCGGCGGGGGAGAGGGGGTCCATCCTCTCCATCTCTCTCGGTGGAGGGGGGGTTCCCCCCTCTCCATCTCTCCCGGTGGGGGGGTGTTCCACCCTCTCCATCTCTCCCGGTGGGGGGGGGTTCCACCCTCTCCATCTCTATCCCGGTGGGGGGGGGGTTCCCCCTTCTCCATCTCGCTTTGTGGGGGGGAGGGTCTCCTTCTCCATATCTCTCGGTGGGGGAGGGGGGGGGGTTCCACCAACTCCATCTCTCTCTGTGGGGGAGGGGGTACCCCTTCTCCATCTCGCTCGGTGGGGAGGGGGGGTCCTCTTCTCCATCTCTCTCGGTGGGGGAGGGGATTCCCCTTCTCCATCTCTCTCGGTGGGGGGAGGCTGTTCTCCCCTCTCCATCTCTCTCGGTCTCTTCGTCTCTCCGTCTCTCTCTGGGACTCTGCCAAAACAAAATCCACAACCAGCAGTCGGCCATTAGTATGTCAGTTCACAATGGCCAAAAATGTCAGTTCACGGTGGCCATTTTATGTCGGTTCACGGGAGCCATTTTATGTCAGTTCACAATAGCCATTTTATGTCAGTTAACAATGGACAGTTCATGTCAGGTCGCAATGGCCATTTTGTGTCAGTTCACAATGGACAGTTAATGTCAGTTCACGGGGGCCATTTTGTGTCAGGTCGCAATGGCCATTGTATGTCAGTTCAGAATGGCCATTTTATGTCAGTACACGGTAGCCATTGTATGTCAGTTCACATTGGCCATTTATGTCAGTTCACAATGGCCATTTTATGTCAGTTCACATTGGCCATTTTATGTCAGTTCACGGGGGCCATTTTATTTCAGTTCACGGTGGCCATTGTATGTCAGTTCACATTGGCCATTTTATGTCAGTTCACAGTGGCCATTTTATGTCAGTTCACAATGGCCATTTTATGTCAGTTCACAATGCCCATTTTATGTCAGTTCACAATGGCCATTTTATGTCAGTTCACGGTGGCCATTGTATGTCAGTTCACAATGGCCATTTTATGTCAATTTGCAATGGACATTTTTTGTCAGTTCACAATGGCCATTTTATGTCAGTTTGCAATGGCCATTTTATCTCATTTGCGGTGGCCAGTTCATGTCGGTTCACGGGGGCCATTTTATGTCAGTTCACGGTGGCCATTTTATGTCAGTTCATGGGGGCCATTTTATGTCAGTTCATGGTGGCCATTGTATGTCAGTTCACAATGGCCATTTTATGTCAGTTCATAATGGCCATTTTATGTCAGTTTGCAATGGCCATTTTTTCTCAGTTGACGGTGGCCATTTTGTGTCAGTTCACGGTGGCCATTGTATGTCAGTTTACAATGGCCATTGCATGTCAGTTCACAATGGCCATTTTGTGTCAGTTTGCAATGGCCATTTTATCTCAGTTGCGGTGGCCAGTTCATGTCGGTTCACGGGGACCATTTTATGTCAGTTCACGGTGGCCATTTTATATCAGTTCACGGGGGCCATTTCTGTCAGTTCATGGTGGCTATTGTATGTCAGTTCACAATGGCCATTTTATGTCAGTTTGCAATGGCCATTTTATCTCATTTGCGGTGGCCAGTTCATGTCGGTTCACGGGGGCCATTTTATGTCAGTTCACGGTGGCCATTTTATGTCAGTTCATGGGGGCCATTTTATGTCAGTTCATGGTGGCCATTTTATGTCAGTTCACAATGGCCATTTTATGTCAGTTCATAATGGCCATTTTATGTCAGTTTGCAATGGCCATTTTTTCTCAGTTGACGGTGGCCATTTTGTGTCAGTTCACGGTGGCCATTGTATGTCAGTTTACAATGGCCATTGCATGTCAGTTCACAATGGCCATTTTGTGTCAGTTTGCAATGGCCATTTTATCTCAGTTGCGGTGGCCAGTTCATGTCGGTTCACGGGGACCATTTTATTTCAGTTCACGGTGGCCATTTTATATCAGTTCACGGGGGCCATTTCTGTCAGTTCATGGTGGCTATTGTATGTCAGTTCACAATGGCCATTTTATGTCAGTTTGCAATGGCCATTTTATCTCATTTGCGGTGGCCAGTTCATGTCGGTTCACGGGGGCCATTTTATGTCAGTTCACGGTGGCCATTTTATGTCAGTTCATGGGGGCCATTTTATGTCAGTTCATGGTGGCCATTGTATGTCAGTTCACAATGGCCATTTTATGTCAGTTCATAATGGCCATTTTATGTCAGTTTGCAATGGCCATTTTTTCTCAGTTGACGGTGGCCATTTTGTGTCAGTTCACGGTGGCCATTGTATGTCAGTTTACAATGGCCATTGCATGTCAGTTCACAATGGCCATTTTGTGTCAGTTTGCAATGGCCATTTTATCTCAGTTGCGGTGGCCAGTTCATGTCGGTTCACGGGGACCATTTTATGTCAGTTCACGGTGGCCATTTTATATCAGTTCAGGGGGGCCATTTCTGTCAGTTCATGGTGGCTATTGTATGTCAGTTCACAATGGCCATTTTATGTCAGTTCACGGTGGCCATTTTATCTCAGTTCACAGTGGCCATTTTATGTCAGTTCACGGGGGCCATTTTATTCAGTCGATGGGTGCCATTTTATGTCAGTACACGGTGGCCATTTTATGTCAGTTCACGGTGGTCATTTTATGTCGGTTGACGGGGGCCTTTTTATGTCTGCTCGCAATGGCCATTTTATGTCAGTTCACGGCGGCCATTGTATGTCAGTTCACGGCAGCCATTTTATGTCAGTTCACGGTGTCCACTGTATGTCAGTTCACAATGGCCATTTTATGTCAGTTCACAATGACCATTTTATGTCAGTTCACGGTGGCCATTGTATGTCAGTTCACAATGGCCATTTTATGTCAATTTGCAATGGCCATTTTATGTCAGTTGTGGTGGCCAGTTCATGTCGGTTCACGGGGGCCATTTTATGTCAGTTCACGGTGGCCATTTTATGTCAGTTCATGGGGGCCATTTTATGTCAGTTCATGATGGCTATTGTATGTCAGTTCACAATGGCCATTTTATTTCAGTTCACGGTGGCCATTTTATCTCAGTTCAAAGTGGCTATTTTATGTCAGTTCACGGGGGCCTTTTTATGTCAGGTCGCAATGGCCATTTTATGTCAGTTCACAATGGCCATTTTATGTCAGTTCATGGTGGCCATTGTATGTCAGTTCACAATGGCCATTGTATGTCAGTTCACAATGGCCATTTTATGTCAGTTTGCCATGACCATTTTTCTTCAGTTGACGGTGGCCATTTTATGTCAGTTCACAGTTGCCATTTTATGTCAGTTCACGGGGTCCATTTTAAGACAGTTCACAATGGCCATTTTATGTCAGTTCACAATGGCCATTTTATGTCATGTCACGGTGGCCATTGTGAGTCAGTTCACAATGGCCATTTTATGTCAGTTCACAATGGCCAATTTATGTCAGTTCATGGTGGCCATTGTTTGTCAGTTCACAATGGCCATTGTATGTCAGTTCACAATTGCCATTTTATGTCAGTGTGCAATGGCCATTTTTTATCAGTTGACGGTGGCCATTTTGTGTCAGTTCACGGTGGCCATTGCATGTCAGTTCACAATGGCCATTGTATGTCAGTTCACAATGGCCAGTTTATGTCAGTTTGCAATGGCCATTTTATCTCAGTTGCGGTGGCCAGTTCATGTCGGTTCACGGAGGCCATTTTATGTCAGTTCACGGTGGCCATTTTATGTCAGTTCAAGGAGGCCATTTTATTCAGTAAATGGGGGCCATTTTATGTCAGTTTACGGTGGCCATTTTATGTCAGTTCACGGTGGTCATTTTATGTCGGTTCATGGCGGCAATTTTATGTCAGGTCACGGTGGCTATTTTATGTTAGCTCATGGCGGCCATTTTATGTCAGTTCACGGGGCCATTTTATGTCAGTTCACGATGGACATTTTATATCAGTTCACGGGGGCCTTTTTAGGTCCGGTCGCAATGGCCATTTTATGTCAGTTCACGGGGGCCATTGTATATCATTTCACAATGGCCATTTTATGTCAGTTTGCAATGGTCATTTTATCTCAGTTGCGGTGGCCAGTATATGTCGGTTCACGGGGGCCATTTTATGTCAGTTCACGGTGGCCATTTTATGTCAGTTCACGGGGGCCATTTTATGTCAGTCCATGGTGGCCATTTATATGTCAGTTCACAATGGCCATTGTATGTCAGTTCACAATCGCTATTTTGTGTCAGTTCACGGTGGCCATTGTATGTCAGTTTACAATGGCCATTTTATGTCAGTTGCAGTGGCCAGTTCATGTCGGTTCACGGGGGCCATTTTATGTCAGTCCATGGTGGCCATTTATATGTCAGTTCACAATGGCCATTGTATGTCAGTTCACAATCGCTATTTTGTGTCAGTTCACGGTGGCCATTGTATGTCAGTTTACAATGGCCATTTTATCTCAGTTGCAGTGGCCAGTTCATGTCGGTTCACGGGGGCCATTTTATGTCAGTTCACGGTGGCCATTTTATGTCAGTTCACGGTGGCCATTTTATGTCAGTTCATGGTGCCCATTTTATGTCAGTTCACGGTGGCCATTTTATCTCAGTTCACAGTGGCCATTTTTGTCAGTTCACGGGGGCCATTTTATTCAGTCGATGGGGGCCATTTTATGTCAGTACATGGTGGCCATTTTATGTCGGTTCACGGTGGTCATTTTATGTCGGTTGACGGGGGCCATTTTATGTCAGCTCGCAATGGCCCTTTTATGTCAGTTCACGGTGGCCATTGTATGTCAGTTCATGGCGGCCATTTTATGTCAGGTCACGGTGGCTATTTTATATTAGCTCATGGCGGCCATTTTATGTCAGTTCACGGGGCCGTTTCATGTCAGTTCACGATGGACATTTTATATCAGTTCACGGGGGCCATTGTATATCAGTTCACGGCAGCCATTTTATGTCAGTTCACAGTGGCCACTGTATGTCAGTTCACAATGGCCATTTTATGTCAGTTTGCAATGGCCATTTTATCTCAGTTCACGGTGGCCATTGTATGTCAGTTCACAATGGCCATTTTATGTCAGTCTGCAATGGCCATTTTATCTCAGTTGCGGTGGCCAGTTCATGTCGGTTCACAGGGGACATTTTATGTCAGTTCACGGTGGCCATTTTATGTCAGTTCACGGGGGCCATTTTATGTCAGTTCACGGGGGCCATTTTATGTCAGTTCACGGGTGCCTTTTTATGTCAGGTCGCAATGGCCATTTTATGTCAGTTCACGGCGGCCATTGTATATCAGTTCACAGTGGCCATTTTATTTCCGGTCACAGTGGCCATTTTATGTCAGTTCACAATGGCCATTTTATATCAGTTCAAGGGGGCCATTGTATGTCAGTTCAGAATGGACAGTTTATGTCAGTTCACGGGGGCCTTTTTATGTCAGGTCGTAATGGCCATTTTATGTCAGTTCACGGCGGCCATTGTATATCAGTTCACAGTGGCCATTTTATTTCAGTTCACAGTGGCCATTTTATGTCAGTTCACAATGGCAATTTTATGTCAGTTCAAGGGGGCCATTGTATGTCAGTTCAGAATGGACAGTTTATATCAGTCCACGGGGGCCTTTTTATGTCAGGTCGCAATGGCCATTTATATCAGTTCACAATGGCCATTTTATGTCTGCTCACATTGGCCATTTTATGTCAGTTCAAGGGGGCCATTGTATGTCAGTTCACAATGGACAGTTTATGTCAGTTCACGGGGGCCATTTTCTGTCAGTTCACGGTGGCCATTGTTTGTCAGTTCACAGTGGACATTTTATGTCAGTTCAAGGTGGCCATTGTATGTCAGTTCACAATGGCCATTTTATGTCTGGTCACATTGGCCATTTTATGTCAGTTCAAGGGGGCCATTGTATGTCAGTTCACAATGGACAGTTTACGTCAGTTCACGGGGGCCAAATTATGTCAGTTCACGGGTGCCTTTTTATGTCAGGTCGCAATGTCCATTTTATGTCAGTTCACGGCGGCCATTGTATATCAGTTCACAGTGGCCGTTTTATTTCAGTTCACAGTGGCCATTTTATGTCAGTTCACAATAGCCATTTTATGTCAGTTCATGGGGGCCATTGTATGTCAGTTCAGAATGGACAGTTTATATCAGTTCACGGGGGCCTTTTTATGTCAGGTCGCAATGGCCATTTTATGTCAGTTCACAATGGCCATTTTATGTCTGCTCACAATGGCCATTTTATGTCAGTTCAAGGGGGTCATTGTATGTCAGTTCACAATGGACAGTTTATGTCAGTTCACGGGGGCTGTTTTATGTCAGGTCGCAATGGCCATTTTATGTCAGTTCACGGGGGCCATTGTATGTCAGTTCACAATGGCCATTGTATGTCAGTTCACAATGGCCATTTTTTGTCAGTTCACAGTGACCATTTTATGCCAGTTCACGGCAGCCATTGTATATCAGTTCATAGCGGCCATTTTATTTCAGTTCAGAGTGGCCATTTTATGTCCGTTCACAATGGCCATTTTATGTCAGTTCATGGGGGCCATTGTATGTCAGTTCAGAATGGACAGTTTATATCAGTTCACAGGGGCCTTTTTATGTCAGGTCGCAATGGCCATTTTATGTCAGTTCACAATGGCCATTTTATTTCTGCTCACAATGGCCATTTTATGTCAGTTCAAGGGGGTCATTGTATGTCAGTTCACAATGGACAGTTTATGTCAGTTCACGGGGGCTGTTTTATGTCAGGTCGCAATGGCCATTTTATGTCAGTTCACGGGGGCCATTGTATGTCAGTTCACAATGGCCATTGTATGTCAGTTCACAATGGCCATTTTTTGTCAGTTCACAGTGACCATTTTATGCCAGTTCACGGCAGCCATTGTATATCAGTTCACAGCGGCCATTTCATGTCAGTTCACAATGGCCGTTTTATGTCAGTTCACGGTGGCCATAGTATATCTGTTCACAATGCCATTTTATGTCAGTTCACGGGGTCCATTTTATGTCAGTACATGGTGGCCATTTTATGTCTGTTCACAATGGTCATTTTATGTCAGTTCACGGTGGCCATTGTATGTCAGTTCACAGTGGACATTTTATGTCAGTTCACGGTGGCCATTGTATGTCAGTTCACGGTGGTCATTTTATGTCTGTTCACAATGGCCATTTTATGTCAGTTCATGGTGGCCATTGTATGTCAGTTCACAATGGCCATTGTATGTCAGTTCACAGTGGACATTTTATGTCAGTTCATGGTGGCCATTGTATGTCAGTTCACAATGGCCATTGTATGTCAGTTCGCAATGGCCATTTTATGTCAGTTCACAATGGCCATTTTATGTCAGTTCATGGTGGCCATTGTATGTCAGTTAACAATGGCCACTGTATGTCAGTTCACAATGGCCATTGTATGTCAGTTCACATAGGCCATGTTATGTCAGTTTGCAATGGCCATTTTATCTCAGTTGCGGTGGCAAGTTCATGTCGGTTCACGGGGGCCATTTTATGTCAGTTCACGGTGGCCATTTTATGTCAGTTCACGGGGGCCATTTTATGTCAGTTCATGGTGGCCATTTTATCTCAGTTCACGGTAGCCATTTTATGTCAGTTCACGGTGGCCATTTTATGTCAGTTCACGGTGGCCATTGTATGTCAGTTCACGGTGGCCATTTTATGTCAGGTCACGGTGGCTATTTTATGTTAGCTCACGGCAGCCATTTTATGTCCATTCGCGGTGACCATTTAATGTCAGTTCATGGCAGCCATTTTATGTCAGTTCACGGTGGTCATTTTATATTGGTTGAAGGGGGGCATTTTATGTCAGCTCGCAATGGCCATTTTATGTCAGTTCACGGTGGCCATGTTATGTCCGTTCACGTTGGCCATTTTATGTCAGTTCACGGCAGCCATTTTATGTCAGTTCACGGTGGCCATTTTATGTCAGTTCACAATGGACAGTTTATGTCAGTTCAGAGCCATCCCACAGCCAGCACTGCCTGTGCTCCACCGACACAGCCATCACTGTCAGTGCTCCCCCCACACAGCCAGCACTGTCAGTGCTCCCCCCACACAGCCAGCACTGTCAGTGCTCCACCCACACAGCCATCACTGCCAGTGCCTCGTCACAACAGCCAGCAATGTCAGTGCTCCCACCACACAGCCAGCACTGTCAGTGCTCCACCGACACAGCCATCACTGTCAATGCTCCCCCCACAGCCAGCACTGTCAGTGCTCCCAACACACAGCCAGCACTGTCAGTGCTCCCCCACACTGCCAGCACTGTCAGTACTCCCCCCACACAGCCAGCACTGTCAGTGCTCCCGCCACACAGCGAGCACTGTCAGTGCGCCCACCACACAGCCAGCACTGACAGGGCTCCCCCCCCACACAGCCAGCACTGTCAGTGCTCCCCCACACATAGCCAGCACTGTCAGTGCTCCCCCACACATCCAGCACTGTCAGTGCTCCCACCACATAGCCAGCACTGTCAGTGTTCCCCCACACAGCCAGCAATGCCAGTGCTCCCACCACACCGCCAGCACAGTCAGTGCTCCCCCCACACAGCCAGCACTGTCAGTGCTCCCCACACAGCCAGCACTGTCAGTGCTCCCCACACAGCCAGCACGGTCAGTGCTCCCCCACAGCCAGCACTGTCAGTGCTCCCCACACAGCCAGCACTGTCAGTGCTCCCCCCACACAGCCAGCACTGTCAGTGCTCCCCCACACAGCCAGCACTGTCAGTGTTCCCCCACAGCCAGCACTGTCAGTGCTCCCCACACAGCCAGCACTGTCAGTGCTCCCCCCACACAGCCAGCACTGTCAGTGCTCCCACCACACAGCCAGCACTGTCAGTGCTCCCCCACACAGCCAGAACTGTCAGTGCTCCCACCACACAGCCAGCACTGTCAGTGCTCCCCCACACAGTCAGCCCTGTCAGTGCTCCCACCACACAGCCAGCACTGTCAGTGCTCCCCCACACAGCCAGCACTGTCAGTGTTCCCCCAACACAGCCAGCACTGTCAGTGCTCCCCCCACAGCCAGCACTGTCAGTGCTCCCCCACACAGCCAGCACTGTCAGTGCTCCCACCACACAGCCAGCACTGTCAGTGCTCCCCACACAGCCAGCACCGTCAGTGCTCCCCCACACAGCCAGCACTGTCAGTGCTCCCCCACAAAGCCAGCACTGTCAGAGCTCCCCCACACAGCCAGCACTGTCAGCGCTCCCACCACACAGCCAGCACTGTCAGTGCTCCCACCACACAGCCAGCACTGTCGGTGCTCCCCCCACACAGCCAGCACTGTCAGTGCTCCCCCCACACAGCCAGAACTGTCAGTGATCCCCCCACACAGCCAGCACTGTCAGTGCTCCCCCCACCCAGCCAGCACTGTCAGTGCTCCCCCCACACAGCCAGCACTGCCAGTGCTCCCCCTACACAGCCAGCACTGTCAGTGTTCCCCTCACACAGCCAGCACTGTCAGTGCTCCCCCACAGAGCCAGCACTGTCAGTCCTCCACCCACACAGCTAGCACTGTCAGTGCTCCCACCACACAGCCAGCACTGTCAGTGCTCCACCACACAGCCAGCACTGTCAGTGCTCCCACCACAAAGCCAGCACTGTCAGCGCTCCCCCACACAGCCAGCACTGTCCGTGCTCCCCCCACACAGCCAGCACTGCCAGTGCTCCCCCACACAGCCAGCACTGTCAGTGCTCCCCACACAGCCAGCACTGTCAGTGCTCCCCCACACAGCCAGCACTGCCAGTGCTCCCACCACACAGCCAGCACTGTCAGTGCTCCCCCCACACAGCCAGCAATGTCAGTGCTCACCCCACACAGCCAGCACTGTCAGTGCTCCCCCCACACAGCCAGCACTGTCAGTGCTCACCCCACACAGCCAGCACTGTCAGTGCTCCCCCACACAGCCAGCACTGTCAGTGCTCCCCGCACACAGCCAGCACTGTCAGTGCTCCCCCCCACAGCCAGCACTGTCAGTGCTCCCCCACACAGCCAGCACTGTCAGTGCTCCCACCACACAGCCAACACTGTCAGTGCTCACCCCACACAGCCAGCACTGTCAGTGCTCCCCCCACACAGCCAGCACTGTCAGTGCTCCCCCAAGCAGCCAGCACTGTCAGTGCTCCTACCACACAGCCAGCACTGTAGGTGCTCCCCCACACAGCCAGCACTGTCAGTGCTCCCACCACACAGCCAGCACTGTCAGTGCTCCCCACCACACAGCCAGCACTGTTAGTGTTCCCCACGCCCCAGACCCAGCTCCTGATTCGCTGAGAGGCTGTCAGTCAACGCCAGGAGATACTGATTGGCTGAGAGACTGTCAGTCAGCGGCTGGAGCTCCTGAGTGGCTGAGAGACTGTCAGTCAGCGGCTGGAGCTCCTGATTGGTTGAGAGACTGTCAGTCAGCGGTTGGAACTCCTGATTGGCTGAGGGGCCTACAGTCAGTTTTATTTTCTCATTAATTTAGTAATTGATGCAACCGGATATTTCACCGCGATCTTGATCTGCTCCCTGAACCTGGACTGAGTCACCACATAAATAAATGTGCTCCCCCACACAGCCAGCACTGCCAGTGCTCCCAACATACAGCCAGCTCTGCCCGTGCTCCCACCACAATGCCAGCACTGTCAGTGCTCCCACCACACAGCCAGCACTGTCAGTGCTCCCCCCACACAGCCAGCCCTGTCAGTGCTCCACCCACACAGCCAGCACTGTCAGTGCTCCCAACACACAGCCAGCACTGTCAGTGCTCCCCCACACAACCAGCACAGTCAGTGCTTCCCCCACACAGCCAGCACTGTCAGTGCTCCCCCACACAGCCAGCACTGTCAGTGCTCCCCCCACACAGCCAGCCCTGTCAGTGCTCACCCCACACATCCAGCACTGTCAGTGCTCCCCCACACAGCCAGCACTGCCAGTGCTCCCACCACACAGCCAGCACTGCCAGTGCTCCCATCACACAGCAAGCACTGCCAGTGCTCCACCCACACAGCCAGCACTGTCAGTGCTCCGAACACACAGCCAGCACTGTCAGTGCTCCCACCACACAGCCAGCACTGTCAGTGCTCCCACCCACACATCCAGCACTGTCAGTGCTCCCACCACACAGCCAGCACTGTCAGTGCTCCCACCACACAGCCAGAACTGTCAGTTCTCTCCCACACAGCCAGCACTGTCAGTGCTCCCACCCCACAGCCAGCACTGTCAGTGCTCACCCCACACAGCCAGCACTGTGAGTGCTCCCCACACAGCCAGCACTGTCAGTGCTCCCCGCACACAGCCAGCACTGTCAGTGCTCCCCCCACAGCCAGCACTGTCAGTGCTCCCCCCACACAGCCAGCACTGTCAGTGCTCCCACCACACAGCCAGCACTGTCAGTGCTCACCCCACACAGCCAGCACTGTCAGTGCTCCCAACACACAGCCAGCACTGTCAGTGCTCCCCCCACACAGCCAGCACTGTCAGTGCTCCACCACACAGCCAGCACTGTCAGTGCTCCCCCCACACAGCCAGCACTGTCAGTCCTCCCACCACAAAGCCAGCACTGTCAGTGCTCCCCCACACAGCCAGCACTGTCAGTGCTCCCCACACAGCCAGCACTGTCAGTGCTCCCACACACAGCCTGCACTGTCAGTGCTCCCCTTACACATCCAGCACTGTCAGTGCTCCCAACACACAGCCAGCACTGTCAGTGTTCTCCCCACACAGCCAGCAATGCCAGTGCTCCCACCACACCGCCAGCACCGTCAGTGCTCCCCCCCCCACCGCCAGCAATGTCAGTGCTCCGCCCACACAGCCAGCACTGTCAGTGCTCCACCACACAGCCAGCACTGTCAGTGCTCCCCATACACAGCCAGCACTGTCAGTGTTCCCCCCACACAGCCAGCACTGTCAGTGCTCCCCACACAGCCAGCACTGTCAGTGCTCCCCCACACAGCCAGCACTGTCAGAGCTCCCCCACAAAACAAACACTGTCAGTGCTCCCAGCACACAGCCAGCACTGTCAGTGCTCCCACCACACAGCCAGCACTGTCAGTGCTCCCCCACCACAGCCAGCAATGTCAGTGCTCCGCCCACACAGCCAGCACTGTCAGTGCTCCACCACACAGCCAGCACTGTCAGTGCTCCCCACACACAGCCAGCACTGTCAGTGTTCCCCCCACACAGCCAGCACTGTCAGTGCTCCCCACACAGCCAGCACTGTCAGTGCTCCCCCACACAGCCAGCACTGTCAGAGCTCCCCCACACAGCCAGCACTGTCAGTGCTCCCACCACACAGCCAGAACTGTCAGTGCTCCCACCACACAGCCAGCACTGTCAGTGCTCCCCCACACAGCCAGCACTGTCAGTGCTCCCCCCACACAGCCAGCACTGCCAGTGCTCCCCCACACAGCCAGAACTGTCAGTGATCCCCCACACAGCCAGCACTGTCAGTGCTCCCCCCACCCAGCCAGCACTGTCAGTGCTCCCCTCACACAAACAGCACTGTCAGTGCTCCCCCACAGAGCCAGCACTGTCAGTCCTCCAACCACACAGCCAGCACTGTCAGTGCTCACCCCACACAGCCAGCACTGTCAGTGCTCCCAACACACAGCCAGCACTGTCAGTGCTCCCCCCACACAGCCAGCACTGCCAGTGCTCCCACCACACAGCCAGCACTGCCAGTGCTCCCCCACACAGCCAGCCCTGTCTGTGCTCACCCCACACAGCCAGCACTGTCAGTGCTCCGAACACACAGCCAGCACTGTCAGTGCTCCCACCACACAGCCAGCACTGTCAGTGCTCCCACCCACACATCCAGCACTGTCAGTGCTCCCACCACACAGCCAGCACTGTCAGTGCTCCCACCACACAGCCAGAACTGTCAGTGCTCTCCCACACAGCCAGCACTGTCAGTGCTCCCACCCCACAGCCAGCACTGTCAGTGCTCACCCCACACAGCCAGCACTGTGAGTGCTCCCCACACAGCCAGCACTGTCAGTGCTCCCCGCACACAGCCAGCACTGTCAGTGCTCCCCCCACAGCCAGCACTGTCAGTGCTCCCCCCACACAGCCAGCACTGTCAGTGCTCCCACCACACAGCCAGCACTGTCAGTGCTCATCCCACACAGCCAGCACTGTCAGTGCTCCCAACACACAGCCAGCACTGTCAGTGCTCCCCCACACAGCCAGCACTGTCAGTGCTCCCCCACACAGCCAGCACTGTCAGTGCTCCCCCCACACAGCCAGCACTGTCAGTCCTCCCACCACACAGCCAGCACTGTCAGTGCTCCCCCACACAGCCAACACTGTCAGTGCTCCCCACACAGCCAGCACTGTCAGTGCTCCCACACACAGCCTGCACTGTCAGTGCTCCCCCACACATCCAGCACTTTCAGTGCTCCCACCACACAGCCAGCACTGTCAGTGTTCCCCCCACACAGCCAGCAATGCCAGTGCTCCCACCACACCGCCAGCACCGTCAGTGCTCCCCCACCCCCACCGCCTGCAATGTCAGTGCTCCGCCCACACAGCCAGCACTGTCAGTGCTCCACCACACAGCCAGCACTGTCAGTGCTCCCCATACACAGCCAGCACTGTCAGTGTTCCCCCCACACAGCCAGCACTGTCAGTGCTCCCCACACAGCCAGCACTGTCAGTGCTCACCCACACAGCCAGCACTGTCAGAGCTCCCCCACAAAACCAACACTGTCAGTGCTCCCAGCACACAGCCAGCACTGTCAGTGCTCCCACCACACAGCCAGCACTGTCAGTGTTCCCCCACCACAGCCAGCAATGTCAGTGCTCCGCCCACACAGCCAGCACTGTCAGTGCTCCACCACACAGCCAGCACTGTCGGTGTTCCCCCCACACAGCCAGCACTGTCAGTGCTCCCCACACAGCCAGCACTGTCAGTGCTCCCCCACACAGCCAGCACTGTCAGTGCTCCCCCCACAGCCAGCACTGTCAGTGCTCCCCCCACACAGCCAGCACTGTCAGTGCTCCCACCACACAGCCAGCACTGTCAGTGCTCATCCCACACAGCCAGCACTGTCAGTGCTCCCAACACACAGCCAGCACTGTCAGTGCTCCCCCACACAGCCAGCACTGTCAGTGCTCCCCCACACAGCCAGCACTGTCAGTGCTCCCCCACACAGCCAGCACTGTCAGTCCTCCCACCACACAGCCAGCACTGTCAGTGCTCCCCCACACAGCCAACACTGTCAGTGCTCCCCACACAGGTGCACTGTCAGTGCTCCCACACACAGCCTGCACTGTCAGTGCTCCCCCACACATCCAGCACTTTCAGTGCTCCCACCACACAGCCAGCACTGTCAGTGTTCCCCCCACACAGCCAGCAATGCCAGTGCTCCCACCACACCGCCAGCACCGTCAGTGCTCCCCCACCCCCACCGCCTGCAATGTCAGTGCTCCGCCCACACAGCCAGCACTGTCAGTGCTCCACCACACAGCCAGCACTGTCAGTGCTCCCCATACACAGCCAGCACTGTCAGTGTTCCCCCCACACAGCCAGCACTGTCAGTGCTCCCCACACAGCCAGCACTGTCAGTGCTCACCCACACAGCCAGCACTGTCAGAGCTCCCCCACAAAACCAACACTGTCAGTGCTCCCAGCACACAGCCAGCACTGTCAGTGCTCCCACCACACAGCCAGCACTGTCAGTGTTCCCCCACCACAGCCAGCAATGTCAGTGCTCCGCCCACACAGCCAGCACTGTCAGTGCTCCACCACACAGCCAGCACTGTCGGTGTTCCCCCCACACAGCCAGCACTGTCAGTGCTCCCCACACAGCCAGCACTGTCAGTGCTCCCCCACACAGCCAGCACTGTCAGAGCTCCCCACACAGCCAGCACTGCCAGTGCTCCCCCCACACAGCCAGAACTGTCAGTGATCCCCCACACAGCCAGCACTGTCAGTGCTCCCCCCACACAGCCAGCACTGTCAGTGCTCCCCTCACACAGCCAGCACTGTCAGTGCTCCCCCACAGAGCCAGCACTGTCAGTCCTCCACCCACACAGCCAGCACTGTCAGTGCTCACCCCACACAGCCAGCACTGTCAGTGCTCCCAACACACAGCCAGCACTGTCAGTGTTCCCCCCACACAGCCAGCACTGCCAGTGCTCCCACCACACAGCCAGCACTGCCAGTGCTCCACCACACAGCCAGCCCTGTCTGTGCTCACCCCACACAGCCAGCACTGTCAGTGCTCCGAACACACAGCCAGCACTGTCAGTGCTCCCACCACACAGCCAGCACTGTCAGTGCTCCCACCCACACATCCAGCACTGTCAGTGCTCCCACCACACAGCCAGCACTGTCAGTGCTCCCACCACACAGCCAGAACTGTCAGTGCTCTCCCACACAGCCAGCACTGTCAGTGCTCCCACTCCACAGCCAGCACTGTCAGTGCTCACCCCACACAGCCAGCACTGTGAGTGCTCCCCACACAACCAGCACTGTCAGTGCTCCCCGCACACAGCCAGCACTGTCAGTGCTCCCCCCACAGCCAGCACTGTCAGTGCTCCCCCCACACAGCCAGCACTGTCAGTGCTCCCACCACACAGCCAGCACTGTCAGTGCTCACCCCACACAGCCAGCACTGTCAGTGCTCCCAACACACAGCCAGCACTGTCAGTGTTCCCCCCACACAGCCAGCACTGTCAGTGCTCCCCCACACAGCCAGCACTGTCAGTGCTCCCCCCACACAGCCAGCACTGTCAGTCCTCCCACCACACAGCCAGCACTGTCAGTGCTCCCCCACACAGCCAGCACTGTAAGTGCTCCCCCCACACAGCCAGCACTGTCAATGCTCCCACACACAGCCTGCACTGTCAGTGCTCCCCCACACATCCAGCACTGTCAGTGCTCCCACCACACAGCCAGCACTGTCAGTGTTCCCCCCACACAGCCAGCAATGCCAGTGCTCCCACCACACCGCCAGCACAGTCAGTACTCCCCCCCACCGCCAGCAACGTCAGTGCTCCGCCCACACAGCCAGCACTGTCAGTGCTCCACCACACAGCCAGCACTGTCAGTGCTCCCCATACACAGCCAGCACTGTCAGTGTTCCCCCCACACAGCCAGCACTGTCAGTGCTCCCCACACAGCCAGCACTGTCAGTGCTCCCCCACACAGCAAGCACTGTCAGAGCTCCCCCACAAAACCAACACTGTCAGTGCTCCCAGCACACAGTCAGCACTGTCAGTGCTCCCACCACACAGCCAGCACTGTCAGTGCTCCCCCACCACAGCCAGCAATGTCAGTGCTCCGCCCACACAGCAAGCACTGTCAGTGCTCCACCACACAGCCAGCACTGTCAGTGCTCCCCACACACAGCCAGCACTGTCAGTGTTCCCCCCACACAGCCAGCACTGTCAGTGCTCCCCACACAGCCAGCACTGTCAGTGCTCCCACCACACAGCCAGCACTGTCAGTGCTCCCACCACACAGCCAGCACTGTCAGTGCTCCCACCACACAGCCAGCACTGTCAATGCTCCCCCACACAGCCAGCACTGTCAGTGCTCCCCCACACAGCTAGCACTGCCAGTGCTCCCCCCACACAGCCAGAACTGTCAGTGATCCCCCCACACAGCCAGCACTGTCAGTGCCCCCCACCCAGCCAGCACTGTCAGTGCTCCCCTCACACAGCCAGCACTGTCAGTGCTCCCCCACAGAGCCAGCACTGTCAGTCCTCCACCCACACAGCCAGCACTGTCAGTGCTCACCCCACACAGCCAGCACTGTCAGTGCTCCCAACACACAGCCAGCACTGTCAGTGCTCCCCCCACACAGCCAGCACTGCCAGTGCTCCCACCACACAGCCAGCACTGCCAGTGCTCCCATCACACAGCAAGCACTGCCAGTGCTCCACACACACAGCCAGCACTGTCAGTGCTCCGAACACACAGCCAGCACTGTCAGTGCTCCCAACACACAGCCAGCACTGTCAGTGCTCCCACCCACACAGCCAGCACTGTCAGTGCTCCCACCACACAGCCAGCACTGTCAGTGCTCCCACCACACAGCCAGCACTGTCAGTGCTCTCCCACACAGCCAGCACTGTCAGTGCTCCCACCCCACAGCCAGCACTGTCAGTGCTCACCCCACACAGCCAGCACTGTGAGTGCTCCCCACACAGCCAGCACTGTCAGTGCTCCCCGCGCACAGCCAGCACTGTCAGTGCTCCCCCCACAACCAGCACTGTCAGTGCTCCCCCCACACAGCCAGCACTGTCAGTGCTCCCACCACACAGCCAGCACTGTCAGTGCTCACCCCACACAGCCAGCACTGTCAGTGCTCCCAACACACAGCCAGCACTGTCAGTGCTCCCCCACACAGCCAGCACTGTCAGTGCTCCCCCACACAGCCAGCACTGTCAGTGCTCCCCCCACACAGCCAGCACTGTCAGTCCTCCCACCACACAGCCAGTACTGTCAGTGCTCCCCCACACAGCCAGCACTGTCAGTGCTCCCCCCACACAACCAGCACTGTCAGTGCTCCCCCGCACAGCCAGCACTGTCTGTGCTCCCCCACACAGCCAGCACTGTCAGTGCTCCCACCACACAGCCAGCACTGTCAGTGCTCCCACCACACAGCCAGCACTGTCAGTGCTCTCCCACACAGCCAGCAATGTCAGTGCTCCCACCCCACAGCCAGCACTGTCAGTGCTCACCCCACACAGCCAGCACTGTCTGTGCTCCCCCACACAGCCAGCACTGTCAGTGCTCCCCCACACAGCCAGCACTGTCAGT
The DNA here is from genome assembly GCF_047496885.1 of Scyliorhinus torazame. Taxonomy (NCBI): domain Eukaryota; kingdom Metazoa; phylum Chordata; class Chondrichthyes; order Carcharhiniformes; family Scyliorhinidae; genus Scyliorhinus; species Scyliorhinus torazame. The sequence goes on from NC_092711.1 coordinate 36,003,187, forward strand.
GCTCCCCCACACAGCCAGCACTGTCAGTGCTCCCCCACACAGCCAGCACTTTCAGTCTTCCCACCACACAGCCAGCACTGTCAGTGCTCCCCCACACAGCCAGCACTGTCCGTGCTCCCCCCACACAACCAGCACTGTCAGTGCTCCCCCGCACAGCCAGCACTGTCAGTGCTCCCCCACACAGCCAGCACTGTCAGTGCTCCCACCACACAGCCTGCACTGTCAGTGCTCCCCCACACATCCAGCACTGTCAGTGCTCCCACCACACAGCCAGAACTGTCAGTGTTCCCCCCACACAGCCAGCAATGCCAGTGCTCCCACCACACCGCCAGCACAGTCAGTGCTCCCCCACACAACCAGCACTGTCAGTGCTCCACCACACGGCCAGCACAGTCAGTGCTCCAGCACACAGCCAGCACTGTCAGTGCTCCACCACACAGCCAGCACTGTCAGTGCTCCCACCACACAGCCCGCACTGTCAGTGCTCCCCCACACAGCCAGCACTGTCAGTGCTCCCACCACACAGCCAGCACTGTCAGTGCTCCCCCACACAGCCAGCACTGTCAGTGCTCCCCCACACAGCCAGCACTGTCAGTGCTCCGCCCACACAGCCAGCACTGTCAGTCCTCCCACCACACAGCCAGTACTGTCAGTGCTCCCCCACACAGCCAGCACTGTCAGTGCTCCCCCCACACAACCAGCACTGTCAGTGCTCCCCCGCACAGCCAGCACTGTCTGTGCTCCCCCACACAGCCAGCACTGTCAGTGCTCCCACCACACAGCCAGCACTGTCAGTGCTCCCACCACACAGCCAGCACTGTCAGTGCTCTCCCACACAGCCAGCACTGTCAGTGCTCCCACCCCACAGCCAGCACTGTCAGTGCTCACCCCACACAGCCAGCACTGTGAGTGTCCCCACACAGCCAGCACTGTCAGTGCTCCCCGCACACAGCCAGCACTGTCAGTGCTCCCCCCACAGCCAGCACTGTCAGTGCTCCCCCCACACAGCCAGCACTGTCAGTCCTCCCACCACACAGCCAGCACTGTCAGTGCTCACCCCACACAGCCAGCACTGACAGTGCTCCCAACACACAGCCAGCACTGTCAGTGCTCCCCCACACAGCCAGCACTGTCAGTGCTCCCCCACACAGCCAGCACTGTCAGTGCTCCCCCACACAGCCAGCACTGTCAGTGCTCCCCCACACAGCCAGCACTTTCAGTCCTCCCACCACACAGCCAGCACTGTCAGTGCTCCCCCACACAGCCAGCACTGTCAGTGCTCCCCCACACAACCAGCACTGTCAGTGCTCCCCCGCACAGCCAGCACTGTCAGTGCTCCCACCACACAGCCTGCACTGTCAGTGCTCCCCCACACTTCCAGCACTGTCAGTGCTCCCACCACACAGCCAGAACTGTCAGTGTTCCCCCCACACAGCCAGCAATGCCAGTGCTCCCACCACACCGCCAGCACAGTCAGTGCTCCCCCACACAACCAGCACTGTCAGTGCTCCACCACACAGCCAGCACAGTCAGTGCTCCAGCACACAGCCAGCACTGTCAGTGCTCCACCACACAGCCAGCACTGTCAGTGCTCCCACCACACAGCCCGCACTGTCAGTGCTCCCCCCACACAGCCAGCACTGTCAGTGCTCCCCCACACAGCCAGCACTGTCAGTGCTCCCCTCACACAGCCAGCACTGCCCGTGCTCCCCCACACAGCCAGCACTGTCAGTGCTCCCCCCACACAGCCAGCACTGCCAGTGCTCCCCCCACACAGCCAGCACTGTCATTGCTCCCCCACAGAACCAGCACTGTCAGAGTTCGCCCCACATAGCCAGCACTGTCAGTCCTCCCCCCACACAGCCAGCACTGTTAGTGCTCCTACCACACAGCCAGCACTGTCAATGCTCCCCACACAGCCAGCACTATCAGTGGTCCCCCACACAGCCAGCACTGCCAGTGCTCCCACCACACAGCCAGCACTGCCCGTGCTCCCACCACACAGCCAGCACTGTCAGTGCTCCCACAACACAGCCAGCACTGTCTGTGCTCCCCCCCCCACACAGCCAACACTGTCAGTGCTCACCCCACACAGCCAGCACTGTCAGTGCTCCCCCAACACAGCCAGCACTGTCAGTGCTCACCCCACACAGCCAGCACTGTCAGTGCTCCCCCACACAGCCAGCACTGTCAGTGCTCCCCGCACACAGCCAGCACTGTCAGTGCTCCCCCCACAGCCAGCACTGTCAGTGCTCCCCCCACACAGACAGCACTGTCAGTGCTCCCACCACACAGCCAGCACTGTCAGTGCTCCCCCCACACAGCCAGCACTGTCAGTGCTCCCCCACGCAGCCAGCACTGTCAGTGCTCCCCCACACAGCCAGCACTGTCAGTGCTCCCACCACACAACCAGCACTGTCAGTGCTCCCCCACACAGCCTGCACTGTCAGTTCTCCCACCACACAGGCAGCACAGTCAGTGCTCCCCCACACAGCCAGCTCTGTCAGTGCTCCCCCACAGACCCAGCACTGTCAGTGCTCCCCACACAACCAGCACTGTCAGTGCTCCCCCACACAGCCAGCACTGTCAGTGCTCCCCCACAGAGCCAGCACTGTCAGTGTTCCCACCACACAGCCAGCACTGTCAGTGCTCCCCACACAGCCTGCACTGTGAGTGCTCCCCCACACAGCCACCACGTTCAGTGCTCCCACCACACAGCCAGCACTGTCAGTGCTCACCCCACACAGCCAGCACTGTCAGTGCTCCCAACACACAGCCAGCACTGTCAGTGCTCCCCCCACACAGCCAGCACTGCCAGTGCTCCCACCACACAGCCAGCACTGCCAGTGCTCCCCCACACAGCCAGCCCTGTCTGTGCTCACCCCACACAGCCAGCACTGTCAGTGCTCCGAACACACAGCCAGCACTGTCAGTGCTCCCACCACACAGCCAGCTGTGTCAGTGCTCCCACCCACACATCCAGCACTGTCAGTGCTCCCACCACAAAGCCAGCACTGTCAGTGCTCCCACCACACAGCCAGAACTGTCAGTGCTCTCCCACACAGCCAGCACTGTCAGTGCTCCCACCCCACAGCCAGCACTGTCAGTGCTCACCCCACACAGCCAGCACTGTGAGTGCTCCCCACACAGCCAGCACTGTCAGTGCTCCCCGCACACAGCCAGCACTTTCAGTGCTCCCCCCACAGCCAGCACTGTCAGTGCTCCCCCCACACAGCCAGCACTGTCAGTGCTCCCACCACACAGCCAGCACTGTCAGTGCTCACCCCACACAGCCAGCACTGTCAGTGCTCCCAACACACAGCCAGCACTGTCAGTGCTCCCCCCACACAGCCAGCAAAGTCAGTGCACCCCCACACAGCCAGCACTGTCAGTGCTCCCCCCACACAGCCAGCACTGTCAGTCCTCCCACCACCCAGCCAGCACTGTCAGTGCTCCCCCACACAGCCAGCACTGTCAGTGCTCCCCCCACACAGCCAGCACTGTCAGTGCTCCCCCCACACAGCCAGCACTGTCAGTGCTCCCACACACAGCCTGCACTGTCAGTGCTCCCCCACACATCCAGCACTGTCAGTGCTCCCACCACACAGCCAGCACTGTCAGTGTTCTCCCCACACAACCAGCACTGTCAGTGCTCCCCCGCACAGCCAGCACTGTCAGTGCTCCCCACACAGCCAGCACTGTCAGTGCTCCCACCACACAGCCAGCACTGTCAGTGCTCCCCCACACATCCAGCACTGTCAGTGCTCCCACCACACAGCCAGAACTGTCAGTGTTCCCCCCACACAGCCAGCAATGCCAGTGCTCCCACCACACCGCCAGCACAGTCAGTGCTCCCCCACACAACCAGCACTGTCAGTGCTCCACCAAACAGCCAGCACAGTCAGTGCTCCAGCACACAGCCAGCACTGTCAGTGCTCCACCACACAGCCAGCACTGTCAGTGCTCCCACCACACAGCCCGCACTGTCAGTGCTCCCACCACACAGCCAGAACTGTCAGTGCTCTCCCACACAGCCAGCACTGTCAGTGCTCCCACCCCACAGCCAGCACTGTCAGTGCTCACCCCACACAGCCAGCACTGTGAGTGCTCCCCACACAGCCAGCACTGTCAGTGCTCCCCGCACACAGCCAGCACTTTCAGTGCTCCCCCCACAGCCAGCACTGTCAGTGCTCCCCCCACACAGCCAGCACTGTCAGTGCTCCCACCACACAGCCAGCACTGTCAGTGCTCACCCCACACAACCAGCACTGTCAGTGCTCCCAACACACAGCCAGCACTGTCAGTGCTCCCCCACACAGCCAGCAAAGTCAGTGCACCCCCACACAGCCAGCACTGTCAGTGCTCCCCCCACACAGCCAGCACTGTCAGTCCTCCCACCACCCAGCCAGCACTGTCAGTGCTCCCCCACACAGCCAGCACTGTCAGTGCTCCCCCACACAGCCAGCACTGTCAGTGCTCCCACACACAGCCTGCACTGTCAGTGCTCCCCCACACATCCAGCACTGTCAGTGCTCCCACCACACAGCCAGCACTGTCAGTGTTCTCCCCACACAACCAGCACTGTCAGTGCTCCCCCACACAGCCAGCACTGTCAGTGCTCCCACCACACAGCCAGCACTGTCAGTGCTCCCCACACATCCAGCACTGTCAGTGCTCCCACCACACAGCCAGAACTGTCAGTGTTCCCCCCACACAGCCAGCAATGCCAGTGCTCCCACCACACCGCCAGCACAGTCAGTGCTCCCCCACACAACCAGCACTGTCAGTGCTCCACCACACAGCCAGCACAGTCAGTGCTCCAGCACACAGCCAGCACTGTCAGTGCTCCACCACACAGCCAGCACTGTCAGTGCTCCCACCACACAGCCCGCACTGTCAGTGCTCCCCCCACACAGCCAGCACTGTCAGTGCTCCCCCACACAGCCAGCACTGTCAGTGCTCCCCTCACACAGCCAGCACTGCCCGTGCTCCCCCACACAGCCAGCACTGTCAGTGCTCCCCCCACACAGCCAGCACTGCCAGTGCTCCCCCCACACAGCCAGCACTGTCAGTGCTCCCCCACAGAGCCAGCACTGTCAGAGTTCGCCCCACATAGCCAGCACTGTCAGTCCTCCCCCCACACAGCCAGCACTGTTAGTGCTCCTACCACACAGCCAGCACTGTCAGTGCTCCCCACACAGCCAGCACTATCAGTGGTCCCCCCACACAGCCAGCACTGCCAGTGCTCCCACCACACAGCCAGCACTGCCCGTGCTCCCACCACACAGCCAGCACTGTCAGTGCTCCCACCACACAGCCAGCACTGTCTGTGCTCCCCCCCCCCCACACAGCCAGCACTGTCAGTGCTCACCCCACACAGCCAGCACTGTCAGTGCTCCCCCCACACAGCCAGCACTGTCAGTGCTCACCCCACACAGCCAGCACTGTCAGTGCTCCCCCACACAGCCAGCACTGTCAGTGCTCCCCGCACACAGCCAGCACTGTCAGTGCTCCCCCCACAGCCAGCACTGTCAGTGCTCCCCCCACACAGCCAGCACTGTCAGTGCTCCCACCACACAGCCAGCACTGTCAGTGCTCCGCCCACACAGCCAGCATTGTCAGTGCTCCCCCACACAGCCAGCACTGTCAGTGCTCCCCCCACACAGCCAGCACTGTCAGTGCTCCCACCACACAACCAGCACTGTCAGTGCTCCCCCACACAGCCTGCACTGTCAGTTCTCCCACCACACAGCCAGCACAGTCAGTGCTCCCCCACACAGCCAGCTCTGTCAGTGCTCCCCCACAGAGCCAGCACTGTCAGTGCTCCCCACACAACCAGCACTGTCAGTGCTCCCCCACACAGCCAGCACTGTCAGTGCACCCCCACAGAGCCAGCACTGTCAGTGTTCCCACCACACAGCCAGCACTGTCAGTGCTCCCCACACAGCCTGCACTGTGAGTGCTCCCCCACACAGCCACCACGTTCAGTGCTCCCACGACACAGCCAGCACTGTCAGTGCTCACCCCACACAGCCAGCACTGTCAGTGCTCGCAACACACAGCCAGCACTGTCAGTGCTCCCCCCACACAGCCAGCACTGCCAGTGCTCCCACCACACAGCCAGCACTGCCAGTGCTCCCCCACACAGCCAGCCCTGTCTGTGCTCACCCCACACAGCCAGCACTGTCAGTGCTCCGAACACACAGCCAGCACTGTCAGTGCTCCCACCACACAGCCAGCTGTGTCAGTGCTCCCACCCACACATCCAGCACTGTCAGTGCTCCCACCACACAGCCAGCACTGTCAGTGCTCCCACCACACAGCCAGAACTGTCAGTGCTCTCCCACACAGCAAGCACTGTCAGTGCTCCCACCCCACAGCCAGCACTGTCAGTGCTCACCCCACACAGCCAGCACTGTGAGTGCTCCCCAAACAGCCAGCACTGTCAGTGCTCCCCGCACACAGCCAGCACTGTCAGTGCTCCCCCCACAGCCAGCACTGTCAGTGCTCCCCCCACACAGCCAGCACTGTCAGTGCTCCCACCACACAGCCAGCACTGTCAGTGCTCACCCCACACAGCCAGCACTGTCAGTGCTCCCAACACACAGCCAGCACTGTCAGTGCTCCCCCCACACAGCCAGCAAAGTCAGTGCACCCCCACACAGCCAGCACTGTCAGTGCTCCCCCACACAGCCAGCAATGTCAGTCCTCCCACCACCCAGCCAGCACTGTCAGTGCTCCCCCACACAGCCAGCACTGTCAGTGCTCCCCCCACACAGCCAGCACTGTCAGTGCTCCCACACACAGCCTGCACTGTCAGTGCTCCCCCACACATCCAGCACTGTCAGTGCTCCCACCACACAGCCAGCACTGTCAGTGTTCCCCCCACACAGCCAGCAATGCCAGTGCTCCCACCACACCGCCAGCACAGTCAGTGCTCCCCCCCCCACCGCCAGCAATGTCAGTGCTCCGCCCACAGAGCCAGCACTGTCAGTGCTCCACCACACAGCCAGCACTGTCAGTGCTCCCCATACACAGCCAGCACTGTCAGTGTTCCCCCCACACAGCCAGCACTGTCAGTGCTCCCCACACAGCCAGCACTGTCAGTGCTCCCCCACACAGCAAGCATTGTCAGAGCTCCCCCACAAAACCAACATTGTCAGTGCTCCCAGCACACAGCCAGCACTGTCAGTGCTCCCACCACACAGCCAGCACTGTCAGTGCTCCCCCACCACAGCCAGCAATGTCAGTGCTCCGCCCACACAGCCAGCACTGTCAGTGCTCCACCACACAGCCAGCACTGTCAGTGCTCCCCACACACAGCCAGCACTGTCAGTGTTCCCCCCACACAGCCAGCACTGTCAGTGCTCCCCACACAGCCAGCACTGTCAGTGCTCCCCCACACAGCCAGCTCTGTCAGAGCTCCCCCACACAGCCAGCACTGTCAGTGCTCCCACCACACAGCCAGCACTGTCAGTGCTCCCCCACACAGCCAGCACTGTCAGTGCTCCCCCCACACAGCCAGCACTGCCAGTGCTCCCCCCACACATCCAGAACTGTCAGTGATTCCCCCACACAGCCAGCACTGTCAGTGCCCCCCACACAGCCAGCATTGTCAGTGCTCCCCCACACAGCAAGCATTGTCAGAGCTCCCCCACAAAACCAACATTGTCAGTGCTCCCAGCACACAGCCAGCACTGTCAGTGCTCCCACCACACAGCCAGCACTGTCAGTGCTCCCCCACCACAGCCAGCAATGTCAGTGCTCCGCCCACACAGCCAGCACTATCAGTGCTCCACCACACAGCCAGCACTGTCAGTGCTCCCCACACACAGCCAGCACTGTCAGTGTTCCCCCCACACAGCCAGCACTGTCAGTGCTCCCCACACAGCCAGCACTGTCAGTGCTCCCCCACACAGCCAACTCTGTCAGAGCTCCCCCACACAGCCAGCACTGTCAGTGCTCCCACCACACAGCCAGCACTGTCAGTGCTCCCACCACACAGCCAGCACTGTCAGTGCTCCCCCACACAGCCAGCACTGTCAGTGCTCCCCCCACACAGCCAGCACTGCCAGTGCTCCCCCCACACAGCCAGAACTGTCAGTGATCCCCCCACACAGCCAGCACTGTCAGTGCCCCCCACCCAGCCAGCACTGTCAGTGCTCCCCTCACACAGCCAGCACTGTCAGTGCTCCCCCACAGAGCCAGCACTGCCAGTCCTCCACCCACACAGCCAGCACTGTCAGTGCTCACCCCACACAGCCAGCACTGTCAGTGCTCCCAACACACAGCCAGCACTGTCAGTGCTCCCCCCACACAGCCAGCACTGCCAGTGCTCCCACCACACAGCCAGCACTGCCAGTGCTCCCATCACACAGCAAGCACTGCCAGTGCTCCACCCACACAGCCAGCACTGTCAGTGCTCCGAACACACAGCCAGCACTGTCAGTGCTCCCAACACACAGCCAGCACTGTCAGTGCTCCCACCCACACAGCCAGCACTGTCAGTGCTCCCACCACACAGCCAGCACTGTCAGTGCTCCCACCACACAGCCAGCACTGTCAGTGCTCTCCCACACAGCCAGCACTGTCAGTGCTCCCACCCCACAGCCAGCACTGTCAGTGCTCACCCCACACAGCCAGCACTGTGAGTGCTCCCCACACAGCCAGCACTGTCAGTGCTCCCCGCACACAGCCAGCACTGTCAGTGCTCCCCCCACAGCCAGCACTGTCAGTGCTCCCCCCACACAGCCAGCACTGTCAGTGCTCCCACCACACAGCCAGCACTGTCAGTGCTCACCCCACACAGCCAGCACTGTTAGTGCTCCCAACACACAGCCAGCACTGTCAGTGCTCCCCCACACAGCCAGCACTGTCAGTGCTCCCCCACACAGCCAGCACTGTCAGTGCTCCCCCCACACAGCCAGCACTGTCAGTCCTCCCACCACACAGCCAGTACTGTCAGTGCTCCCCCACACAGCCAGCACTGTCAGTGCTCCCCACACAACCAGCACTGTCAGTGCTCCCCGCACAGCCAGCACTGTCAGTGCTTCCCCCACACAGCCAGCACTGTCTGTGCTCCCACCACACAGCCTGCACTGTCAGTGCTCCCCCACACATCCAGCACTGTCAGTGCTCCCAGCACACAGCCAGCACTGTCAGTGTTCCCCCCACACAGCCAGCAATGCCAGTGCTCCCACCACACCGCCAGCACAGTCAGTGCTCCCCCACACAGCCAGCACTGTCAGTGCTCCCACCACACAGCCAGCACTGTCAGTGCTCCCACCACACAGCCAGCACTGTCAGTGCTCTCCCACACAGCCAGCACTGTCAGTGCTCCCACCCCACAGCCAGCACTGTCAGTGCTCACCCCACACAGCCAGCACTGTGAGTGCTCCCCACACAGCCAGCACTGTCAGTGCTCCCCCCACACAGCCAGAACGGTCAGTGATCCCCCCACACAGCCAGCACTGTCAGTGCCCCCCACACAGCCAGCACTGTCAGTGCTCCCCCACACAGCAAGCATTGTCAGAGCTCCCCCACAAAACCAACATTGTCAGTGCCACAAGCACACAGCCAGCACTGTCAGTGCTCCCACCACACAGCAAGCACTGTCAGTGCTCCCCCACCACAGCCAGCAATGTCAGTGCTCCGCCCACACAGCCAGCACTGTCAGTGCTCCACCACACAGCCAGCACTGTCAGTGCTCCCCACACACAGCCAGCACTGTGAGTGTTCCCCCCACACAGCCAGCACTGTCAGTGCTCCCCACACAGCCAGCACTGTCAGTGCTCCCCCACACAGCCAGCTCTGTCAGAGCTCCCCCACACAGCCAGCACTGTCAGTGCTCCCACCACACAGCCAGCACTGTCAGTGCTCCCCCACACAGCCAGCACTGTCAGTGCTCCCCCCACACAGCCAGCACTGCCAGTGCTCCCCCCACACAGCCAGAACTGTCAGTGATCCCCCCACACAGCCAGCACTGTCAGTGCCCCCCACCCAGCCAGCACTGTCAGTGCTCCCCTGACACAGCCAGCACTGTCAGTGCTCCCCCACAGAGCCAGCACTGCCTGTCCTCCACCCACACAGCCAGCACTGTCAGTGCTCACCCCACACAGCCAGCACTGTCAGTGCTCCCCACACAGCCAGCACTGTCAGTGCTCCCCGCACACAGCCAGCACTGTCAGTGTTCCCCCCACACAGCCAGCACTGTCAGTGCTCCCCACACAGCCAGCACTGTCAGTGCTCCCCCACACAGCCAGCTCTGTCAGAGCTCCCCCACACAGCCAGCACTGTCAGTGCTCCCACCACACAGCCAGCACTGTCAGTGCTCCCACCACACAGCCAGCACTGTCAGTGCTCCCCCACACAGCCAGCACTGTCAGCGCTCCCCCCACACAGCCAGCACTGCCAGTGCTCCCCCCACACATCCAGAACTGTCAGTGATCCCCCCACACAGCCAGCACTGTCAGTGCCCCCCACACAGCCAGCATTGTCAGTGCTCCCCCACACAGCAAGCATTGTCAGAGCTCCCCCACAAAACCAACATTGTCAGTGCTCCCAGCACACAGCCAGCACTGTCAGTGCTCCCACCACACAGCTAGCACTGTCAGTGCTCCCGCACCACAGCCAGCAATGTCAGTGCTCCGCCCACACAGCCAGCACTGTCAGTGCTCCACCACACAGCCAGCACTGTCAGTGCTCACCCCACACAGCCAGCACTGTCAGTGCTCCACCACACAGCCAGCACTGTCAGTGCTCCCCACACACAGCCAGCACTGTCAGTGTTCCCCCCACACAGCCAGCACTGTCAGTGCTCCCCACACAGCCAGCACTGTCAGTGCTCCCCCACACAGCCAGCTCTGTCAGAGCTCCCCCACACAGCCAGCACTGTCAGTGCTCCCACCACACAGCCAGCACTGTCAGTGCTCCCACCACACAGCCAGCACTGTCAGTGCTCCCCCACACAGCCAGCACTGTCAGTGCTCCCCCCACACAGCCAGCACTGCCAGTGCTCCCCCCACACATCCAGAACTGTCAGTGATCCCCCCACACAGCCAGCACTGTCAGTGCCCCCCACACAGCCAGCATTGTCAGTGCTCCCCCACACAGCAAGCATTGTCAGAGCTCCCCCACAAAACCAACATTGTCAGTGCTCCCAGCACACAGCCAGCACTGTCAGTGCTCCCACCACACAGCCAGCACTGTCAGTGCTCCCCCACCACAGCCAGCAATGTCAGTGCTCCGCCCACACATTCAGCACTGTCAGTGCTCCACCACACAGCCAGCACTGTCAGTGCTCCCACACACAGCCAGCACTGTCAGTGTTCCCCCCACACAGCCAGCACTGTCAGTGCTCCCCACACAGCCAGCACTGTCAGTGCTCCCCCACACAGCCAGCTCTGTCAGAGCTCCCCCACACAGCCAGCACTGTCAGTGCTCCCACCACACAGCCAGCACTGTCAGTGCTCCCACCACACAGCCAGCACTGTCAGTGCTCCCCCACGCAGCCAGCACTGTCAGTGCTCCCCCCACACAGCCAGCACTGCCAGTGCTCCCCCCACACAGCCAGAACTGTCAGTGATCCCCCCACACAGCCAGCACTGTCAGTGCCCCCCACCCAGCCAGCACTGTCAGTGCTCCCCTCACACAGCCAGCACTGTCAGTGCTCCCCCACAGAGCCAGCACTGCCAGTCCTCCACCCACACAGCCAGCACTGTCAGTGCTCACCCCACACAGCCAGCACTGTCAGTGCTCCCAACACACAGCCAGCACTGTCAGTGCTCCCCCCACACAGCCAGCACTGCCAGTGCTCCCACCACACAGCCAGCACTGCCAGTGCTCCCATCACACAGCAAGCACTGCCAGTGCTCCACCCACACAGCCAGCACTGTCAGTGCTCCGAACACACAGCCAGCACTGTCAGTGCTCCCAACACACAGCCAGCACTGTCAGTGCTCCCACCCACACAGCCAGCACTGTCAGTGCTCCCACCACACAGCCAGCACTGTCAGTGCTCCCAACACACAGCCAGCACTGTCAGTGCTCTCCCACACAGCCAGCACTGTCAGTGCTCCCACCCCACAGCCAGCACTGTCAGTGCTCACCCCACACAGCCAGCACTGTGAGTGCTCCCCACACAGCCAGCACTGTCAGTGCTCCCCCCACACAGCCAGCACTGTCAGTCCTCCCACCACACAGCCAGTACTGTCAGTGCTCCCCCACACAGCCAGCACTGTCAGTGCTCCCCCCACACAACCAGCACTGTCAGTGCTCCCCCGCACAGCCAGCACTGTCAGTGCTCCCCCACACAGCCAGCACTGTCTGTGCACCCACCACACAGCCTGCACTGTCAGTGCTCCCCCACACATCCAGCACTGTCAGTGCTCCCAGCACACAGCCAGCACTGTCAGTGTTCCCCCCACACAGCCAGCAATGCCAGTGCTCCCACCACACCGCCAGCACAGTCAGTGCTCCCCCACACAGCCAGCACTGTCAGTGCTCCCACCACACAGCCAGCACTGTCAGTGCTCCCCCACACAGCCAGCTCTGTCAGAGCTCCCCCACACAGCCAGCACTGTCAGTGCTCCCACCACACAGCCAGCACTGTCAGTGCTCCCACCACACAGCCAGCACTGTCAGTGCTCCCCCACACAGCCAGCACTGTCAGTGCTCCCCCCACACAGCCAGCACTGCCAGTGCTCCCCCCACACATCCAGAACTGTCAGTGATCCCCCCACACAGCCAGCACTGTCAGTGCCCCCCACACAGCCAGCATTGTCAGTGCTCCCCCACACAGCAAGCATTGTCAGAGCTCCCCCACAAAACCAACATTGTCAGTGCTCCCAGCACACAGCCAGCACTGTCAGTGCTCCCACCACACAGCCAGCACTGTCAGTGCTCCCGCACCACAGCCAGCAATGTCAGTGCTCCGCCCACACAGCCAGCACTGTCAGTGCTCCACCACACAGCCAGCACTGTCAGTGCTCACCCCACACAGCCAGCACTGTCAGTGCTCCACCACACAGCCAGCACTGTCAGTGCTCCCCACACACAGCCAGCACTGTCAGTGTTCCCCCCACACAGCCAGCACTGTCAGTGCTCCCCACACAGCCAGCACTGTCAGTGCTCCCCCACACAGCCAGCTCTGTCAGAGCTCCCCCACACAGCCAGCACTGTCAGTGCTCCCACCACACAGCCAGCACTGTCAGTGCTCCCACCACACAGCCAGCACTGTCAGTGCTCCCCCACACAGCCAGCACTGTCAGTGGTCCCCCCACACAGCCAGCACTGCCAGTGCTCCCCCCACACAGCCAGCACTGTCAGTGCCCCCCACACAGCCAGCATTGTCAGTGCTCCCCCACACAGCAAGCATTGTCAGAGCTCCCCCACAAAACCAACATTGTCAGTGCTCCCAGCACACAGCCAGCACTGTCAGTGCTCCCACCACACAGCCAGCACTGTCAGTGCTCCCCCACCACAGCCAGCAATGTCAGTGCTCCGCCCACACAGCCAGCACTGTCAGTGCTCCACCACACAGCCAGCACTGTCAGTGCTCCCACACACAGCCAGCACTGTCAGTGTTCCCCCCACACAGCCAGCACTGTCAGTGCTCCCCACACAGCCAGCACTGTCAGTGCTCCCCCACACAGCCAGCTCTGTCAGAGCTCCCCCACACAGCCAGCACTGTCAGTGCTCCCACCACACAGCCAGCACTGTCAGTGCTCCCACCACACAGCCAGCACGGTCAGTGCTCCCCCACGCAGCCAGCACTGTCAGTGCTCCCCCCACACAGCCAGCACTGCCAGTGCTCCCCCACACAGCCAGAACTGTCAGTGATCCCCCCACACAGCCAGCACTGTCAGTGCCCCCCACCCAGCCAGCACTGTCAGTGCTCCCCTCACACAGCCAGCACTGTCAGTGCTCCCCCACAGAGCCAGCACTGCCAGTCCTCCACCCACACAGCCAGCACTGTCAGTGCTCACCCCACACAGCCAGCACTGTCAGTGCTCCCAACACACAGCCAGCACTGTCAGTGCTCCCCCCACACAGCCAGCACTGCCAGTGCTCCCACCACACAGCCAGCACTGCCAGTGCTCCCATCACACAGCAAGCACTGCCAGTGCTCCACCCACACAGCCAGCACTGTCAGTGCTCCGAACACACAGCCAGCACTGTCAGTGCTCCCAACACACAGCCAGCACTGTCAGTGCTCCCACCCACACAGCCAGCACTGTCAGTGCTCCCACCACACAGCCAGCACTGTCAGTGCTCCCAACACACAGCCAGCACTGTCAGTGCTCTCCCACACAGCCAGCACTGTCAGTGCTCCCACCCCACAGCCAGCACTGTCAGTGCTCACCCCACACAGCCAGCACTGTGAGTGCTCCCCACACAGCCAGCACTGTCAGTGCTCCCCCCACACAGCCAGCACTGTCAGTCCTCCCACCACACAGCCAGTACTGTCAGTGCTCCCCCACACAGCCAGCACTGTCAGTGCTCCCCCCACACAACCAGCACTGTCAGTGCTCCCCCGCACAGCCAGCACTGTCAGTGTTCCCCACACAGCCAGCACTGTCTGTGCTCCCACCACACAGCCTGCACTGTCAGTGCTCCCCCACACATCCAGCACTGTCAGTGCTCCCAGCACACAGCCAGCACTGTCAGTGTTCCCCCCACACAGCCAGCAATGCCAGTGCTCCCACCACACCGCCAGCACAGTCAGTGCTCCCCCACACAGCCAGCACTGTCAGTGCTCCCACCACACAGCCAGTACTGTCAGTGCTCCCACCACACAGCCAGCACTGTCAGTGCTCTCCCACACAGCCAGCACTGTCAGTGCTCCCACCCCACAGCCAGCACTGTCAGTGCTCACCCCACACAGCCAGCACTGTGAGTGCTCCCCACACAGCCAGCACTGTCAGTGCTCCCCCCACACAGCCAGAACTGTCAGTGATCCCCCCACACAGCCAGCACTGTCAGTGCCCCCCACACAGCCAGCACTGTCAGTGCTCCCCCACACAGCAAGCATTGTCAGAGCTCCCCCACAAAACCAACATTGTCCGTGCTCCCAGCACACAGCCAGCACTATCAGTGCTCCCACCACACAGCCAGCACTGTCAGTGCTCCCCCACCACAGCCAGCAATGTCAGTGCTCCGCCCACACAGCCAGCACTGTCAGTGCTCCACCACACAGCCAGCACTGTCAGTGCTCCCCACACACAGCCAGCACTGTCAGTGTTCCCCCCACACAGCCAGCACTGTCAGTGCTCCCCACACAGCCAGCACTGTCAGTGCTCCCCCACACAGCCAGCTCTGTCAGAGCTCCCCCACACAGCCAGCACTGTCAGTGCTCCCAACACACAGCCAGCACTGTCAGTGCTCCCACCACACAGCCAGCACTGTCAGTGCTCCCCCACACAGCCAGCACTGTCAGTGCTCCCCCCACACAGCCAGCACTGCCAGTGCTCCCCCCACACAGCCAGAACTGTCAGTGATCCCCCCACACAGCCAGCACTGTCAGTGCCCCCCACCCAGCCAGCACTGTCAGTGCTCCCCTCACACAGCCAGCACTGTCAGTGCTCCCCCACAGAGCCAGCACTGCCTGTCCTCCACCCACACAGCCAGCACTGTCAGTGCTCACCCCACACAGCCAGCACTGTCAGTGCTCCCAACACACAGCCAGCACTGTCAGTGCTCCCCCCACACAGCCAGCACTGCCAGTGCTCCCACCACACAGCCAGCACTGCCAGTGCTCCCATCACACAGCAAGCACTGCCAGTGCTCCACCCACACAGCCAGCACTGTCAGTGCTCCGAACACACAGCCAGCACTGTCAGTGCTCCCAACACACAGCCAGCACTGTCAGTGCTCCCACCCACACAGCCAGCACTGTCAGTGCTCCCACCACACAGCCAGCACTGTCAGTGCTCCCACCACACAGCCAGCACTGTCAGTGCTCTCCCACACAGCCAGCACTGTCTGTGCTCCCACCCCACAGCCAGCACTGTCAGTGCTCACCCCACACAGCCAGCACTGTGAGTGCTCCCCACACAGCCAGCACTGTCAGTGCTCCCCGCACACAGCCAGCACTGTCAGTGCTCCCCCCACAGCCAGCACTGTCAGTGCTCCCCCCACACAGCCAGCACTGTCAGTGCTCCCACCACACAGCCAGCACTGTCAGTGCTCACCCCACACAGCCAGCAATGTCAGTGCTCCCAACACACAGCCAGCACTGTCAGTGCTCCCCCACACAGCCAGCACTGTCAGTGCTCCCCCACACAGCCAGAACTGTCAGTGCTCCCCCCACACAGCCAGCACTGTCAGTCCTCCCACCACACAGCCAGTACTGTCAGTGCTCCCCCACACAGCCAGCACTGTCAGTGCTCCCCCCACACAACCAGCACTGTCAGTGCTCCCCCGCACAGCCAGCACTGTCCGTGCTCCCCCACACAGCCAGCACTGTCTGTGCTCCCACCACACAGCCTGCACTGTCAGTGCTCCCCACACATCCAGCACTGTCAGTGCTCCCAGCACACAGCCAGCACTGTCAGTGTTCCCCCCACACAGCCAGCAATGCCAGTGCTCCCACCACACCGCCAGCACAGTCAGTGCTCCCCCACACAGCCAGCACTGTCAGTGCTCCCACCACACATCCAGCACTGTCAGTGCTCCCACCACACAGCCAGCACTGTCAGTGCTCTCCCACACAGCCAGCACTGTCAGTGCTCCCACCCCACAGCCAGCACTGTCAGTGCTCACCCCACACAGCCAGCACTGTCAGTGCTCCCCACACAGCCAGCACTGTCAGTGCTCCCACCACACAGCCTGCACTGTCAGTGCTCCCCCACACATCCAGCACTGTCAGTGCTCCCACCACACAGCCAGCACTGTCAGTGTTCCCCCCACACAGCCAGCAATGCCAGTGCTCCCACCACACCGCCAGCACAGTCAGTGCTCCCCCACACAACCAGCACTGTCAGTGCTCCACCACACAGCCAGCACAGTCAGTGCTCCCCCACACAGCCAGCACTGTCAGTGCTCCACCACACAGCCAGCACTGTCAGTGCTCCCACCACACAGCCCGCACTGTCAGTGCTCCCCCCACACAGCCAGCACTGTCAGTGCTCCCCCACACAGACAGCACTGTCAGTGCTCCCCTCACACAGCCAGCACTGCCCGTGCTCCCCCACACAGCCAGCACTGTCAGTGCTCCCCCCACACAGCCAGCACTGCCAGTGCTCCCCCAACACAGCCAGCACTGTCAGTGCTCCCCCACAGAGCCAGCACTGTCAGAGTTCGCCCCACATAGCCAGCACTGTCAGTCCTCCCCCCACACAGCCAGCACTGTTAGTGCTCCCACCACACAGCCAGCACTGTCAGTGCTCCCCACACAGCCAGCACTATCAGTGCTCCCCCCACACAGCCAGCACTGCCAGTGCTCCCACCACACAGCCAGCACTGCCCGTGCTTCCACCACACAGCCAGCACTGTCAGTGCTCCCACCACACAGCCAACACTGTCTGTGCTCCCCCCCCCACACAGCCAGCACTGTCAGTGCTCACCCCACACAGCCAGCACTTTCAGTGCTCCCCCCACACAGCCAGCACTGTCAGTGCTCACCCCACACAGCCAGCACTGTCAGTGCTCCCCCACACAGCCAGCACTGTCAGTGCTCCCCGCACACAGCCAGCACTGTCAGTGCTCCCCCCACGGCCAGCACTGTCAGTGCTCCCCCCACACAGCCAGCACTGTCAGTGCTCCCACCACACAGCCAGCACTGTCAGTGCTCCCCCACACAGCCTGCACTGTCAGTGCTCCCCCACACAGCCAGCACTGTCAGTGCTCCCCCCACACAGCCAGCACTGTCAGTGCTCCCACCACACAACCAGCACTGTCAGTGCTCCCCCACACCGCCTGCACTGTCAGTTCTCCCACCACACAGCCAGCACAGTCAGTGCTCCCCCACACAGCCAGCTCTGTCAGTGCTCCCCCACACAGCCAGCACTGTCAGTGCTCCCCCACAGAGCCAGCACTGTCAGTGTTCCCACCACACAGCCAGCACTGTCAGTGCTCCCCACACAGCCTGCACTGTGAGTGCTCCCCCACACAGCCACCACTGTCAGTGCTCCCACCACACAGCCATCACTGTCAGTGCTCCCACCACACAGCCAGCACTGTCAGCGCTCCCCCACACAGCCAGCACTGTCAGTGCTACCACCACACAGCCAGCACTGTCAGTGCTCCCACCACACAGCCAGCACTGTCAGCGCTCCCCCACACAGCCAGCACTGTCAGTGCTCCCCCACACAGCCAGCACTGTCAGTGCTCCCACCACACAGCCAGCACTGTCAGTGTTCCCCACGCCCCAGACCCAGCTCCTGATTGGCTGAGAGGCTGTCAGTCAGCGCCAGGAGATACTGATAGGCTGAGACTCTTTCAGTCAGCGTTGGAGCTCCTGGTTGGCTGAGAGACTGCCAGTCGGCGGCTGGAGCCCCTGATTGGCTGAGAGACTGTCAGTCAGCGGCTGGAGCTCCTGATTGGCTGAAAGTTGGCTGAAAGTCAGTTTTATTTTCTCATTAATTTAATAATTGATGCAACCGGATATTTCACCGCGATCTTGATCTGCTCCCTGAACCTGGACTGAGTCACCACATAAATAAATGTGCTCCCACCGCACAGCCAGCACTGTCAGTGCTCCCCACACAGCCAGCACTGTCAGTGCTCCCCCCACACAGCCAGCACTGCCAGTGCTCCCACCACACAGCCAGCACTGCCCGTGCTCCCACCACACAGCCAGCACTGTCAGTGCTCCCCCACACAGCCAGCACTGCCAGTGCTCCCACCACACAGCCAGCACTGCCCGTGCTCCCACCACACAGCCAGCACTGTCAGTGCTCCCACCACACAGCCAGCACTGTTAGTGCTCCCCCCACACAGCCAGCACTGTCAGTGCTCCCCCACACAGCCAGCCCTTCCAGTGATCCCCCCACATAGCCAGCACTGTCAGTGCTCCCCCCACACAGCCAGCACTGTCAGTGCTCACCCCACACAGCCAGCACTGTCTGTGCTCCCACCACACAGCCTGCACTGTCAGTGCTCCCCCACACATCCAGCACTGTCAGTGCTCCCAGCACACAGCCAGCACTGTCAGTGTTCCCCCCTCACAGCCAGCAATGCCAGTGCTCCCACCACACCGCCAGCACAGTCAGTGCTCCCCCACACAGCCAGCACTGTCAGTGCTCCCACCACACAGCCAGCACTGTCAGTGCTCCCACCACACAGCCAGCACTGTCAGTGCTCTCCCACACAGCCAGCACTGTCAGTGCTCCCACCCCACAGCCAGCACTGTCAGTGCTCACCCCACACAGCCAGCACTGTGAGTGCTCCCCACACAGCCAGCACTGTCAGTGCTCCCCGCACACAGCCAGCACTGTCAGTGCTCCCCCACAGCCAGCACTGTCAGTGCTCCCCCCACACAGCCAGCACTGCCAGTGCTCCCATCACACAGCAAGCACTGCCAGTGCTCCACCCACACAGCCAGCACTGTCAGTGCTCCGAACAGACAGCCAGCACTGTCAGTGCTCCCACCACACAGCCAGCACTGTCAGTGCTCCCACCACACAGCAAGCACTGCCAGTGCTCCCACCCCACAGCCAGCACTGTCAGTGCTCACCCCACACAGCCAGCACTGTGAGTGCTCCCCACACAGCCAGCACTGTCAGTGCTCCCCGCACACAGCCAGCACTGTCAGTGCTCCCCCAACAGCCAGCACTGTCAGTGCTCCCCCGACACAGCCAGCACTGTCAGTGCTCCCACCACACAGCCAGCACTGTCAGTGCTCACCCCATACAGCCAGCACTGTCAGTGCTCCCCACACAGCCAGCACTGTCAGTGCTCCCCCACACAGCCAGCACTGTCAGTGCTCCCCCCACACAGCCAGCACTGTCAGTTTCCCACCACACAAACAGCACTGTCAGTGCTCCCCCGCACAGCCAGCACTGTCAGTGCTCCCCGACACAGCCAGCACTGTCAGTGCTCCACCACACAGCCAGCACTGTCAGTGCTCCCCCACACAGCCAGCACTGTCAGTGCTCCACCACACAGCCAGCACTGTCAGTGCTCCCACCACACAGCCCGCACTGTCAGTGCTCCCCCCACACAGCCAGCACTGTCAGTGCTCCCCCACACAGCCAGCACTGTCAGTGCTCCCCTCACACAGCCAGCACTGCCCGTGCTCCCCCACACAGCCAGCACTGTCAGTGCTCCCCCCACACAGCCAGCACTGCCAGTGCTCCCCCCACACAGCCAGCACTGTCAGTGCTCCCCCACAGAGCCAGCACTGTCAGAGTTCGCCCCACATAGCCAGCACTGTCAGTCCTCCCCCCACACAGCCAGCACTGTTAGTGCTCCCACCACACAGCCAGCACTGTCAGTGCTCCCCACACAGCCAGCACTATCAGTGCTCCCCCCACACAGCCAGCACTGCCAGTGCTCCCACCACACAGCCAGCACTGCCCGTGCTTCCACCACACAGCCAGCACTGTCAGTGCTCCCACCACACAGCCAACACTGTCTGTGCTCCCCCCCCCACACAGCCAGCACTGTCAGTGCTCACCCCACACAGCCAGCACTGTCAGTGCTCCCCCCACACAGCCAGCACTGTCAGTGCTCACCCCACACAGCCAGCACTGTCAGTGCTCCCCCACACAGCAAGCACTGTCAGTGCTCCCCGCACACAGCCAGCACTGTCAGTGCTCCCCCCACGGCCAGCACTGTCAGTGCTCCCCCCACACAGCCAGCACTGTCAGTGCTCCCATCACACAGCCAGCACTGCCAGTGCTCCCATCACACAGCAAGCACTGCCAGTGCTCCACCCACACAGCCAGCACTGTCAGTGCTCCGAACACACAGCCAGCACTGTCAGTGCTCCCACCACACAGCCAGCACTGTCAGTGCTCCCACCACACAGCAAGCACTGCCAGTGCTCCCACCCCACAGCCAGCACTGTCAGTGCTCACCCCACACAGCCAGCACTGTGAGTGCTCCCCACACAGCCAGCACTGTCAGTGCTCCCCGCACACAGCCAGCACTGTCAGTGCTCCCCCAACAGCCAGCACTGTCAGTGCTCCCCCGACACAGCCAGCACTGTCAGTGCTCCCACCACACAGCCAGCACTGTCAGTGCTCACCCCATACAGCCAGCACTGTCAGTGCTCCCCCACACAGCCAGCACTGTCAGTGCTCCCCCACACAGCCAGCACTGTCAGTGCTCCCCCCACACAGCCAGCACTGTCAGTTTCCCACCACACAACCAGCACTGTCAGTGCTCCCCCGCACAGCCAGCACTGTCAGTGCTCCCCGACACAGCCAGCACTGTCAGTGCTCCCCCACACAGCCAGCACTGTCAGTGCTCCCCCACACAGCCTGCACTGTCAGTGCTCACCCCACACAGCCAGCACTGTCAGTGCTCCCAACACACAGCCAGCACTGTCAGTGCTCCCCCACACAGCCAGCACTGTCAGTGCTCCCCCACACAGCCAGCACTGTCAGTGCTCCCCCCACACAGCCAGCACTGTCAGTCCTCCCACCACACAGCCAGCACTGTCAGTGCTCCCCCACACAGCCAGCACTGTCAGTGCTCCCCCCACACAACCAGCACTGTCAGTGCTCCCCCGCACAGCCAGCACTGTCAGTGCTCCCCCACACAGCCAGCACTGTCAGTGCTCCCACCACACAGCCTGCACTGTCAGTGCTCCCCCACACATCCAGCACTGTCAGTGCTCCCACCACACAGCCAGCACTGTCAGTGTTCCCCCCACACAGCCAGCAATGCCAGTGCTCCCACCACACCGCCAGCACAGTCAGTGCTCCCCCACACAACCAGCACTGTCAGTGCTCCACCACACAGCCAGCACAGTCAGTGCTCCCCCACACAGCCAGCACTGTCAGTGCTCCACCACACAGCCAGCACTGTCAGTGATCCCACCACACAGCCCGCACTGTCAGTGCTCCCCCCACACAGCCAGCACTGTCAGTGCTCCCCCACACAGCCAGCACTGTCAGTGCTCCCCTCACACAGCCAGCACTGCCCGTGCTCCCCCACACAGCCAGCACTGTCAGTGCTCCCCCCTCACAGCCAGCACTGCCAGTGCTCCCCCCACACAGCCAGCACTGTCAGTGCTCCCCCACAGAGCCAGCACTGTCAGAGTTCGCCCCACATAGCCAGCACTGTCAGTCCTCCCCCCACACAGCCAGCACTGTTAGTGCTCCCACCACACAGCCAGCACTGTCAGTGCTCCCCACACAGCCAGCACTATCAGTGCTCCCCCCACACAGCCAGCACTGCCAGTGCTCCCACCACACAGCCAGCACAGCCCGTGCTTCCACCACTCAGCCAGCACTGTCAGTGCTCCCACCACACAGCCAACACTGTCTGTGCTCCCCCCCCCCACACAGCCAGCACTCTCAGTGCTCACCCCACACAGCCAGCACTGTCAGTGCTCCCCCCACACAGCCAGCACTGTCAGTGCTCACCCCACACAGCCAGCACTGTCAGTGCTCCCCCACACAGCCAGCACTGTCAGTGCTCCCCGCACACAGCCAGCACTGTCAGTGCTCCCCCCACGGCCAGCACTGTCAGTGCTCCCCCCACACAGCCAGCACTGTCAGTGCTCCCACCACACAGCCAGCACTGTCAGTGCTCCCCCCACACAGCCAGCACTGTCAGTGCTCCCCCACACAGCCAGCACTGTCAGTGCTCCCCCCACACAGCCAGCACTGTCAGTGCTCCCACCACACAACCAGCACTGTCAGTGCTCCCCCACACCGCCTGCACTGTCAGTTCTCCCACCACACAGCCAGCACAGTCAGTGCTCCCCCACACAGCCAGCTCTGTCAGTGCTCCCCCACACAGCCAGCACTGTCAGTGCTCCCCCACAGAGCCAGCACTGTCAGTGTTCCCACCACACAGCCAGCACTGTCAGTGCTCCCCACACAGCCTGCACTGTGAGTGCTCCCCCACACAGCCACCACTGTCAGTGCTCCCACCACACAGCCATCACTGTCAGTGCTCCCACCACACAATCAGCACTGTCAGCGCTCCCCCACACAGCCAGCACTGTCAGTGCTACCACCACACAGCCAGCACTGTCAGTGCTCCCACCACACAGCCAGCACTGTCAGCGCTCCCCCACACAGCCAGCACTGTCAGTGCTCCCCCACACAGCCAGCACTGTCAGTGCTCCCACCACACAGCCAGCACTGTCAGTGTTCCCCACGCCCCAGACCCAGCTCCTGATTGGCTGAGAGGCTGTCAGTCAGCGCCAGGAGATACTGATAGGCTGAGACCCTTTCAGTCAGCGGTTGGAGCTCCTGGTTGGCTGAGAGACTGCCAGTCGGCGGCTGGAGCCCCTGATTGGCTGAGAGACTGTCAGTCAGCGGCTGGAGCTCCTGATTGGCTGAAAGTTGGCTGAAAGTCAGTTTTATTTTCTCATTAATTTAATAATTGATGCAACCGGATATTTCACCGCGATCTTGATCTGCTCCCTGAACCTGGACTGAGTCACCACATAAATAAATGTGCTCCCACCGCACAGCCAGCACTGTCAGTGCTCCCCACACAGCCAGCACTGTCAGTGCTCCCCCCACACAGCCAGCACTGCCAGTGCTCCCACCACACAGCCAGCACTGCCCGTGCTCCCACCACACAGCCAGCACTGTCAGTGCTCCCCCACACAGCCAGCACTGCCAGTGCTCCCACCACACAGCCAGCACTGCCCGTCCTTCCACCACACAGCCAGCACTGTCAGTGCTCCCACCACACAGCCAGCACTGTTAGTGCTCCCCCCACACAGCCAGCACTGTCAGTGCTCCCCCACACAGCCAGCCCTTCCAGTGATCCCCCCACATAGCCAGCACTGTCAGTGCTCCCCCCACACAGCCAGCACTGTCAGTGCTCACCCCACACAGCCAGCACTGTCAGTGCTCCCAACACACAGCCAGCACTGTCAGTGCTCCCCCCACACAGCCAGCACTGCCAGTGCTCCCACCACACAGCCAGCACTGCCAGTGCTCCCATCACACAGCATGCACTGCCAGTGCTCCACCCACACAGCCAGCACTGTCAGTGCTCCGAACACACAGCCAGCACTGTCAGTGCTCCCACCACACAGCCAGCACTGTCAGTGCTCCCACCACACAGCAAGCACTGCCAGTGCTCCCACCCCACAGCCAGCACTGTCAGTGCTCACCCCACACAGCCAGCACTGTGAGTGCTCCCCACACAGCCAGCACTGTCAGTGCTCCCCGCACACAGCCAGCACTGTCAGTACTCCCCCAACAGCCAGCACTGTCAGTGCTCCCCCGACACAGCCAGCACTGTCAGTGCTCCCACCACACAGCCAGCACTGTCAGTGCTCACCCCATACAGCCAGCACTGTCAGTGCTCCCCCACACAGCCAGCACTGTCAGTGCTCCCCCCACACAGCCAGCACTGTCAGTGCTCCCCCCACACAGCCAGCACTGTCAGTTTCCCACCACACAACCAGCACTGTCAGTGCTCCCCCGCACAGCCAGCACTGTCAGTGCTCCCCGACACAGCCAGCACTGTCAGTGCTCCCCCACACAGCCAGCACTGTCAGTGCTCCCCCACACAGCCTGCACTGTCAGTGCTCCCTCCACACAGCCAGCACTGTCAGTTCTCCCACCACACAGCCAGCACTGTCAGTGCTCCCCCCACACACCCAGCACTGTCAGTGCTCCCCCCCACACAGCCAGCACTGCCAGTGCTCCCACCACACAGCCAGCACTGTCAGTGCTCCCACCACACAGCCAGCACTGTCAGCGCTGCCCCACACAGCCAGCACTGTCAGTGCTCCCACCACACAGCCAGCGCTGTCAGTGCTCCCACCACACAGCCAGCACTGTCAGTGCTCCCACCACACAACCAGCACTGTCAGTGCTCACCCCACACAGCCAGCACTGTCAGTGCCCCCACCACACAGCCAGCACTGTCAGTGCTCCCACCACACAACCAGCACTGTCAGTGCCCCCCCACACAGCCAGCACTGTCAGTGCTCCCCCATACAGCCAGCACTGTCAGTGCTCCCACCACACAGCCAGCACTGTCAGTGCTCCCACCCCACACAGCCAGCACTTTCAGTTCTCCCACCCCACACAGCCAGCATTGCCAGTGCTCCCACCACACAACCAGCACTGTCAGTGCCCCCCCACACAGCCAGCACTGTCAGTGCTACCCCCATACAGCCAGCACTGTCAGTGCTCCCACCACACAGCCAGCACTGTCAGTGCTCCCACCCCACACAGCCAGCACTGTCAGTGCTCCCCCCACACAGCCAGCACTGTCAGTGCTCCTCCACACAGCCAGCACTGTCAGTGCTCCCACCACACAGCCAGCACTGTCAGTGCTCCCACCACACAGCCAGCACTGTCAGTGCTCCCCACACAGCCAGCACTGACAGTGCTCCCCCCACACAGCCAGCACTGTCAGTGCTCCCTCACACAGCCAGCACTGTCAGTGCTCCCTCACACAGCCAGCACTGTCAGTGCTCACCCCACAGAGCCAGCACTGTCAGTGCTCCCCCACACAGCCAGCACTGTCAGTGCTCCCCGCACACAGCCAGCACTGTCAGTGCTCCCCCCACAGCCAGCACTGTCAGTGCTCCCCCCACACAGCCAGCACTGTCAGTGCTCCCACCACACAGCCAGCACTGTCAGTGCTCACGCCACACAGCCAGCACTGTCAGTGCTCCCCCCACACAGCCAGCACTGTCAGTGCTCCCAACACACAGCCAGCACTGTCAGTGCTCACCCACACAGCCAGCACTGTCAGTGCTCCCCCACACAGCCAGCACTGTCAGTGCTCCCCCCACACAGCCAGCACTGTCAGTCCTCCCACCACACAGCCAGCACTGTCAGTGCTCCCCCACACAGCCAGCACTGTCAGTGCTCCCCCCACACAACCAGCACTGTCAGTGCTCCCCCGCACAGCCAGCACTGTCAGTGCTCCCCCACACAGCCAGCACTGTCAGTGCTCCCACCACACAGCCTGCACTGTCAGTGCTCCCCCACACATCCAGCACTGTCAGTGCTCCCACCACACAGCCAGCACTGTCAGTGTTCCCCCCACACAGCCAGCAATGCCAGTGCTCCCACCACACCGCCAGCACAGTCAGTGCTCCCCCACACAACCAGCACTGTCAGTGCTCCACCACACAGCCAGCACAGTCAGTGCTCCCCCACACAGCCAGCACTGTCAGTGCTCCACCACACAGCCAGCACTGTCAGTGATCCCACCACACAGCCCGCACTGTCAGTGCTCCCCCCACACAGCCAGCACTGTCAGTGCTCCCCCACACAGCCAGCACTGTCAGTGCTCCCAACACACAGCCAGCACTGTCAGTGCTCCCCCCACACAGCCAGCACTGCCAGTGCTCCCACCACACAGCCAGCACTGCCAGTGCTCCCATCACACAGCATGCACTGCCAGTGCTCCACCCACACAGCCAGCACTGTCAGTGCTCCGAACACACAGCCAGCACTGTCAGTGCTCCCACCACACAGCCAGCACTGTCAGTGCTCCCACCACACAGCAAGCACTGCCAGTGCTCCCACCCCACAGCCAGCACTGTCAGTGCTCACCCCACACAGCCAGCACTGTGAGTGCTCCCCACACAGCCAGCACTGTCAGTGCTCCCCGCACACAGCCAGCACTGTCAGTACTCCCCCAACAGCCAGCACTGTCAGTGCTCCCCCGACACAGCCAGCACTGTCAGTGCTCCCACCACACAGCCAGCACTGTCAGTGCTCACCCCATACAGCCAGCACTGTCAGTGCTCCCCCACACAGCCAGCACTGTCAGTGCTCCCCCCACACAGCCAGCACTGTCAGTGCTCCCCCCACACAGCCAGCACTGTCAGTTTCCCACCACACAACCAGCACTGTCAGTGCTCCCCCGCACAGCCAGCACTGTCAGTGCTCCCCGACACAGCCAGCACTGTCAGTGCTCCCCCACACAGCCAGCACTGTCAGTGCTCCCCCACACAGCCTGCACTGTCAGTGCTCCCTCCACACAGCCAGCACTGTCAGTTCTCCCACCACACAGCCAGCACTGTCAGTGCTCCCCCCACACACCCAGCACTGTCAGTGCTCCCCCCCACACAGCCAGCACTGCCAGTGCTCCCACCACACAGCCAGCACTGTCAGTGCTCCCACCACACAGCCAGCACTGTCAGCGCTGCCCCACACAGCCAGCACTGTCAGTGCTCCCACCACACAGCCAGCGCTGTCAGTGCTCCCACCACACAGCCAGCACTGTCAGTGCTCCCACCACACAACCAGCACTGTCAGTGCTCACCCCACACAGCCAGCACTGTCAGTGCCCCCACCACACAGCCAGCACTGTCAGTGCTCCCACCACACAACCAGCACTGTCAGTGCCCCCCCACACAGCCAGCACTGTCAGTGCTCCCCCCATACAGCCAGCACTGTCAGTGCTCCCACCACACAGCCAGCACTGTCAGTGCTCCCACCCCACACAGCCAGCACTTTCAGTTCTCCCACCCCACACAGCCAGCATTGCCAGTGCTCCCAGCACACAACCAGCACTGTCAGTGCCCCCCCACACAGCCAGCACTGTCAGTGCTACCCCCATACAGCCAGCACTGTCAGTGCTCCCACCACACAGCCAGCACTGTCAGTGCTCCCACCCCACACAGCCAGCACTGTCAGTGCTCCCCCCACACAGCCAGCACTGTCAGTGCTCCTCCACACAGCCAGCACTGTCAGTGCTCCCACCACACAGCCAGCACTGTCAGTGCTCCCACCACACAGCCAGCACTGTCAGTGCTCCCCACACAGCCAGCACTGACAGTGCTCCCCCCACACAGCCAGCACTGTCAGTGCTCCCTCACACAGCCAGCACTGTCAGTGCTCCCTCACACAGCCAGCACTGTCAGTGCTCACCCCACAGAGCCAGCACTGTCAGTGCTCCCCCACACAGCCAGCACTGTCAGTGCTCCCCGCACACAGCCAGCACTGTCAGTGCTCCCCCCACAGCCAGCACTGTCAGTGCTCCCCCCACACAGCCAGCACTGTCAGTGCTCCCACCACACAGCCAGCACTGTCAGTGCTCACGCCACACAGCCAGCACTGTCAGTGCTCCCCCCACACAGCCAGCACTGTCAGTGCTCCCAACACACAGCCAGCACTGTCAGTGCTCCCCCACACAGCCAGCACTGTCAGTGCTCCCCCACACAGCCAGCACTGTCAGTGCTCCCCCCACACAGCCAGCACTGTCAGTCCTCCCACCACACAGCCAGCACTGTCAGTGCTCCCCCACACAGCCAGCACTGTCAGTGCTCCCCCCACACAACCAGCACTGTCAGTGCTCCCCCGCACAGCCAGCACTGTCAGTGCTCCCCCACACAGCCAGCACTGTCAGTGCTCCCACCACACAGCCTGCACTGTCAGTGCTCCCCCACACATCCAGCACTGTCAGTGCTCCCACCACACAGCCAGCACTGTCAGTGTTCCCCCCACACAGCCAGCAATGCCAGTGCTCCCACCACACCGCCAGCACAGTCAGTGCTCCCCCACACAACCAGCACTGTCAGTGCTCCACCACACAGCCAGCACAGTCAGTGCTCCCCCACACAGCCAGCACTGTCAGTGCTCCACCACACAGCCAGCACTGTCAGTGATCCCACCACACAGCCCGCACTGTCAGTGCTCCCCCCACACAGCCAGCACTGTCAGTGCTCCCCCACACAGCCAGCACTGTCAGTGCTCCCCTCACACAGCCAGCACTGCCCGTGCTCCCCCACACAGCCAGCACTGTCAGTGCTCCCCCCACACAGCCAGCACTGCCAGTGCTCCCCCCACACAGCCAGCACTGTCAGTGCTCCCCCACAGAGCCAGCACTGTCAGAGTTCGCCCCACATAGCCAGCACTGTCAGTCCTCCCCCCACACAGCCAGCACTGTTAGTGCTCCCACCACACAGCCAGCACTGTCAGTGCTCCCCACACAGCCAGCACTATTAGTGCTCCCCCCACACAGCCAGCACTGCCAGTGCTCCCACCACACAGCCAGCACAGCCCGTGCTTCCACCACACAGCCAGCACTGTCAGTGCTCCCACCACACAGCCAACACTGTCTGTGCTCCCCCCCCACACAGCCAGCACTCTCAGTGCTCACCCCACACAGCCAGCACTGTCAGTGCTCCCCCCACACAGCCAGCACTGTCAGTGCTCACCCCACACAGCCAGCACTGTCAGTGCTCCCCCACACAGCCAGCACTGTCAGTGCTCCCCGCACACAGCCAGCACTGTCAGTGCTCCCCCCACGGCCAGCACTGTCAGTGCACCCCCCACACAGCCAGCACTGTCAGTGCTCCCACCACACAGCCAGCACTGTCAGTGCTCCCCCCACACAGCCAGCACTGTCAGTGCTCCCCCACACAGCCAGCACTGTCAGTGCTCCCCCCACACAGCCAGCACTGTCAGTGCTCCCACCACACAACCAGCACTGTCAGTGCTCCCCCACACCGCCTGCACTGTCAGTTCTCCCACCACACAGCCAGCACAGTCAGTGCTCCCCCACACAGCCAGCTCTGTCAGTGCTCCCCCACACAGCCAGCACTGTCAGTGCTCCCCCACAGAGCCAGCACTGTCAGTGTTCCCACCACACAGCCAGCACTGTCAGTGCTCCCCACACAGCCTGCACTGTGAGTGCTCCCCCACACAGCCACCACTGTCAGTGCTCCCACCACACAGCCATCACTGTCAGTGCTCCCACCACACAATCAGCACTGTCAGAGCTCCCCTACACAGCCAGCACTGTCAGTGCTACCACCACACAGCCAGCACTGTCAGTGCTCCCACCACACAGCCAGCACTGTCAGCGCTCCCCCACACAGCCAGCACTGTCAGTGCTCCCCCACACAGCCAGCACTGTCAGTGCTCCCACCACACAGCCAGCACTGTCAGTGTTCCCCACGCCCCAGACCCAGCTCCTGATTGGCTGAGAGGCTGTCAGTCAGCGCCAGGAGATACTGATAGGCTGAGACCCTTTCAGTCAGCGGTTGGAGCTCCTGGTTGGCTGAGAGACTGCCAGTCGGCGGCTGGAGCCCCTGATTGGCTGAGAGACTGTCAGTCAGCGGCTGGAGCTCCTGATTGGCTGAATGTTGGCTGAAAGTCAGTTTTATTTTCTCATTAATTTAATAATTGATGCAACCGTATATTTCACCGCGATCTTGATCTGCTCCCTGAACCTGGACTGAGTCACCACATAAATAAATGTGCTCCCACCGCACAGCCAGCACTGTCAGTGCTCCCCACACAGCCAGCACTGTCAGTGCTCCCCCCACACAGCCAGCACTGCCAGTGCTCCCACCACACAGCCAGCACTGCCCGTGCTCCCACCACACAGCCAGCACTGTCAGTGCTCCCCCACACAGCCAGCACTGCCAGTGCTCCCACCACACAGCCAGCACTGCCCGTCCTTCCACCACACAGCCAGCACTGTCAGTGCTCCCACCACACAGCCAGCACTGTTAGTGCTCCACCCACACAGCCAGCACTGTCAGTGCTCCCCCACACAGCCAGCCCTTCCAGTGATCCCCCCACATAGCCAGCACTGTCAGTGCTCCCCCCACACAGCCAGCACTGTCAGTGCTCACCCCACACAGCCAGCACTGTCAGTGCTCCCAACACACAGCCAGCACTGTCAGTGCTCCCCCACACAGCCAGCACTGCCAGTGCTCCCACCACACAGCCAGCACTGCCAGTGCTCCCATCACACAGCATGCACTGCCAGTGCTCCACCCACACAGCCAGCACTGTCAGTGCTCCGAACACACAGCCAGCACTGTCAGTGCTCCCACCACACAGCCAGCACTGTCAGTGCTCCCACCACACAGCAAGCACTGCCAGTGCTCCCACCCCACAGCCAGCACTGTCAGTGCTCACCCCACACAGCCAGCACTGTGAGTGCTCCCCACACAGCCAGCACTGTCAGTGCTCCCCGCACACAGCCAGCACTGTCAGTACTCCCCCAACAGCCAGCACTGTCAGTGCTCCCCCGACACAGCCAGCACTGTCAGTGCTCCCACCACACAGCCAGCACTGTCAGTGCTCACCCCATACAGCCAGCACTGTCAGTGCTCCCCCACACAGCCAGCACTGTCAGTGCTCCCACCACACAGCCAGCACTGTCAGTGCTCACCCCATACAGCCAGCACTGTCAGTGCTCCCCCACACAGCCAGCACTGTCAGTGCTCCCCCCACACAGCCAGCACTGTCAGTGCTCCCCCCACACAGCCAGCACTGTCAGTTTCCCACCACACAACCAGCACTGTCAGTGCTCCCCCGCACAGCCAGCACTGTCAGTGCTCCCCGACACAGCCAGCACTGTCAGTGCTCCCCCACACAGCCAGCACTGTCAGTGCTCCCCCACACAGCCTGCACTGTCAGTGCTCCCTCCACACAGCCAGCACTGTCAGTTCTCCCACCACACAGCCAGCACTGTCAGTGCTCCCCCCACACACCCAGCACTGTCAGTGCTCCCCCCCACACAGCCAGCACTGCCAGTGCTCCCACCACACAGCCAGCACTGTCAGTGCTCCCACCACACAGCCAGCACTGTCAGCGCTGCCCCACACAGCCAGCACTGTCAGTGCTCCCACCACACAGCCAGCGCTGTCAGTGCTCCCACCACACAGCCAGCACTGTCAGTGCTCCCACCACACAACCAGCACTGTCAGTGCTCACCCCACACAGCCAGCACTGTCAGTGCCCCCACCACACAGCCAGCACTGTCAGTGCTCCCACCACACAACCAGCACTGTCAGTGCCCCCCCACACAGCCAGCACTGTCAGTGCTCCCCCCATACAGCCAGCACTGTCAGTGCTCCCACCACACAGCCAGCACTGTCAGTGCTCCCACCCCACACAGCCAGCACTTTCAGTTCTCCCACCCCACACAGCCAGCATTGCCAGTGCTCCCACCACACAACCAGCACTGTCAGTGCCCCCCCCACACAGCCAGCACTGTCAGTGCTACCCCCATACAGCCAGCACTGTCAGTGCTCCCACCACACAGCCAGCACTGTCAGTGCTCCCACCCCACACAGCCAGCACTGTCAGTGCTCCCCCCACACAGCCAGCACTGTCAGTGCTCCTCCACACAGCCAGCACTGTCAGTGCTCCCACCACACAGCCAGCACTGTCAGTGCTCCCACCACACAGCCAGCACTGTCAGTGCTCCCCACACAGCCAGCACTGACAGTGCTCCCCCACACAGCCAGCACTGTCAGTGCTCCCTCACACAGCCAGCACTGTCAGTGCTCCCTCACACAGCCAGCACTGTCAGTGCTCACCCCACAGAGCCAGCACTGTCAGTGCTCCCCGACACAGCCAGCACTGTCAGTGCTCCCCGCACACAGCCAGCACTGTCAGTGCTCCCCCCACAGCCAGCACTGTCAGTGCTCCCCCCCACACAGCCAGCACTGTCAGTGCTCCCACCACACAGCCAGCACTGTCAGTGCTCACGCCACACAGCCAGCACTGTCAGTGCTCCCCCCACACAGCCAGCACTGTCAGTGCTCCCCCAAACAGCCAGCACTGTCAGTGCTCCTACCACACAGCCAGCACTGTCAGTGCTCCCCCACACAGCCAGTACTGTCAGTGTTCCCACCACACAGCCAGCACTGTCAGTGCTCCCCACCACACAGCCAGCACTGTCAGTGTTCCCCACGCCCCAGACCCAGCTCCTGATTGGCTGAGAGGCTGTCAGTCAGCGCCAGGAGATACTGATAGGCTGAGAGACTGTCAGTCAGCGGTTAGAGCTCCTGATTGGCTGAGAGACTGCCAGTCGGCGGCTGGAGCTCCTAATTTGGCTGAGAGACTGTCAGTCAGCGGCTGGAGCTCCTGATTGGCTGAGAGACTGTCAGTCAGCGGTTGGAATTCCTGATTGGCTGAGGGGCTTTCAGTCAGTTTTATTTTCTCATTAATTTAATAATTGATGCAACCGGATATTTCACCGCGATCTTGATCTGCTCCCTGAACCTGGACTGAGTCACCCCATAAATAAATGTGCTCCCACCGCACAGCCAGCACTGTCAGTGCCCCCCCACACAGCCAGCACTGTCAGTGCTCCCCCATACAGCCAGCACTGTCAGTGCTCCCACCACACAGCCAGCACTGTCAGTGCTCCCACCCCACACAGCCAGCACTTTCAGTGCTCCCACCCCACACAGCCAGCAGTGCCAGTGCTCCCACCACACAACCAGCACTGTCAGTGCCCCCCCACACAGCCAGCACTGTCAGTGCTACCCCCATACAGCCAGCACTGTCAGTGCTCCCACCACACAGCCAGCACTGTCAGTGCTCCCACCCCACACAGCCAGCACTGTCAGTGCTCCTTCACACAGCCAGCACTGTCAGTGCTCCCACCACACAGCCAGCACTGTCAGTGCTCCCCACACAGCCAGCACTGACAGTGCTCCCCCACACAGCCAGCACTGTCAGTGCTCACCCCACAGAGCCAGCACTGTCAGTGCTCCCCCACACAGCCAGCACTGTCAGTGCTCCCCGCACACAGCCAGCACTGTCAGTGCTCCCCCTACAGCCAGCACTGTCAGTGCTCCCCCCACACAGCCAGCACTGTCAGTGCTCCCACCACACAGCCAGCACTGTCAGTGCTCACCCCACACAGCCAGCACTGTCAGTGCTCCCCCACACAGCCAGCACTGTCAGTGCTCCCCCAAACAGCCAGCACTGTCAGTGCTCCTACCACACAGCCAGCACTGTCAGTGCTCCCCCACACAGCCAGCACTGTCAGTGCTCCCACCACACAGCCAGCACTGTCAGTGCTCCCCACCACACAGCCAGCACTGTCAGTGTTCCCCACGCCCCAGACCCAGCTCCTGATTGGCTGAGAGGCTGTCAGTCAGCGCCAGGAGATACTGATAGGCTGAGAGACTGTCAGTCAGCGGTTAGAGCTCCTGATTGGCTGAGAGACTGTCAGTCGGCGGATGGAGCTCCTGATTGGCTGAGAGACTGTCAGTCAGCGGCTGGAGCTCCTGATTGGCTGAGAGACTGTCAGTCAGCGGTTGGAACTCCTGATTGGCTGAGGGGCTTTCAGTCAGTTTTATTTTCTCATTAATTTAATAATTGATGCAACCGGATATTTCAACGCGATCTTGATCTGCTCCCTGAACCTGGACTGAGTCACCCCATAAATAAATGTGCTCCCACCGCACAGCCAGCACTGTCAGTGCTCCCCACACAGCCAGCACTGTCAGTGCTCCCTCCACACAGCCAGCACTGCCAGTGCTCCCACCACACAGCCAGCTCTGCCCGTGCTCCCACCACACAGCCAGCACTGTCAGTGCTCCCACCACACAGCCAGCACTGTCAGTGCTCCCCCACACAGCCAGCACTGTCAGTGCTCCACCCACACAGCCAGCACTGTCAGTGCTCCCAACACACAGCCAGCACTGTCAGTGCTCCCCCCACACAACCAGCACAGTCAGTGCTTCCCCCACACAGCCAGCACTGTCAGTGCTCCCCACACAGCCAGCACTGTCAGTGCTCCCCCACACAGCCAGCCCTGCCAGTGCTCACCCCACACAGCCAGCACTGTCAGTGCTCCCAACACACAGCCAGCACTGTCAGTGCTCCCCCCACACAGCCAGCACTGCCAGTGCTCCCACCACACAGCCAGCACTGCCAGTGCTCCCATCACACAGCAAGCACTGCTAGTGCTCCACCCACACAGCCAGCACTGTCAGTGCTCCGAACACACAGCCAGCACTGTCAGTGCTCCCACCACACAGCCAGCACTGTCAGTGCTCCCACCCACACAGCCAGCACTGTCAGTGCTCCCACCACACAGCCAGCACTGTCAGTGCTCCCACCACACAGCCAGCACTGTCAGTGCTCTCCCACACAGCCAGCACTGTCAGTGCTCCCACCCCACAGCCAGCACTGTCAGTGTTCACCCCACACAGCAAGCACTGTGAGTGCTCCCCACACAGCCAGCACTGTCAGTGCTCCCCGCACACAGCCAGCACTGTCAGTGCTCCCCCCACAGCCAGCACTGTCAGTGCTCCCCCCACACAGCCAGCACTGTCAGTGCTCGCACCACACAGCCAGCACTGTCAGTGCTCACCCCACACAGCCAGCACTGTCAGTGCTCCCAACACACAGCCAGCACTGTCATTGCTCCCCCCACACAGCCAGCACTGGCAGTGCTCCCCCAGACAGCGAGCACTGTCAGTGCTCCCCCCACACAGCCAGCACTGTCAGTCCTCCCACCACACAGCCAGCACTGTCAGTGCTCCCCCACTCAGCCAGCACTGTCAGTGCTCCCCACACACAGCCAGCACTGTCAGTGCTCCCACACACAGCCTGCACTGTCAGTGCTCCCCCACACATCCAGCACTGACAGTGCTCCCACCACACAGCCAGCACTGTCAGTGTACCCCCCACACAGCCAGCAATGCCAGTGCTCCCACCACACCGCCAGCACAGTCAGTGCTCCCCCCCACAGCCAGCAATATCAGTGCTCCACCCACACAGCCAGCACTGTCAGTGCTCCACCACACAGCCAGCACTGTCAGTGCTCCCCACACAGCCAGCACTGTCAGTGCTCCCCCCATACAGCCAGCACTGTCAGTGCTCCCACCACACAGCCAGCACTGTCAGTGCTCCCACCACACAGCCAGAACTGTCAGTGCTCCCTCCACACAGCCAGCACTGTCAGTGCTCCCCCCACACAGCCAGCACTGTCAGTGTTCCCCCCACACAGCCAGCACTGTCAGTGCTCCCCACACAGCCAGCACTGTCAGTGCTCCCCCACACAGCCAGCACTGTCAGAGCTCCCCCACACAGGCAGCACTGTCAGTGCTCCCACCACACAGCCAGCACTGTCAGTGCTCCCACCACACAGCCAGCACTGTCAGTGCTCCCCCACACAGCCAGCACTGTCAGTGCTCCCCCCACACAGCCAGCACTGCCAGTGCTCCCTCACACAGCCTGAACTGTCAGTGATCCCCCCACACAGCCAGCACTGTCAGTGCTCCCCCACCCAGCCAGCACTGACAGTGCTCCCCTCACACAGCCAGCACTGTCAGTGCTCCCCCACAGAGCCAGCACTGTCAGTCCTCCACCCACACAGCCAGCACTGTCAGTGCTCACCCCACACAGCCAGCACTGTCAGTGCTCCCAACACACAGCCAGCACTGTCAGTGCTCCCCCACACAGCCAGCACTGCCAGTGCTCCCACCACACAGCCAGCACTGCCAGTGCTCACATCACACAGCAAGCACTGCCAGTGCTCCACCCACACAGCCAGCACTGTCAGTGCTCCGAACACACAGCCAGCACTGTCAGTGCTCCCACCACACAGCCAGCACTGTCAGTGCTCCCACCCACACAGCCAGCACTGTCAGTGCTCCCACCACACAGCCAGCACTGTCAGTGCTCCCACCACACAGCCAGCACTGTCAGTGCTCTCCCACACAGCCAGCACTGTCAGTGCTCCCACCCCACAGCCAGCACTGTCAGTGCTCAACCCACACAGCCAGCACTGTGAGTGCTCCCCACACAGCCAGCACTGTCAGTGCTCCCCGCACACAGCCAGCACTGTCAGTGCTCCCCCCACAGCCAGCACTGTCAGTGCTCCCCCCACACAGCCAGAACTGTCAGTGCTCCCACCACACAGCCAGCACTGTCAGTGCTCACCCCACACAGCCAGCACTGTCAGTGCTCCCAACACACAGCCAGCACTGTCAGTGCTCCCCCCACACAGCCAGCAATGTCAGTGCTCCCCCACACAGCCAGCACTGTCAGTGCTCCCCCCACACAGCCAGCACTGTCAGTCCTCCCACCACACAGCCAGCACTGTCAGTGCTCCCCCACACAGCCAGCACTATCAGTGCTCCCCCCACACAACCAACACTGTCAGTGCTCCACCGCACAGCCAGCACTGTCAGTGCTCCCCCACACAGCCAGCACTGTCAGTGCTCCCACCACACAGCCTGCACTGTCAGTGCTCCCCCACACATCCAGCACTGTCAGTGCTCCCACCACACAGCCAGTGCTGTCAGTGCTCCCACCACACAGCCTGCACTGTCAGTGCTCCCCCACACATCCAGCACTGTCAGTGCTCCCAACACACAGCCAGCACTGTCAGTGCTCCCCCCACACAGCCAGCACTGTCAGTGCTCCCCCACACAGCGAGCACTGTCAGTGCTCCCCCCACACAGCCAGCACTGTCAGTCCTCCCACCACACAGACAGCACTGTCAGTGCTCCCCCACTCAGCCAGCACTGTCAGTGCTCCCCACACACAGCCAGCACTGTCAGTGCTCCCACACACAGCCTGCACTGTCAGTGATCCCCCACACATCCAGCACTGACAGTGCTCCCACCACACAGCCAGCACTGTCAGTGTTCCCCCCACACATCCAGCAATGCCAGTGCTCCCACCACACCGCCAGCACAGTCAGTGCCCCCCCCCCACAGCCAGCAATGTCAGTGCTCCCCCCACACAGCCAGCACTGTCAGTGCTCCACCACACAGCCAGCACTGTCAGTGCTCCCCACACAGCCAGCACTGTCAGTGCTCCCCCCACACAGCCAGCACTGTCAGTGCTCCCACCAAACAGCCAGCACTGTCAGTATCCCACCACACAGCCAGCACTGTCAGTGCTCCCTCCACACAGCCAGCACTGTCAGTGCTCCTCCCACACAGCCAGCACTGTCAGTGTTCCCCCACACAGCCAGCACTGTCAGTGCTCCCCACACAGCCAGCACTGTCAGTGCTCCCCCACACAGCCTGCACTGTCAGACCTCCCCCACACAGACAGCACTGTCAGTGCTCCCACCACACAGCCAGCACTGTCAGTGCTCCCACCACACAGCCAGCACTGTCAGTGCTCCCCACACAGCCAGCACTGTCAGTGCTCCCCCCACACAGCCAGCACTGCCAGTGCTCCCCCACACAGCCAGAACTGTCAGTGATCCCCCCACACAGCCAGCACTGTCAGTGCTCCCCCCACCCAGCCAGCACTGTCAGTCCTCCACCCACACAGCCAGCACTGTCAGTGCTCACCACACACAGCCAGCACTGTCAGTGCTCCCAACACACAGCCAGCACTGTCAGTGCTCCCCCAACACAACCAGCACTGCCAGTGCTCCCACCACACAGCCAGCACTGCCAGTGCCCCAATCACACAGCAAGCACTGCCAGTGCTCCACCCACACAGCCAGCACTGTCAGTGCTCCGAACACACAGCCAGCACTGTCAGTGCTCCCACCACACAGCCAGCACTGTCAGTGCTCCCAACACACAGCCAGCACTGTCAGTGCTCCCCCCACACAGCCAGCACTGTCAGTGCTCCCACCACACAGCCAGCACTGTCAGTGCTCCCCCACACAGCCAGCACTGTCAGTGCTCCCCCCACACAACCAGCACTGTCAGTGCTCCCCCGCACAGCCAGCACTGTCAGTGCTCCCCCACACAGCCAGCACTGTCAGTGCTCCCACCACACAGCCTGCACTGTCAGTGCTCCCCCACACATACAGCACTGTCAGTGCTCCCACCACACAGCCAGCATTGTCAGTGTTCCCCCCACACAACCAGCACTGTCAGTGCTCCCCCGCACAGCCAGCACTGTCAGTGCTCCGCCACACAGCCAGCACTGTCAGTGCTCCCCCCACACAGCCAGCACTGTCAGTGCTCCCCCCACACAGCCAGCACTGTCAGTTTCCCACCACACAACCAGCACTGTCAGTGCTCCCCCGCACAGCCAGCACTGTCAGTGCTCCCCGACACAGCCAGCACTGTCAGTGCTCCCCCACACAGCCAGCACTGTCAGTGCTCCCCCACACAGCCTGCACTGTCAGTGCTCCCTCCACACAGCCAGCACTGTCAGTTCTCCCACCACACAGCCAGCACTGTCAGTGCTCCCCCCCACACACCCAGCACTGTCAGTGCTCCCCCCCACACAGCCAGCACTGCCAGTGCTCCCACCACACAGCCAGCACTGTCAGTGCTCCCACCACACAGCCAGCACTGTCAGCGCTGCCCCACACAGCCAGCACTGTCAGTGCTCCCACCACACAGCCAGCGCTGTCAGTGCTCCCACCACACAGCCAGCACTGTCAGTGCTCCCACCACACAACCAGCACTGTCAGTGCTCACCCCACACAGCCAGCACTGTCAGTGCCCCCACCACACAGCCAGCACTGTCAGTGCTCCCACCACACAACCAGCACTGTCAGTGCCCCCCCACACAGCCAGCACTGTCAGTGCTCCCCCCATACAGCCAGCACTGTCAGTGCTCCCACCACACAGCCAGCACTGTCAGTGCTCCCACCCCACACAGCCAGCACTTTCAGTTCTCCCACCCCACACAGCCAGCATTGCCAGTGCTCCCACCACACAACCAGCACTGTCAGTGCCCCCCCACACAGCCAGCACTGTCAGTGCTACCCCCATACAGCCAGCACTGTCAGTGCTCCCACCACACAGCCAGCACTGTCAGTGCTCCCACCCCACACAGCCAGCACTGTCAGTGCTCCCCCCACACAGCCAGCACTGTCAGTGCTCCTCCACACAGCCAGCACTGTCAGTGCTCCCACCACACAGCCAGCACTGTCAGTGCTCCCACCACACAGCCAGCACTGTCAGTGCTCCCCACACAGCCAGCACTGACAGTGCTCCCCCACACAGCCAGCACTGTCAGTGCTCCCTCACACAGCCAGCACTGTCAGTGCTCCCTCACACAGCCAGCACTGTCAGTGCTCACCCCACAGAGCCAGCACTGTCAGTGCTCCCCCACACAGCCAGCACTGTCAGTGCTCCCCGCACACAGCCAGCACTGTCAGTGCTCCCCCCACAGCCAGCACTGTCAGTGCTCCCCCCACACAGCCAGCACTGTCAGTGCTCCCACCACACAGCCAGCACTGTCAGTGCTCACGCCACACAGCCAGCACTGTCAGTGCTCCCCCCACACAGCCAGCACTGTCAGTGCTCCCCCAAACAGCCAGCACTGTCAGTGCTCCTACCACACAGCCAGCACTGTCAGTGCTCCCCCACACAGCCAGTACTGTCAGTGTTCCCACCACACAGCCAGCACTGTCAGTGCTCCCCACCACACAGCCAGCACTGTCAGTGTTCCCCACGCCCCAGACCCAGCTCCTGATTGGCTGAGAGG
This sequence comes from Scyliorhinus torazame, assembly GCF_047496885.1. Taxonomy (NCBI): domain Eukaryota; kingdom Metazoa; phylum Chordata; class Chondrichthyes; order Carcharhiniformes; family Scyliorhinidae; genus Scyliorhinus; species Scyliorhinus torazame. Next base: position 36,043,428 of record NC_092711.1, read on the forward strand.
CTGTCAGTCAGCGCCAGGAGATACTGATAGGCTGAGAGACTGTCAGTCAGCGGTTTAGAGCTCCTGATTGGCTGAGAGACTGCCAGTCGGCGGCTGGAGCTCCTAATTTGGCTGAGAGACTGTCAGTCAGCGGCTGGAGCTCCTGATTGGCTGAGAGACTGTCAGTCAGCGGTTGGAATTCCTGATTGGCTGAGGGGCTTTCAGTCAGTTTTATTTTCTCATTAATTTAATAATTGATGCAACCGGATATTTCACCGCGATCTTGATCTGCTCCCTGAACCTGGACTGAGTCACCCCATAAATAAATGTGCTCCCACCGCACAGCCAGCACTGTCAGTGCCCCCCCACACAGCCAGCACTGTCAGTGCTCCCCCATACAGCCAGCACTGTCAGTGCTCCCACCACACAGCCAGCACTGTCAGTGCTCCCACCCCACACAGCCAGCACTTTCAGTGCTCCCACCCCACACAGCCAGCAGTGCCAGTGCTCCCACCACACAACCAGCACTGTCAGTGCCCCCCCACACAGCCAGCACTGTCAGTGCTACCCCCATACAGCCAGCACTGTCAGTGCTCCCACCACACAGCCAGCACTGTCAGTGCTCCCACCCCACACAGCCAGCACTGTCAGTGCTCCTTCACACAGCCAGCACTGTCAGTGCTCCCACCACACAGCCAGCACTGTCAGTGCTCCCCACACAGCCAGCACTGACAGTGCTCCCCCACACAGCCAGCACTGTCAGTGCTCACCCCACAGAGCCAGCACTGTCAGTGCTCCCCCCACAGCCAGCACTGTCAGTGCTCCCCGCACACAGCCAGCACTGTCAGTGCTCCCCCTACAGCCAGCACTGTCAGTGCTCCCCCCACACAGCCAGCACTGTCAGTGCTCCCACCACACAGCCAGCACTGTCAGTGCTCACCCCACACAGCCAGCACTGTCAGTGCTCCCCCACACAGCCAGCACTGTCAGTGCTCCCCCCAAACAGCCAGCACTGTCAGTGCTCCTACCACACAGCCAGCACTGTCAGTGCTCCCCCACACAGCCAGCACTGTCAGTGCTCCCACCACACACAGCCAGCACTGTCAGTGCTCCCCACCACACAGCCAGCACTGTCAGTGTTCCCCACGCCCCAGACCCAGCTCCTGATTGGCTGAGAGGCTGTCAGTCAGCGCCAGGAGATACTGATAGGCTGAGAGACTGTCAAGCGGTTAGAGCTCCTGATTGGCTGAGAGACTGTCAGTCGGCGGATGGAGCTCCTGATTGGCTGAGAGACTGTCAGTCAGCGGCTGGAGCTCCTGATTGGCTGAGAGACTGTCAGTCAGCGGTTGGAACTCCTGATTGGCTGAGGGGCTTTCAGTCAGTTTTATTTTCTCATTAATTTAATAATTGATGCAACCGGATATTTCAACGCGATCTTGATCTGCTCCCTGAACCTGGACTGAGTCACCCCATAAATAAATGTGCTCCCACCGCACAGCCAGCACTGTCAGTGCTCCCCACACAGCCAGCACTGTCAGTGCTCCCTCCACACAGCCAGCACTGCCAGTGCTCCCACCACACAGCCAGCTCTGCCCGTGCTCCCACCACACAGCCAGCACTGTCAGTGCTCCCACCACACAGCCAGCACTGTCAGTGCTCCCCCACACAGCCAGCACTGTCAGTGCTCCACCCACACAGCCAGCACTGTCAGTGCTCCCAACACACAGCCAGCACTGTCAGTGCTCCCCCCACACAACCAGCACAGTCAGTGCTTCCCCCACACAGCCAGCACTGTCAGTGCTCCCCACACAGCCAGCACTGTCAGTGCTCCCCCACACAGCCAGCCCTGCCAGTGCTCACCCCACACAGCCAGCACTGTCAGTGCTCCCAACACACAGCCAGCACTGTCAGTGCTCCCCCCCACACAGCCAGCACTGCCAGTGCTCCCACCACACAGCCAGCACTGCCAGTGCTCCCATCACACAGCAAGCACTGCTAGTGCTCCACCCACACAGCCAGCACTGTCAGTGCTCCGAACACACAGCCAGCACTGTCAGTGCTCCCACCACACAGCCAGCACTGTCAGTGCTCCCACCCACACAGCCAGCACTGTCAGTGCTCCCACCACACAGCCAGCACTGTCAGTGCTCCCACCACACAGCCAGCACTGTCAGTGCTCTCCCACACAGCCAGCACTGTCAGTGCTCCCACCCCACAGCCAGCACTGTCAGTGTTCACCCCACACAGCAAGCACTGTGAGTGCTCCCCACACAGCCAGCACTGTCAGTGCTCCCCGCACACAGCCAGCACTGTCAGTGCTCCCCCCACAGCCAGCACTGTCAGTGCTCCCCCCACACAGCCAGCACTGTCAGTGCTCGCACCACACAGCCAGCACTGTCAGTGCTCACCCCACACAGCCAGCACTGTCAGTGCTCCCAACACACAGCCAGCACTGTCATTGCTCCCCCCACACAGCCAGCACTGGCAGTGCTCCCCCAGACAGCGAGCACTGTCAGTGCTCCCCCCACACAGCCAGCACTGTCAGTCCTCCCACCACACAGCCAGCACTGTCAGTGCTCCCCCACTCAGCAAGCACTGTCAGTGCTCCCCACACACAGCCAGCACTGTCAGTGCTCCCACACACAGCCTGCACTGTCAGTGCTCCCCCACACATCCAGCACTGACAGTGCTCCCACCACACAGCCAGCACTGTCAGTGTACCCCCCACACAGCCAGCAATGCCAGTGCTCCCACCACACCGCCAGCACAGTCAGTGCTCCCCCCCACAGCCAGCAATATCAGTGCTCCACCCACACAGCCAGCACTGTCAGTGCTCCACCACACAGCCAGCACTGTCAGTGCTCCCCACACAGCCAGCACTGTCAGTGCTCCCCCCATACAGCCAGCACTGTCAGTGCTCCCACCACACAGCCAGCACTGTCAGTGCTCCCACCACACAGCCAGAACTGTCAGTGCTCCCTCCACACAGCCAGCACTGTCAGTGCTCCCCCCACACAGCCAGCACTGTCAGTGTTCCCCCCACACAGCCAGCACTGTCAGTGCTCCCCACACAGCCAGCACTGTCAGTGCTCCCCCACACAGCCAGCACTGTCAGAGCTCCCCCACACAGGCAGCACTGTCAGTGCTCCCACCACACAGCCAGCACTGTCAGTGCTCCCACCACACAGCCAGCACTGTCAGTGCTCCCCCACACAGCCAGCACTGTCAGTGCTCCCCCCACACAGCCAGCACTGCCAGTGCTCCCTCACACAGCCTGAACTGTCAGTGATCCCCCCACACAGCCAGCACTGTCAGTGCTCCCCCACCCAGCCAGCACTGACAGTGCTCCCCTCACACAGCCAGCACTGTCAGTGCTCCCCCACAGAGCCAGCACTGTCAGTCCTCCACCCACACAGCCAGCACTGTCAGTGCTCACCCCACACAGCCAGCACTGTCAGTGCTCCCAACACACAGCCAGCACTGTCAGTGCTCCCCCACACAGCCAGCACTGCCAGTGCTCCCACCACACAGCCAGCACTGCCAGTGCTCACATCACACAGCAAGCACTGCCAGTGCTCCACCCACACAGCCAGCACTGTCAGTGCTCCGAACACACAGCCAGCACTGTCAGTGCTCCCACCACACAGCCAGCACTGTCAGTGCTCCCACCCACACAGCCAGCACTGTCAGTGCTCCCACCACACAGCCAGCACTGTCAGTGCTCCCACCACACAGCCAGCACTGTCAGTGCTCTCCCACACAGCCAGCACTGTCAGTGCTCCCACCCCACAGCCAGCACTGTCAGTGCTCACCCCACACAGCCAGCACTGTGAGTGCTCCCCACACAGCCAGCACTGTCAGTGCTCCCCGCACACAGCCAGCACTGTCAGTGTTCCCCCCACAGCCAGCACTGTCAGTGCTCCCCCCACACAGCCAGAACTGTCAGTGCTCCCACCACACAGCCAGCACTGTCAGTGCTCACCCCACACAGCCAGCACTGTCAGTGCTCCCAACACACAGCCAGCACTGTCAGTGCTCCCCCCACACAGCCAGCAATGTCAGTGCTCCCCCACACAGCCAGCACTGTCAGTGCTCCCCCCACACAGCCAGCACTGTCAGTCCTCCCACCACACAGCCAGCACTGTCAGTGCTCCCCCACACAGCCAGCACTATCAGTGCTCCCCCCACACAACCAACACTGTCAGTGCTCCACCGCACAGCCAGCACTGTCAGTGCTCCCCCACACAGCCAGCACTGTCAGTGCTCCCACCACACAGCCTGCACTGTCAGTGCTCCCCCACACATCCAGCACTGTCAGTGCTCCCACCACACAGCCAGTGCTGTCAGTGCTCCCACCACACAGCCTGCACTGTCAGTGCTCCCCCACACATCCAGCACTGTCAGTGCTCCCAACACACAGCCAGCACTGTCAGTGCTCCCCCCACACAGCCAGCACTGTCAGTGCTCCCCCACACAGCGAGCACTGTCAGTGCTCCCCCCACACAGCCAGCACTGTCAGTCCTCCCACCACACAGACAGCACTGTCAGTGCTCCCCCACTCAGCCAGCACTGTCAGTGCTCCCCACACACAGCCAGCACTGTCAGTGCTCCCACACACAGCCTGCACTGTCAGTGATCCCCCACACATCCAGCACTGACAGTGCTCCCACCACACAGCCAGCACTGTCAGTGTTCCCCCCACACATCCAGCAATGCCAGTGCTCCCACCACACCGCCAGCACAGTCAGTGCCCCCCCCCACAGCCAGCAATGTCAGTGCTCCCCCCACACAGCCAGCACTGTCAGTGCTCCACCACACAGCCAGCACTGTCAGTGCTCCCCACACAGCCAGCACTGTCAGTGCTCCCCCCACACAGCCAGCACTGTCAGTGCTCCCACCAAACAGCCAGCACTGTCAGTATCCCACCACACAGCCAGCACTGTCAGTGCTCCCTCCACACAGCCAGCACTGTCAGTGCTCCTCCCACACAGCCAGCACTGTCAGTGTTCCCCCACACAGCCAGCACTGTCAGTGCTCCCCACACAGCCAGCACTGTCAGTGCTCCCCCACACAGCCTGCACTGTCAGACCTCCCCCACACAGACAGCACTGTCAGTGCTCCCACCACACAGCCAGCACTGTCAGTGCTCCCACCACACAGCCAGCACTGTCAGTGCTCCCCACACAGCCAGCACTGTCAGTGCTCCCCCCACACAGCCAGCACTGCCAGTGCTCCCCCACACAGCCAGAACTGTCAGTGATCCCCCCACACAGCCAGCACTGTCAGTGCTCCCCCCACCCAGCCAGCACTGTCAGTCCTCCACCCACACAGCCAGCACTGTCAGTGCTCACCACACACAGCCAGCACTGTCAGTGCTCCCAACACACAGCCAGCACTGTCAGTGCTCCCCCAACACAACCAGCACTGCCAGTGCTCCCACCACACAGCCAGCACTGCCAGTGCCCCAATCACACAGCAAGCACTGCCAGTGCTCCACCCACACAGCCAGCACTGTCAGTGCTCCGAACACACAGCCAGCACTGTCAGTGCTCCCACCACACAGCCAGCACTGTCAGTGCTCCCAACACACAGCCAGCACTGTCAGTGCTCCCCCCACACAGCCAGCACTGTCAGTGCTCCCACCACACAGCCAGCACTGTCAGTGCTCCCCCACACAGCCAGCACTGTCAGTGCTCCCCCCACACTACCAGCACTGTCAGTGCTCCCCCGCACAGCCAGCACTGTCAGTGCTCCCCCACACAGCCAGCACTGTCAGTGCTCCCACCACACAGCCTGCACTGTCAGTGCTCCCCCACACATACAGCACTGTCAGTGCTCCCACCACACAGCCAGCATTGTCAGTGTTCCCCCCACACAACCAGCACTGTCAGTGCTCCCCCGCACAGCCAGCACTGTCAGTGCTCCGCCACACAGCCAGCACTGTCAGTGCTCCCACCACACAGCCTGCACTGTCAGTGCTCCCCCACACATCCAGCACTGTCAGTGCTCCCAACACACAGCCAGCACTGTCAGTGCTCCCCCCACACAGCCAGCACTGTCAGTGCTCCCCCACACATCGAGCACTGTTAGTGCTCCCCCCACACAGCCAGCACTGTCAGTCCTCCCACCACACAGCCAGCACTGTCAGTGCTCCCCCACTCAGCCAGCACTGTCAGTGCTCCCCACACACAGCCAGCACTGTCAGTGCTCCCACACACAGCCTGCACTGTCAGTGCTCCCCCACACATCCAGCACTGACAGTGCTCCCACCACACAGCCAGCACTGTCAGTGTTCCCCCCACACAGCCAGCACTGCCAGGTCTCCCACCACACCGCCAGCACAGTCAGTGCTCCCCCCCCACAGCCAGCAATGTCAGTGCTCCCCCACACAGCCAGCACTGTCAGTGCTCCACCACACAGCCAGCACTGTCAGTGCTCCCCACACAGCCAGCACTGTCAGTGCTCCCCCCACACAGCCAGCACTGTCAGTGCTCCCACCACACAGCCAGCACTGTCAGTGCTCCCACCACACAGCCAGCACTGTCAGTGCTCCCTCCACAGCCAGCACTGTCAGTGCTCCCCCCACACAGCCAGCACTGTCAGTGTTCCCCCCACACAGCCAGCACTGTCAGTGCTCCCCACACAGCCAGCACTGTCAGTGCTCCCCCACACAGCCAGCACTGTCAGACCTCCCCCACACAGGCAGCACTGTCAGTGCTCCCACCACACAGCCAGCACTGTCAGTGCTCCCACCACACAGCCAGCACTGTCAGTGCTCCCCCACACAGCCAGCACTGTCAGTGCTCCCCCCACACAGCCAGCACTGCCAGTGCTCCCCCACACAGCCAGAACTGTCAGTGATCCCCCCACACAGCCAGCACTGTCAGTGCTCCCCACCCAGCCAGAACTGTCAGTGCTCCCCTCACACAGCCAGCACTGTCAGTGCTCCCCCACAGAGCCAGCACTGTCAGTCCTCCACTAACACAGCCAGCACTGTCAGTGCTCACCCCACACAGCCAGCACTGTCAGTGCTCCCAACACACAGCCAGCACTGTCAGTGCTCCCCCAACACAACCAGCACTGCCAGTGCTCCCACCACACAGCCAGCACTGCCAGTGCTCCCATCACACAGCAAGCACTGCCAGTGCTCCACCCACACAGCCAGCACTGTCAGTGCTCCGAACACACAGCCAGCACTGTCAGTGCTCCCACCACACAGCCAGCACTGTCAGTGCTACCACCACACAGCCAGCACTGTCAGTGCTCCCACCACACAACCAGCACTGTCAGTGCTCTCCCACACAGCCAGCACTGTCAGTGCTCCCACCCCACAGCCAGCACTGTCAGTGCTCACCCCACACAGCCAGCACTGTCAGTGCTCCCCACACAGCCAGCACTGTCAGTGCTCCCCGCACAGCCAGCACTGTGAGTGCTCCCCCACACAGCCACCACTGTCAGTGCTCCCACCACACAGCCAGCACTGTCAGTGCTCCCCCACACAGCCAGCACTGTCAGTGCTCCCACCACACACAGCCAGCACTGTCAGTGTTCCCACGCCCCAGACCCAGCTCCTGATTGGCTCAGAGGCTGTCAGTCAGCGCCAGGAGATACTGATAGGCTGAGAGACTGTCAGTCAGCGGCTGGAGCTCCTGATTGGCTGAGAGACTGTCAGTCAGCGTTTGGAACTCCTGATTGGCTGAAAGTTGGCTGAAAGTCAGTTTTATTTTCTCATTAATTTAATAATTGATGCAACCGGATATTTCACCGCGATCTTGATCTGCTCCCTGAACCTGGACTGAGTCACCACATAAATAAATGTGCTCCCACCGCACAGCCAGCACTGTCAGTGCTCCCCACACAGCCAGCACTGTCAGTGCTCCCCCCACACAGCCAGCACTGCCAGTGCTCCCACCACACAGCCAGCACTGCCCGTGCTCCCACCACACAGCCAGCACTGTCAGTGCTCCCACCACACAGCCAGCACTGTTAGTGCTCCCCCCACACAGCCAGCACTGTCAGTGCTCCCCCACACAGCCAGCCCTTCCAGTGATCCCCCCACACAGCCAGCACTGTCAGTGCTCCCCCCACACAGCCAGGACTGTCAGTGCTCACCCCACACAGCCAGCACTGTCAGTGCTCCCAACACACAGCCAGCACTGTCAGTGCTCCCCCACACAGCCAGCACTGCCAGTGCTCCACCACACAGCCAGCACTGCCAGTGCTCCCATCACACAGCAAGCACTGCCAGTGCTCCACCCACACAGCCAGCACTGTCAGTGCTCCGAACACACAGCCAGCACTGTCAGTCTTCCCACCACACAGCCAGCACTGTCAGTGCTCCCACCAGACAGCCAGCACTGCCAGTGCTCCCACCCCACAGCCAGCACTGTCAGTGCTCACCCCACACAGCCAGCACTGTGAGTGCTGCCCACACAGCCAGCACTGTCAGTGCTCCCCGCACACAGCCAGCACTGTCAGTGCTCCCACCACACAGCCAGCACTGTCAGTGCTCCCACCACACAACCAGCACTGTCAGTGCCCCCCCCCCACACAGCCAGCACTGTCAGTGCTCCCCCCATACAGCCAGCACTGTCAGTGCTCCCACCACACAGCCAGCACTGTCAGTGCTCCCACCCCACACAGCCAGCACTGTCAGTGCTCCCACCCCACACAGCCAGCAGTGTCAGTGCTCCCACCACACAACCAGCACTGTCAGTGCCCCCCCCCCCCACACAGCCAGCACTGTCAGTGCTCACCCCACACAGCCAGCACTGTGAGTGCTCCCCACACAGCCAGCACTGTCAGTGCTCCCCGCACACAGCCAGCACTGTCAGTGCTCCCCCCACAGCCAGCACTGTCAGTGCTCCCCCCACACAGCCAGAACTGTCAGTGCTCCCACCACACAGCCAGCACTGTCAGTGCTCACCCCACACAGCCAGCACTGTCAGTGCTCCCAACACACAGCCAGCACTGTCAGTGCTCCCCCCACACAGCCAGCAATGTCAGTGCTCCCCCACACAGCCAGCACTGTCAGTGCTCCCCCCACACAGCCAGCACTGTCAGTCCTCCCACCACACAGCCAGCACTGTCAGTGCTCCCCCACACAGCCAGCACTATCAGTGCTCCCCCCACACAACCAACACTGTCAGTGCTCCACCGCACAGCCAGCACTGTCAGTGCTCCCCCACACAGCCAGCACTGTCAGTGCTCCCACCACACAGCCTGCACTGTCAGTGCTCCCCCACACATCCAGCACTGTCAGTGCTCCCACCACACAGCCAGCACTGTCAGTCTTCCCCCCACACAACCTGCACTGTCAGTGCTCCCCCGCACAGCCAGCACTGTCAGTGCTCCCCCACACAGCCAGTGCTGTCAGTGCTCCCACCACACAGCCTGCACTGTCAGTGCTCCCCCACACATCCAGCACTGTCAGTGCTCCCAACACACAGCGAGCACTGTCAGTGCTCCCCCCACACAGCCAGCACTGTCAGTCCTCCCACCACACAGCCAGCACTGTCAGTGCTCCCCCACTCAGCCAGCACTGTCAGTGCTCCCCACACACAGCCAGCACTGTCAGTGCTCCCACACACAGCCTGCACTGTCAGTGATCCCCCACACATCCAGCACTGACAGTGCTCCCACCACACAGCCAGCACTGTCAGTGTTCCCCCCACACATCCAGCAATGCCAGTGCTCCCACCACACCGCCAGCACAGTCAGTGCTCCACCACACAGCCAGCACTGTCAGTGCTCCCCACACAGCCAGCACTGTCAGTGCTCCCCCCACACAGCCAGCACTGTCAGTGCTCCCACAAAACAGCCAGCACTGTCAGTATCCCACCACACAGCCAGCACTGTCAGTGCTCCCTCCACACAGCCAGCACTGTCAGTGCTCCCCCCACACAGCCAGCACTGTCAGTGTTCCCCCCACACAGCCAGCACTGTCAGTGCTCCCCCACACAGCCAGCACTGTCAGTGCTCCCCACACAGCCAGCACTGTCAGTGCTCCCCCACACAGCCAGCACTGTCAGACCTCCCCCACACAGGCAGCACTGTCAGTGCTCCCACCACACAGCCAGCACTGTCAGTGCTCCCACCACACAGCCAGCACTGTCAGTGCTCCCCCACACAGCCAGCACTGTCAGTGCTCCCCCACACAGCCAGCACTGCCAGTGCTCCCCCACACAGCCAGAACTGTCAGTGATCCCCCCACACAGCCAGCACTGTCAGTGCTCCCCCCACCCAACCAGCACTGTCAGTCCTCCACCCACACAGCCAGCACTGTCAGTGCTCACCCCACACAGCCAGCACTGTCAGTGCTCCCAACACACAGCCAGCACTGTCAGTGCTCCCCCAACACAACCAGCACTGCCAGTGCTCCCACCACACAGCCAGCACTGCCAGTGCCCCAATCACACAGCAAGCACTGCCAGTGCTCCACCCACACAGCCAGCACTGTCAGTGCTCCGAACACACAGCCAGCACTGTCAGTGCTCCCACCACACAGCCAGCACTGTCAGTGCTGCCCACACAGCCAGCACTGTCAGTGCTCCCCGCACACAGCCAGCACTGTCAGTGCTCCCACCACACAGCCAGCACTGTCAGTGCTCCCACCACACAACCAGCACTGTCAGTGCCCCCCCCCCACACAGCCAGCACTGTCAGTGCTCCCCCCATACAGCCAGCACTGTCAGTGCTCCCACCACACAGCCAGCACTGTCAGTGCTCCCACCCCACACAGCCAGCACTGTCAGTGCTCCCACCCCACACAGCCAGCAGTGTCAGTGCTCCCACCACACAACCAGCACTGTCAGTGCCCCCCCCCCCACACAGCCAGCACTGTCAGTGCTCACCCCACACAGCCAGCACTGTGAGTGCTCCCCACACAGCCAGCACTGTCAGTGCTCCCCGCACACAGCCAGCACTGTCAGTGCTCCCCCCACAGCCAGCACTGTCAGTGCTCCCCCCACACAGCCAGAACTGTCAGTGCTCCCACCACACAGCCAGCACTGTCAGTGCTCACCCCACACAGCCAGCACTGTCAGTGCTCCCAACACACAGCCAGCACTGTCAGTGCTCCCCCCACACAGCCAGCAATGTCAGTGCTCCCCCACACAGCCAGCACTGTCAGTGCTCCCCCCACACAGCCAGCACTGTCAGTCCTCCCACCACACAGCCAGCACTGTCAGTGCTCCCCCACACAGCCAGCACTATCAGTGCTCCCCCCACACAACCAACACTGTCAGTGCTCCACCGCACAGCCAGCACTGTCAGTGCTCCCCCACACAGCCAGCACTGTCAGTGCTCCCACCACACAGCCTGCACTGTCAGTGCTCCCCCACACATCCAGCACTGTCAGTGCTCCCACCACACAGCCAGCACTGTCAGTCTTCCCCCCACACAACCTGCACTGTCAGTGCTCCCCCGCACAGCCAGCACTGTCAGTGCTCCCCCACACAGCCAGTGCTGTCAGTGCTCCCACCACACAGCCTGCACTGTCAGTGCTCCCCCACACATCCAGCACTGTCAGTGCTCCCAACACACAGCGAGCACTGTCAGTGCTCCCCCCACACAGCCAGCACTGTCAGTCCTCCCACCACACAGCCAGCACTGTCAGTGCTCCCCCACTCAGCCAGCACTGTCAGTGCTCCCCACACACAGCCAGCACTGTCAGTGCTCCCACACACAGCCTGCACTGTCAGTGATCCCCCACACATCCAGCACTGACAGTGCTCCCACCACACAGCCAGCACTGTCAGTGTTCCCCCCACACATCCAGCAATGCCAGTGCTCCCACCACACCGCCAGCACAGTCAGTGCTCCACCACACAGCCAGCACTGTCAGTGCTCCCCACACAGCCAGCACTGTCAGTGCTCCCCCCACACAGCCAGCACTGTCAGTGCTCCCACAAAACAGCCAGCACTGTCAGTATCCCACCACACAGCCAGCACTGTCAGTGCTCCCTCCACACAGCCAGCACTGTCAGTGCTCCCCCCACACAGCCAGCACTGTCAGTGTTCCCCCCACACAGCCAGCACTGTCAGTGCTCCCCCACACAGCCAGCACTGTCAGTGCTCCCCACACAGCCAGCACTGTCAGTGCTCCCCCACACAGCCAGCACTGTCAGACCTCCCCCACACAGGCAGCACTGTCAGTGCTCCCACCACACAGCCAGCACTGTCAGTGCTCCCACCACACAGCCAGCACTGTCAGTGCTCCCCCACACAGCCAGCACTGTCAGTGCTCCCCCACACAGCCAGCACTGCCAGTGCTCCCCCACACAGCCAGAACTGTCAGTGATCCCCCCACACAGCCAGCACTGTCAGTGCTCCCCCCACCCAACCAGCACTGTCAGTCCTCCACCCACACAGCCAGCACTGTCAGTGCTCACCCCACACAGCCAGCACTGTCAGTGCTCCCAACACACAGCCAGCACTGTCAGTGCTCCCCCAACACAACCAGCACTGCCAGTGCTCCCACCACACAGCCAGCACTGCCAGTGCCCCAATCACACAGCAAGCACTGCCAGTGCTCCACCCACACAGCCAGCACTGTCAGTGCTCCGAACACACAGCCAGCACTGTCAGTGCTCCCACCACACAGCCAGCACTGTCAGTGCTCCCAACACACAGCCAGCACTGTCAGTGCTCCCCCCACACAGCCAGCACTGTCAGTCCTCCCACCACACAGCCAGCACTGTCAGTGCTCCCCCACACAGCCAGCACTGTCAGTGCTCCCCCCACACAACCAGCACTGGCAGTGCTCCCCCGCACAGCCAGCACTGTCAGTGCTCCCCCACACAGCCAGCACTGTCAGTGCTCCCACCACACAGCCTGCACTGTCAGTGCTCCCCCACACATCCAGCACTGTCAGTGCTCCCACCACACAGCCAGCACTGTCAGTGTTCCCCCCACACAACCAGCACTGTCAGTGCTCCCCCGCACAGCCAGCACTGTCAGTGCTCCCCCACACAGCCTGCACTGTCAGTGCTCCCACCACACAGCCTGCACTGTCAGTGCTCCCCCACACATCCAGCACTGTCAGTGCTCCCAACACACAGCCAGCACTGTCAGTGCTCCCCCCACACAGCCAGCACTGTCAGTGCTCCCCCACACAGCGAGCACTGTCAGTGCTCCCCCCACACAGCCAGCACTGTCAGTCCTCCCACCACACAGCCAGCACTGTCAGTGCTCCCAACACACAGCCAGCACTGTCAGTGCTCCCCCCACACAGCCAGCAATGTCAGTGCTCCCCCACACAGCCAGCACTGTCAGTGCTCCACCACACAACCAGCACTGTCAGTGCTCCCCACACAGCCAGCACTGTCAGTGCTCCCCCCACACAGCCAGCACTGTCAGTGCTCCCACCACACAGCCAGCACTGTCAGTGCTCCCACCACACAGCCAGCACTGTCAGTGCTCCCTCCACAGCCAGCACTGTCAGTGCTCCCCCACACAGCCAGCACTGTCAGTGTTCCCCCCACACAGGCAGCACTGTCAGTGCTCCCACCACACAGCCAGCACTGTCAGTGCTCCCACCACACAGCCAGCACTGTCAGTGCTCCCACCACACAGCCAGCACTGTCAGTGCTCCCCCACACAGCCAGCACTGTCAGTGCTCCCCCCACACAGCCAGCACTGCCAGTGCTCCCCCACACAGCCAGAACTGTCAGTGATCCCCCCACACAGCCAGCACTGTCAGTGCTCCCCACCCAGCCAGAACTGTCAGTGCTCCCCGCACACAGCCAGCACTGTCAGTGCTCCACCCACAGCCAGCACTGTCAGTGCTCCCCCCACACAGCCAGCACTGTCAGTGCTCCCACCACACAGCCAGCACTGTCAGTGCTCACCCCACACAGCCAGCACTGTCAGTGCTCCCAACACACAGCCAGCACTGTCAGTGCTCCCCCCACACAGCCAGCACTGTCAGTGCTCCCCCACACAGCCAGCACTGTCAGTGCTCCCCCCACACAGCCAGCACTGTCAGTCCTCCCACCACACAGCCAGCACTGTCAGTGCACCCCCACACAGCCAGCACTGTCAGTGCTCCCCCCACACAACCAGCACTGTCAGTGCTCCCCCGCACAGCCAGCACTGTCAGTGCTCCCCCACACAGCCAGCACTGCCAGTGCTCCCCCCACACAGCCAGCACTGTCAGTGCTCTCCCACAGAGCCAGCACTGTCTGAGTTCGCCCCACACAGCCAGCACTGTCAGTCCTCCCCCCACACAGCCAGCACTGTTAGTGCTCCCACCACACAGCCAGCACTGTCAGTGCTCCCCACACAGCCAGCACTATCAGTGCTCCCCCCACACAGCCAGCACTGCCAGTGCTCCCACCACACAGCCAGCACTGCCCGTGCTCCCACCACACAGCCAGCACTGTCTGTGCTCCCACCACACAGCCAGCACTGTCAGTGCTCCCCCACACAGCCAGCACTGTCAGTGCTCACCCCACACAGCCAGCACTGTCAGTGCTCCCCCCACGCAGCCAGCACTGTCAGTGCTCACCCCACACAACCAGCACTGTCAGTGCTCCCCCACACAGCCAGCACTGTCAGTGCTCCCCGCACACAGCCAGCACTGTCAGTGCTCCCCCACAGCCAGCACTGTCAGTGCTCCCCCCACACAGCCAGCACTGTCAGTGCTCCCACCACACAGCCAGCACTGTCAGTGCTCCCCCACACAGCCAGCACTGTCAGTGCTCCCCCACACAGCCAGCACTGTCAGTGCTCCCCCCACACAGCCAGCACTGTCAGTGCTCCCACCACACAACCAGCACTGTCAGTGCTCCCCCACACAGCCTGCACTGTCAGTTCTCCCACCACACAGCCAGCACAGTCAGTGCTCCCCCACACAGCCAGCTCTGTCAGTGCTCCCCCACAGAGCCAGCACTGTCAGTGCTCCCCACACAGCCAGCACTGTCAGTGCTCCCCCACACAGCCAGCACTGTCAGTGCTCCCCCACAGAGCCAGCACTGTCAGTGTTCCCACCACACAGCCAGCACTGTCAGTGCTCCCCACACAGCCAGCACTGTGAGTGCTCCCCCACACAGCCACCACTGTCAGTGCTCCCACCACACAGCCAGCACTGTCAGTGCTCCCCCACACAGCCAGCACTGTCAGTGCTCCCACCACACACAGCCAGCACTGTCAGTGTTCCCACGCCCCAGACCCAGCTCCTGATTGGCTGAGAGACTGTCAGTCAGCGCCAAGAGATACTGATAGGCTGAGAGACTGTCAGTCAGCGGCTGGAGCTCCTGATTGGCTGAGAGACTGTCAGTCAGCGTTTGGAACTCCTGATTGGCTGAAAGTTGGCTGAAAGTCAGTTTTATTTTCTCATTAATTTAATAATTGATGCAACCGGATATTTCACCGCGATCTTGATCTGCTCCCTGAACCTGGACTGAGTAACCACATAAATAAATGTGCTCCCACCGCACAGCCAGCACTGTCAGTGCTCCCCACACAGCCAGCACTGTCAGTGCTCCCCCCACACAGCCAGCACTGCCAGTGCTCCCACCACACAGCCAGCACTGCCCGTGCTCCCACCACACAGCCAGCACTGTCAGTGCTCCCACCACACAGCCAGCACTGTTAGTGCTCCCCCCACACAGCCAGCACTGTCAGTGCTCCCCCACACAGCCAGCCCTTCCAGTGATCCCCCCACACAGCCAGCACTGTCAGTGCTCCCCCCACACAGCCAGCACTGTCAGTGCTCACCCCACACAGCCAGCACTGTCAGTGCTCCCAACACACAGCCAGCACTGTCAGTGCTCCCCCCACACAGCCAGCACTGCCAGTGCTCCACCACACAGCCAGCACTGCCAGTGCTCCCATCACACAGCAAGCACTGCCAGTGCTCCACCCACACAGCCAGCACTGTCAGTGCTCCGAACACACAGCCAGCACTGTCAGTCTTCCCACCACACAGCCAGCACTGTCAGTGCTCCCACCAGACAGCCAGCACTGCCAGTGCTCCCACCACACAGCCAGCACTGTCAGTGCTCACCCCACACAGCCAGCACTGTGAGTGCTCCCCACACAGCCAGCACTGTCAGTGCTCCCCGCACACAGCCAGCACTGTCAGTGCTCCCCCAACAGCCAGCACTGTCAGTGCTCCCCCGACACAGCCAGCACTGTCAGTGCTCCCACCACACATCCAGCACTGTCAGTGCGCACCCCACACAGCCAGCACAGTCAGTGCTCCCCCACACAGCCAGCACTGTCAGTGCTCCCCCCACACAGCCAGAATTGTCAGTGCTCCCCCCACACAGCCAGCACTGTCAGTGCTCCCACCACACAACCAGCACTGTCAGTGCTCCCCCGCACAGCCAGCACTGTCAGTGCTCCCCCACACAGCCAGCACTGTCAGTGCTCCCCCACACAGCCAGCACTGTCAGTGCTCCCCCACACAGCCAGCACTGCCAGTGCTCCCACCACACAGCCAGCACTGTCAGTGCTCCCACCACACAACCAGCACTGTCAGTGACCCCCCCACACAGCCAGCACTGTCAGTGCTCCCCCCATACAGCCAGCACTGTCAGTGCTCCCACCACACAGCCAGCACTGTCAGTGCTCCCACCCCACACAGCCAGCACTGTCAGTGCTCCCACCCCACACAGCCAGCAGTGTCAGTGCTCCCACCACACAACCAGCACTGTCAGTGCCCCCCCCCACACAGCCAGCACTGTCAGTGCTCCCCCCATACAGCCAACACTGTCAGTGCTCCCACCACACAGCCAGCAGTGTCAGTGCTCCCACCCCACACAGCCAGCACTGTCAGTGCTCCCCCCACACAGCCAGCACTGTCAGTGCTCCTCCACACAGCCAGCACTGTCAGTGCTCCCACCACACAGCCAGCACTGTCAGTGCTCCCACCACACAGCCAGCACTGTCAGTGCTCCCCCACACAGCCAGCACTGACAGTGCTCCCCCCCACACAGCCAGCACTGTCAGTGCTCCCTCACACAGCCAGCACTGTCAGTGCTCCACCCACACAGCCAGCACTGTCAGTGCTACCCTGACACAGCCAGCACTGTCAGTGCTCCCCACCACACAGCCAGCACTGTCAGTGCTTCCCCCACACAGCCAGCACTGTCAGTGCTCCTTCACACAGCCAGCACTGTCAGTGCTCCCACCACACAGCCAGCACTGTCAGTGCTCCCCACCACACAGCCAGCACTGTCAGTGCTCCCACCACACAGCCAGCACTGTCAGTGCTCCCACCACACAGCCAGCACTGTCAGTGCTCCCCACCACACATCCAGCACTGTCAGTGCTCCCACCACACAGCCAGCACTGTCAGTGCTCCCACCACACAGCCAGCACTGTCAGTGCTCCCCACACAGCCAGCACTGTCAGTGCTCCCACCACACAGCCTGCACTGTCAGTGCTCCCCACGCCCCAGACCCAGCTCCTGATTGGCTGAGAGGCTGTCAGTCAGCGCCAGGAGATACTGATTGGCTGAGAGACTGTCAGTCAGCGACGAGAGCTCCTGATTGGCTGAGAGGCTGTCAGTCAGCGGCTGGAGCTCCTGATTGGCTGAGAGGCTGTCAGTCAGCGGCTGGAGCTCCTGATTGGCTGAGAGGCTGTCAGTCAGCGTCTGGAGCTCCTGATTGGCTGAGAGACTGTCAGTTAGCGGTTGGAGCTCCTGATTGGCTGAGAGACTGTCAGTCAGCGGTTGGGGCTCCTGATTGGCTGAGAGGCTGTCACTCAGCGGCTGGAGCTCCTGATTGGCTGAGAGACTGTCAGTCAGCGGCTGGAGCTCCTGATTGGCTGAGAGGTTTTCAGTCCGTTTTATTTACTCATTAATTTAATAATTGATGTAACCGGATATTTCACCGCGACCTTGATCTGCTCCCTGAACCTGGACTGAGCCACCACATAAATAAATGTGTTTGTGCAGCAATTTAAATCCATCAGCATAAATCCGACTTGTTGTAAAGTATATTGAGGCTCGGTGAGGTAATATAATCCTCTCACATCGATATAGAAAAATTTAATAACAGACACGGTCCAGAGGAGGATGAACGTTCCGGAGATGCTGAAGAGTAAAATGATTGACTTCCTTCTGCTCTCCATCTCTGGGTCACTGCGATTGTCTCCCTGACTCTGGGACCTCAGTGCCTTCCGGACCCGACTGCTGAGTAAAATGTGTCTGACTGTCAGAGCGTTGGTCAACAGGATTGAGAAGAACGGCACCAATGGGGTTACAACCTGATCAAACCAGTAATACCCAACCCATCCCGGGTCAGTGACGACGCTGCTCTTTGTGACGCAGTCCCACTGGACATTGTCGATTATCCTCCCAGGTTCCAATGTAAAGTACCGGGGGATGTTTTTCACACAGAGCAGGAGGCCGCTTGTGGACAGAACCACAGCCGCAGTTTTCCCGGTGCAATATTTACTTTTCAGTTTCTGGCAGCGAATGGCCACAAATCGATCAAAGGAGAAAGTGAGGGTGAACCAGACAGAACAGTCCCTGGCTGCATAGAGCAGGACAAAGTTAACACGACACACAGGGGTGAGGTCCAGGAAACTCCAGGGGAAATAATAAACATTGATCATGTTCAGTATGGGGTTAGTGATAATAAACAGCAGATCCGCCGTTGCCATGGCCACCAGGTAGCGAGTGGTGCAGGTAGAGAGGCCACACTTCCCCCGACACAGAATCACAATTCCCAGTATATTAACTGTCAGAGAGAGAAAGGAGAGGCGCGGGAAATTACTGGGTAATGAATCTCCCTGTCTGAACCAGGACACAATTGCAGCATCAATATAATGGACAGTGGGTGGGTGGGGGTGCGGGGAGAGGAGTGGGCACAGAGATTAACATTGCAGAGAGGGGAGTAGGAAATGTAACTCCAGTTAAAGGTGGGGAATGAGGGGAAAGTGTGAATTGCAGCCCTGTCAGTTTGATGGCAGTGGTAGGAAAATGTTTATAATTCAGAGACCTTTGGGAGAGGTTACATTTCTCATTTAGTCTGATTTACAGGATTCACTCAGGCCGGCCAGGTTTCCCAAACCGGATACAAACATACCCGAGATTGTCATCCCAGCTCAATTATTGGACCACACCCCGGATTGGACCGTTCCCTGGACTGGATTTCTGATGGGGTTGGACCCCACTCCTGGTTTATTTGAATACTCCACGATCAATGGGAAAAATAAAACAAACGCGGGACCTTCCCACTTCATCACCATGGGAGGAATAGAAATATAGAATGTACAGTGCAAAAGGAAGCCATTCGGCCCATCGAGTCTGCAACGGCCCTTGGAAAGAGAAAACCAGTTCAGCCCACCCCATCCCCATAACCCAGTGACCCCATCAAAATTGTCTGGAAACTAAACACAATTTATCTTGGCCAATCCACCTAACCCGCACATCTTTGGACTGTGGGAGGAAACCGGAGCACCCGGAGGAAACCCACGCAGATACGGGGAGGATGTGCAGACTCTGCACAGACAGTCACCCAAGCCGGGAATCGAACCTGGGACCCTGGAGCTGTGAATCAACTGTGCCAACCACTGTGCTACCGTGCAGCCCAGCCTGTCCAGAATAGAGTCTGTCCAGTCTCCAGAACATCCCGAGGGATCACCCCTCCCAGGTTTAGTCATTCGTACAGCACCCGCTCCCAGGAATCCCCCATTGCCATGTCTGGAATATCCCAACATCACTGTTCCCAGGAATCCATCCTCTCCCTGTTTGAAAACAATCCCTGCCAAGCTTTTGTCAGGAATATTCCCGCTCCGGCATTGGACATTCCCCAGGGTTCACTTGGCCGGAATAGACTCTCTCCAGATTCGGACTCATTGGATTCATCAAAAAAGTAGGAAAATTCCAAAACAAGAGCGTTAAGATGGAGGGGAAAGTTCCCAGAATAAAGTAGTTGAAATTAAAGTTACGTCCTGCGGGATGCGTCATCCTAATTGGATGATGAGATGTTGCTCCTCCAGCTTGCGTTGGGCTTCACTGCATTCTGGCAGCAGGCCAAGGACAGACATGTGGGCCCGAGAGCAAGGTGCTGAGTTAACATGGCCACAACAGGAAGGCTGAGGCCATGCTGTGGGCTGAGTGAAGGTGTTCCACAAAGCAGTCTCCCAGTCTGCGTTTCGTCTCCCCAATGTCGAGGAGACGGTATTGGCAGCAGCGAATCCAGGAGAACAAACTGAAGGCACAGAAGTGAAACGCTGCTTCCCCAGAAAGGAGAGTTTGCTGCTGAGAACCGGGACACGGGAGGAGGTAAAGGGACAGTTGTTGCACCGTCTGTGATTGCCGGGGAAGGTGCTGGGGGAAGGGAAAGGGGTGTGGGGTGTGAGGGGGAAGTGGACAAGGGGGAGGGAGCGGTACCTGAGAATGCAGACATTGAGGGGGGTGGTTGGAGAGAGGTGAAGATGTGTTTGGTGGTGACATCATGCTGGAGTTGGCAGAAATCGAGGATTTTCCTTTCAATGAGAAGGCTGATGGTGTGGAAAGTGAGGAGGGGAACCCTATCATGTTTCCGGGAGGGAGGGGGCTGTGTGAGGACAGAGGTGTGAGAAGTGAATTGAACACGATTGAGAGCCCTGTTAACAAAGGAAGGTGGTGGGGACGGCCCGGTTAAGGAAAAGACAGACATGCCAGGGGGGCTATTTTCGAAGACGCCAGCATCAGAACAGAGGCGATGGAGGCGGAGAAAGTGGGAGAATGAGATGCAGTCTTTACAGGAAGCAGGGAATGAGGATCTGAACACAGCCCTCGTGTTGGGGAACGGAGGATTGGACGTCCATTGTGAAGATTAGGCGGTTAGGGCCAGGGAAATGGACCTTGTTTACGACACCAGAGGAATCAGGAAACATAAAATCCCCACAGTGCAGAAGGAGGCCATTCGGCCCATTAAGTCTGTACCAAACCTCTGAAAGAGTACCTCAACCAAGCTCACTCCCCCGCCTATCTCATTAACCCCTGAATCTAACCTACACATCTTTTTGGACACTACGGAGTAATTTAGCATGGCCAATCCACCTAACCTGCACATCTTTGGGCGATGGGAGGTAACCGGAGACCCGGAGGAAACCCACACAGACAGGGAGAGAAAGTGCAGTCTGCACACAGACAGTCACCCAAGGTAGGAATTGATTTCGGGATCCTGCTGCTGTGAGGCAGCAGTGCAAACCACTGTGTCACTGTGGCACCACTGTCTTTGGGAAGGGGCAGAACAGGGTAAAGTGGATGGAATCAAGATGGGAAGAAATGATCTTGGTGGGGCTGGAACAGGCCGAAATAATGGGTGCACTGGGACTTTCCTGTTTGTGGATTTTGGGAAGGAGGTAGAAGCGGGAGGTTGATGCAGGATGTGTGGGATTGTGGGACTCTGATCTCTGAGACTGTGGACAGAAGATATCCAGAGTCAACAAGGTCAGTGAAAGACCTGGAAACAACATCATGATGTTTGGTGGAGTGCTGCTGATCCAGGGGGAGGTACCAGGCTATGCCTGAGAGCTGACGGTCAGCCTCTGTGAGGAAGAGGTCAGGACACCAGACAATAATGACACCACCCTTGTGAGCAGCTTAGATCACCAGGCCAGGGTAGGATATTCGAGAGAGGATTGGAGCAAGTTTAGAGTGAGTCAGGATAGAGTTGGTGAGAGGCACAGGGAAATTGAGACGGTCGATGTCGCACTGACAGATCTCAATGAAAAGATCAAGAGCTGATAGGAGGCCAGAGGGCGGGGTCCAGGTAGAGGGAGATTACTGGAGGCGGATGGATTTCACAACAAATATTCATAAAATAGACAGAAACAGCAGAGACAATATTATCTATTCACTGATCAACATCAGAATAATTACCAAAGAATTGAGAAGCAGAAGTAGGTCTCTGTTATTCTTGAATTTAGAACAGAATATAATCAAATCTTCCAGTCACAATGTCAACAGTTGGAAGCATTGAATTAGAATTCTGAGTTAAAAGAAATCCAGTAACACAGAGTATACTAAATAGTCGGCACATATTCCAAAGTCAACATTATTCCTGACACATTTCATCCAATTATTTCAATAACTACCAGAAATAATAGATCTGAGTAGTATGATGGATGTTAAACAATTTGATTTTCTAAAGGCCGTCAGTAAGATCCGACGTAACAGACTGATGGGTAATCTCAGAGCCAGTGGAGTTAGGGGACACAGCAGCAGGATGGACACATGCTGGCGACACACAGAGAAAACAGGGAGAGGAGTTAAAGGGATTTAGGCTGATTGGTGGAAGGTGGGAAGTGGTGTTCCACAAGGATCAGCACTGGGATCACTCTCCTTCACCATTCCCATCAACAGTATGGGATCGGGAAGCAGAATGATAATTACACAATTTACAGACAGAATCAAATTGAGAGTGATAGTGAATACAGAGGCAGAATACAACTAATTACAGGCACACATTTATCATTAATTATGAATTTGCAAAGTGGGTATTTCAATGGGACATTAATGTCCCGACAGATCAGTGTCCGCTGCTGCATTTTGATCAGAACAATAAGTCCCCCAATCACTCCTTGGAAAACAAGTGTGTGAATGGACTGGAGGGGTTTCTGGCTTCAGGTGAATAGATTCAGAAATCGTGTGAAGCAGAAAGACAGTTTAAAAACACCCATAAAAATTGATCAAACATGTGAGTTCATTTCAGGATGAACAGGAATGAGAAAATATCACAAAACCTAGTGGAATACTGCACTGTTGTGGGTTTTATGAAACATTAGAGTGTGGGTGATATCTGTTCCTGTTAGAGTAGATCAATAGAAAACAGAGATAGAGACATTGCACTTCATACAATAAATATCAAACATCTTCAAAACACAGCCAAACTCTTCCTGTTTTCAACCTATTCCAAAGTTAAAACACACAGAGAGAACTCCACAGAATGGAGCGACCCCTCACCAATAAAATACATCATTTCAAAATAGAACCAACTAATTTCAGTCCAGTTACTGACCCACACACAATACAATTCTACACGGACAGATAGTCCCAGTAATAGAGAGATAATTGGATCAGATATTCCACTCTGGTGAGAGACCCACAGTCAGTACAATTCTACACTGACAGACATTTCCAGTAATCCTTCTTCACTGCTGTCAGATATTCCACACTGGTGTGGGACCCACAGTCAGTACAATTCTACACTGACAGATACTTCCAGTAATCCTTGTTCACCGCTGTCAGATATTCCACTCTGGTTAGTGATCCACACTCAGTACAATTCCACACTGACAGATACTTCCAGTAATCCTTGTTCACCGCTGTCAGATATTCCACTCTGATAGTGACCCACAGTCAGTACAATTCTACACTGACAGACACTTCCAGTAATCCTTGTTCACCGCCGTCAGATATTCCACTCTGATAGTGACCCACAGTCAGTACAATTCCACACTGACAGATACCCACACTCAGTGTGATTTAATTCTTTCTCCTCCTAAACCTCCGTTCAAAGAGATTGCCTTCACTGAGATCCAATCTAACATTATTCAAAATTCCACTCAATATAATAACTTCCCCGGTCAGAGATCCAGTGAGTTACAAACAGAGGTTTATTGTGAGTTGATGAAAGGGATTCAAACCATTGACATGCTTGAATACATTTGACAATTATATCGTTGACCAGGTGTCTATTTCACAGTGAGCACGAGATCAGGATCAGATATTTTCAGTCCCAGTTTAAAATCAGAGAGCCGCTCACACACAGATTAACACAACTTCAATGGTGACAGTCACTTACCAGGAACACCAACAATAGCCAGGATTGGGTAGAATACTTTCTCAACCATATCAATTGGACGATGCATTTTCAGTGTGAAGTGATGTGTCCCTTCCTGCGATTGGCAATCTCTCTGTCTAAAACTCTGAGGTTATATATTCTCCAAGCTTTTAATTAATACCCTGTGGAACCACCTCAGGGAAATTGAGGTTGTGACATCGTTTAACTTATTTTTCAAGATGTGAACAAACAGATTACGATATTGTGTTCAGTGAAAGTAAATATTATTTTTCTGAGTGAGTGACCTCTTTGCAAACACCGGACGGTGTTGATCACATTGTTCAACTAACATTAACAGAAAGGATGCTGTCCACTCAGACACCATCAGTCCCATCTCTACATCTCAGATTGTTTCAGTGATAACCTTCACTCCACTGTAACCATTCAGTGATTCAGTTCCAATTGTCAGTGTGTTTCTCTGGGTGGGTCCACTGCACTTTGGGGTGTAGCTGCCTCTGTAACTGTGACCATTCAGTGATTCAGTTCCAATTGTCAGTGTGTTTCTCTGGGTGGTTCCAATGCACTCTGGGTTGTAGCTGTCTCTCTAACTGTGACCATTCAGAGATTCAGTTCCAATTGTCAGTGTGTTTCTCTGGGTGGTTCCAATGCACTCTGGGTTGTAGCTGTCTCTCTAACTGTGACCATTCAGAGATTCAGTTCCAATTGTCAGTGTGTTTCTCTGGGTGGTTCCACTGCTCTCTGGGATGTAGCTGCCTCTGTAACTGTGACCATTCAGTGATTCAGTTCCAATTTTCAGTGTGTTTCTCTGGGTGGTTCCACTGCACTCTGGGGTGTAGTTGTCTCTGTGACGGTGACCATTCAGTGATTCAGTTCCAATTGTCAGTGTTTTTCTCTGGGTGGTTCCACTGCACCCTGGGGTGTAGCTGTCTCTATAACTGTGACCATTCAATGATTCAGTTCCAATTGTCAGTGTGTTTCTCTGGGTGGTTCCACTGCACCCTGGGGTGTAGCTGTCTCTGTAACTGTGACCATTCAGTGATTCAGTTCCAATTGTCAGTGTGTTTCTCTGTGTGGTTTCACTGCACTCTGGAGTGTAGTTGTCTCTGTGACGGTGACCATTCAGTGATTCCGTTCCAATTGTCAGTGTGTTTCTCTGGGTGGTTACACTGCACTCTCGGCTGTTGCTGCCTCTGTAACTGTGACCATTCAGTGATTCAGTTCCAATTGTCAGTGTGTTTCTCTGGGTGGTTCTACTGCACTCTGGGATGTAGCTGCCTCTGTAACTGGGACCACTCAGTGATTCAGTTCCAATTGTCAGTGTTTTTCTCTGGGTGGTTACACTGCACTCTAGGGTGTAGCTGCCTCTGTAACTGTGACCATTCAGTGATTCAGTTCCAATTGTCAGTGTGTTTCTCTGGGTGGGTCCACTGCACTCTGGGGTGTAGCTGCCTCTGTAACTGTGACCATTCAGTGATTCAGTTCCAATTGTCAGTGTGTTTCTCTGGGTGGTTCTACTGCACTCTGGGATGTAGCTGCCTCTGTAACTGGGACCACTCAGTGATTCAGTTCCAATTGTCAGTGTGTTTCTCTGGGTGGGTCCACTGCACTCTGGGGCGTAGCTGTCTCTATAACTGTGACCATTCAATGATTCAGTTCCAATTGTCAGTGTGTTTCTCTGGGTGGTTCCACTGCACTCTGGGGTGTAGCTGTCTCTGTAACTGTGACCATTCCTTTATTTTATTTCAGTAGTTTCTGTTTGAGCATAAGTAGAACATTTCAATGTCTCCAAAATCTGGAAGTATTTAAAGCGCAAAGTATGTGATCCCAAATCTAAATCTGATTCAGCCCCTCAAACTAAGAAAATATTTAGCATCATTCGAAGCTCAGAAAACTCAGAGGCTGCAGCAGCAACAAACTCATCACCTCAGAGAGCAGCATTAATACATAGTCAGCAGTGAAAACTAGTACCCCGTCTCTAACTGACACCGGCCTCCATCTGATACACACTTCAACTGGGAGAGAGGCGGGGTGAGATGTGGAGGAAGAGAGAACTGGTGTGTGAGATGTGCTGATAGAAGACAGGGTGAGAGAGAAAGAGGGTGTGAGGAGAGATATTGGGAGAGAAAGAGGGTGGAGAAATAAATGATAAAACGGGAGAAGGAGGTGGATTGTCTGAGAGAAAGGGAAGCAGAAAGTGGAGAGGGTGAGTGGCTGAGGGAGGCAGATTGGGTGAGAAGGATGGTGTATTAAATACTCACATAATCTTAGACATAAGTACAGGAGAGAGCGACTGAGTGACTGAGGGAGCGGGAGAGGGAACGATAGTGAGGGAAAGTGTGAGAGAGGGAAAGAGAGTGAGAGAAAGTGTGATAGAGGGAAAGAGTGTGAGAGAAAGTGTGAGAGAGGGAAAGAGTGTGAGAGAAAGTGTGATAGAGGGAAAGAGTATGAGCGAAAGTGTGAGAGAGGGAAAGAGTGTGAGAGAAAGTGTGAGAGAGGGAAAGAGAGTGAGAGAAAGTGTGAGAGAGGGAAAGAGTGTGAGAGAAAGTGTGAGAGAGGGTAAGTGTGAGAGAAAGTGTGAGAGACGGAAAGTGTGAGAGAGGGAAAGAGTATGAGAGAAAGTGTGAGAGAGGGAAAGAGTTTAAGACAAAGTGTGAGAGAGTGAAATAGAGTCAGAGACATTGTGAGAGAGGGAAAGAGAGTGAGAAAAAGTGTGAGAGAGGGAAAGAATGTGAGAGAACGTGTGAGAGAGAGAAAGAGTGTGAGAGAAATTGTGAGAGAGGGAAAGAGAGTGAGAGAAATTGTGAGAGAGGGAATGAGAGTGAGAAAAAGTGTGAGAGAGGGAAAGTGTGAGAGAGGGAAAGATTGTGAGAGAAATTGTGAGAGAGAGAAAGAGAGTGAGAGAAATTGTGAGAGAGGGAAAGAGAGTGAGTAAAACTGTGAGAGAGGAAAAGAGAGTGAGAGAAAGTGTGAGAGAGGGAAAGTGTGTGAGAGAAAGTGTGAGAGAGGGATAGAGAGTGAGAGAAAGTGTGAGAGAGGGAAAGAGTGTTAGAGAAATTGTGAGAGAGGGATAGAGAGTGAGAGAAAGTGTGAGAGAGGGACAAAGTGTGAGAGAGAGAAAGATTGTGAGAGAAAGTGTCATTGAGGGAGTTTTGTGAGAGGGAGGGAGGCATGGAGGGAGAGAGATATAGGGATGGAGAGAGAGAGGGACAGAGTGTGAAAGTGTCTAACGGATATGTGAGAGAGGGAGGGAGGGACGCATGATGCAGACAGAGAGAGGGGGGGGAGAGTGAGAGAGAGGGACAGAATGTGAGAGAGGGGTAAGTGTGAGACAAGGGAAATCTGCTAGAGAGAGTGGGAGAGTGGGAGTGAGTATCTATGAAGAAGAAAGTATGTGAGAGGCAGGAATTTGAGAGAGGGAGTGTGAGAGATGGAGGGATTGTGAGAGATGGAGGGTGAGAGAGGGAGAGAGTGTGAGGAAGGGAGAGTGAGTGAGAAAGGTAGATTGTGTTAGACAGGGAGAGAGTGTGAGAGAGGGAGAGAGTCTGACAGGAGACAAAGTGGGAGACAGTGGGAGATAGGGAGGGTGACTGAGGTAGAGAATGTGTCAGAGGGAGAGAAAGTGAGGGGGAGAGTGTGAGAGAGGGTGAGAGTGCTCGAGAGGGAGGGAGTACAAAAGAGAGAATGCGAAAGGGGAGAGTGGGAGAGAGTGGGAGAGAGGGAGAAAGTGTGAGAGAGGGAGGGTGAGAGAGGGAGGGTGAGAGAGTGAGAGAGTGTGAGAGAGTGAGGCACTGCGAGAGAGGGAGGGAGTGTGAGAGGGGGACAGAATGTGATAGAGGGAGAGAGTGTCAGAGAGGGAGACAGTTTGAGAGAGGGAGAGAGTGTCAGAGAGGGAGACAGTGTGGGAGAGGGAGAGAGTGTGAGAGAGGGAGAGAGGGAGAGAGTGTGAGAGAGGGAGAGAGTGTGAGAGAGGGAGACAGTGTGGAAGAGGGAGAGAGTGGGAGAGAGGGAGAGAGTGGGAGGGAGGGAGAGAGTGTGAGAGAGGGAGAGAGTGAGACACTGTGAGAGAGGGAGGGAGTGTGAGAGGGGGACAGAATGTGATAGAGGGAGAAAGTGTCAGAGAGGGAGACAGTGTGAGAGAGGGAGAGAGTGTGAGAGAGGGAGACAGTGTGGGAGAGGGAGAGAGTGTGAGAGAGGGAGATAGTGTGAGAGAGGGAGACAGTGTGGGAGAGGGAGAGAGTGTGAGAGAGGGAGAGAGTGTGAGAGTGGGAGGCAGTGTGGGAGAGGGAGAGAGTGTGAGGGATTGTTGAGAGGGAGAGAGTGTGAGCGAGGGAGAGAGTGTGAGAGAGGGAGACAGTGTGGGAGAGGGAGAGAGTGTGAGAGAGGGAGAGACTGTGAGAGTGGTAGGTAGTGTGGGAGAGGGAGAGATTGTGCGAGGGGGACAGAGTGTGAGAGAGGGAGACAGTGTGGGAGAGGGAGAGAGTGTCAGAGAGGGAGACAGTGTGAGAGAGGGAGACAGTGTGGGAGAGGGAGAGAGTGTGGGAGAGGGAGAGACTGTGAGAGTGGGAGGTAGTGTGGGAGAGGGAGAGAGTGTGAGAGTGGGAGGCAGTGTGGGAGAGGGAGAGAGTGTGAGAGTGGGTGACAGTGTGGGAGAGGGAGAGAGTGTGAGAGTGGGAGACAGTGTGGTAGAGGGAGAGAGTGTGAGAGAGGGAGACAGTGTGAGAGTGGGTGACAGTGTGGGAGAGGGAGAGAGTGTGAGAGAGGGAGAGAGTGTGAGAGAATGAGAGAGTGTGAGAGTGGGTGACAGTGTGGGAGAGGGAGAGAGTGTGAGAGAGGGAGACAGTGTGGGAGTGGGATAGAGTGTGAGAGTGGGTGACTGTGTGAGAGAGGGAGAGAGTGTGAGAGTGGGTGACTGTGTGGGAGAGGGCGAGAGTGTGAGAGAGGGACAGAGTGTGACAGAGGGAGACTGTGTGGGAGAGGGAGAGAGTGTCAGAGAGGGAGAGAGTGTGAGAGAGGGAGACAGTGTGAGAGTGGGTGACAGTGTGGGAGAGGGAGAGAGTGTGAGAGTGGGTGACAGTGTGGGAGAGGGAGACAGTGTGAGAGTAGGTGACAGTGTGGGAGAGGGAGAGAGTGTGAGAGAGGGAGACAGTGTGAGAGAGGGAGACAGTGTGAGAGAGGGAGAGAGTGTGAGAGAGGGAGAGAGTATGAGAGTGGGAGACAGTGTGAGAGTGGGTGACAGTGTAGGAGAGGAGAGAGAGTGTGAGAGAGGGAGAGAGTGAGACACTGTGAGAGAGGAAGGGAGTGTGTGAGAGAGAGAGAGAGTGAGAGAGGGAGACAGTGTGGGAGAGGGAGAGGGAGAGAGTGGGAGGCAGTGTGGGAGAGGGAGAGAGTGTGAGAGTGGGAGGCAGTGTGGGAGAGTGAGAGAGTGTGAGAGTGGGAGGCAGTGTGGGAGAGGGAGACAGTGTGAGAGTGGGTGACAGTGTGGGAGAGGGAGAGAGTGTGAGAGTGGGAGGCAGTGTGGGAGAGGGAGGCAGTGTGAGACAGGGAGAGAGTGTGAGAGAGGGAGAGAGTGTGAGAGAGGGAGACAGTGTGAGAGTGGGTGACATTGTGGGAGAGGGAGAGAGTGTGGGAGAGGGAGAGAGTGTGAGAGTGGGAGGCAGTGTGGGAGAGTGAGAGAGTGTGAGAGTGGGAGGCAGTGTGGGAGAGGGAGACAGTGTGAGAGTGGGTGACAGTGTGGGAGAGGGAGAGAGTGTGAGAGTGGGTGACAGTGTGGGAGAGGGAGAGAGTGTGAGAGTGGTTGACAGTGTGGGAGAGGGAGTGAGTGTGAGAGTGGGAGACTGTGTGAGAGAGGGAGAGAGTGTCAGAGTGGGTGACAGTGTGAGAGTGGGAGACAGTGTGAGACTGGGTGACAGTGTGGGAGAGGGAGAGAGTGTGAGAGTGGGAGGCAGCGTGGGATAGGGAGAGAGTGTGAGAGAGGGAGAGAGTGTGAGAGTGGGAGGCAGTGTGGGAGAGGGAGAGAGTGTGAGAGTGGGTGACAGTGTGGGAGAGGGAGAGAGTGTGAGAGTGGGAGGCAGCGTGGGAGAGGGAGAGAGTGTGAGAGTGGGAGGCAGTGTGGGAAAGGGAGAGAGTGTGAGAGTGGGTGACAGTGTGAGAGAGGGAGAGAGTGTGAGAGAGGGAGAGAGTGTGAGAGAGGGAGACAGTGTTAGAGAGGGAGAGAGTGTGAGAGTGGGAGACAGTGTGGGAGAGGGAGAGAGTGTGAGAGAGGGAGGGATTGTTGAGAGGGAGAGAGTGAGAGCGAGGGAGAGAGTGTGAGAGTGGGTGACAGTGTGGGAGAGGAGAGAGTGCGAGAGAGGGAGACAGTGTGAGAGAGGGAGAGAGTGTGAGAGAAGGCGACAGTGTGAGAGAGGGAGACAGTGTGGGAGAGGGATAGAGTGTGAGAGTGGGTGACAGTGTGGGAGAGGGAGACAGTGTGAGAGTAGGTGACAGTGTGGGAGAGGGAGAGAGTGTGAGAGAGGGAGACAGTGTGAGAGAAGGCGACAGTGTGAGAGAGGGAGACAGTGTGGGAGAGGGATAGAGTGTGAGAGTGGGTGACAGTGTGGGAGAGGGAGAGAGTGTGAGCGTGGGAGGGATTGTTGAGAGGGAGAGAGTGTGAGCGAGGGAGAGAGTGTGAGAGAGGGATAGTGTGAGAGAGTGAGGGTGAGGGAGGGCGAGAGTGCAAGGGAGAGCTGGAGTGTGAGGGAGTGCTCTTGGAGGTACAAAGAACAAAGAACAAAGAAATGTACAGCACAGGAACAGGCCCTTCGGCCCTTCAAGCCCGTGCCGACCATGTTGCCCGACTAAACTACAATCTTCTACACGTACGGGGTACGTATCCCTCTATTCCCATCCTATTCATGTATTTGTCAAGATGCCCCTTAAATGTCACTATCGTAAAGATATGTGGAACTGGGTATCAGGGGGAAACACAATCCCGATTAATACATTTGCTGAGGAAACAAACTTGTTCCTAAATTATAAAATCAGATCCTGGATGAAGTAAATGTCCTCCATGCAGTATTGCACCATTTAAGTTGTGAATAACTAACAGAGTGTGATAGGTCAGTTCTTGTGCAGAGCTGGAATAAAACTTGTCTTTCCCCAGTCAGAGGCCAGAAAGCAAACACGTGGCACAGCCGCTTTTAAAAATAATTGTAAAGCAACCTGAAAAAAGATAGACCTCCCTCTAATGATTAAATGTGCGTCTGCTTTTATTGGGAGCAACACAGATGTTTTCAATATTAAAGCACAGGCAGCGCCCAGGGTCAGACAGATTGGAACTTACAATGAAGTTGATGCTATGAAGTAAGCAGTGAGCTAAAGCGGGCGCTGGGTTCACACACGGACACAGTGAATAGAAAGGATTACAGTGAGAATACTCGCGGCGCGGGGGAACTTGGAGGGAACCTGCAGGTGTTGGTCCCGTCATCTCCCAGCCAGACCACATCCAAAGCCTTTAAAATGCGTGAAGTCCCGAAGGAGGACATTCATTCCTGGGGCTGGTTTAGCACACTGGGATAAATCGCTGGCTTTTAAAGCAGACCAAGGCAGGCCAGCAGCACGGTTCAATTCCCGTACCAGCCTCCCCGAACAGGCGCCGGAATGTGGCGACTAGGGTCTTTTCGCTGTAACTTCATTTGAAGCCTACTTGTGACAATAAGCGATTTTCATTTCATTCCGTTTCATTTCATTCCGTTTGACCTCAGCAGCTCTGTAGATGAGCAGATGATTCAATCCCACTGCACTGCCCTTTCCCTGGAGACGTATATTTGATTTCTGTCGCTCCTACCATTCCCTGTGAAACCACTGTTGTATCTGCCGGCACCAGTGTCCCAGGCCGTGCAGACCAGATCAGAACCACTCGCTGTGTGAATCGTTTAGAAGCAGTTTTCCCTTCGGGATGATTGGATTGGCTGGGGCTGGGTTATTGGGAATAAAAGACGATGATGTGAGAATCCTTCCACACATTTAAGATGATAAAGTTTTGGATAATCTGGATGTAAATGAACTGTTTCCATGAACAATATAAATATCTGTTGGAAAGATGTAACTGAAGTATATGATCGTGCAGCTACATTCATCAGGAGTAATGCAGAGCCGGAACTGATAACAAATGACAACATGGGGAGACTACACGGTCACTCACACCTCCTCCACCATTCAATTTAATCACTGCTCAGCTTCTGCCTCAATGTCATTTCCCGCTTCTTCCTCACATCCTTTCATTACCTCATTTTCTGTAAGAATAATGGAGGCTGACACCCAAAGCCATATTTCAAACCGAGTTGGACATTTACGGCCGTAAGACCATAAGACACAGGAGCTGAACTTGGTCACTCGGCCCAGCGAGCCTGCTCCGCCTGTCAATCATGGCTGATATGTTTCTCATCCTCATTCTCCTACCTTCTCACCTTCTCCCCATAACCCCTGATCTCCTCATTAACCAAGAACCTATCTGTCTCTGTCTTAAAGACACTCAGTGATTTGGCCTCCACAGCCTTCTGTGACAGAGAGTTCCACAGATTCAGTACCGTCTGGCTGAATAAATTCCTCCACATCTCTGTTTTAAAGGATCGTGCCTTTAGTCTGAGACAGTGTCCTCTGGTTCTAGTTTTTCATACAAGTGGAAACACCCTCTCCACATCCACTCTGTCCAGGCCTCACAGTATCCTGGAAGTTTCAATAAGATACCCCTCATCCTTCTTAACTCCAACGAGTACAGACCCAGAGTCCTCAACCATTCCTCATACGACAAGCTCTTCATTCCAGGGATCGTTCTAGTGAACCTCCTCTGGACCCTTTCCAAGGGAAGCATGTCCTTCTTCAGATACGGGGCCCAGAACTGCTCACAATACTCCAAATGGGGCCTGACCAGAGACTTATACAGCCTCAGAAATACATCCCTGCTCTTGTACTCGCGCCCTCTCGACATGAATGCTAACATTGCAATTGCCTTCCTAACTGCCGACTGAACCTGCCCGTTAACCTTAAGAGAATCGTGAACAAGGCCTCCCAAGTCCCTTTGTGCTTCTCATTTCCGAAGCATTTCCACTTTTAGAGAATAGTCAATTCCTCCATTCCTCCTTCCAAAGCGCATTACCTCACACTTTTCCACATTGTATTCCATCTTCCACTTGTTTGTACAATCTCCCAGCCTCTGAGTCCTTCTGCAGCCCCCCCCCCCTCCCTCCCCCCACCGCTTCCTCAATACTACCTGTCCCTCTACAGATCTTTGTGTCATCTGCAAACTCAGCGACAGTGCCTTCAGTTCCTTCTTCCAGATCATTAATGTATATTGTGGAAAGTTGTGGTCCCAGCACAGACCCCTGAGGCACACCACTAGACACCGGCTGCCATCCTGAAAAATACCCCTTTATGCCGCTCTCTGCCTTCTGCCAGTCAGCCAATTCTTTTCCCTCCCAGGATCTTGCCCTGAACACCATGGGCTCTTAACCAATTTAACAGACTGGAATGCGGCACTGTGTCAAAGGCCTTCTGGAAATCTACATAAATCGCATCCACTGGTTCTCCCTTGTCTAACTTCCTTGTTATTTCCTCAAAGAACTCTAACAGATTTGTCAGACATGACCTCCCCTTGACGAAGCCGAGCTGACTCAGTCCGATTTTATCCTGCACTTCCAAGTATTCCGCAATCTCATCTTTAATAATGGATCTAAAATCTTACCAATGACCGAAGTCAGGCTAACCGGCCGATAATTTCCCGTCTTCTGCCTCCCTCCCTTCTTAACCAGCGGTGCTACATTAGCCACTTTCCAGTCCTCTGGGACCCTTCCTGCCTCCAGTGATTCCTGAAAGATCACCATCACTCCCTCCACAATCTCCTCAGCTATCTCTTTTAGAACCCTGGGATGTAGTCCATCCGTCCAGGTCATTCATCCACCTTCAGACCTTTCATTGTGGGCAGAACCTTCTCCTTAGTGATGGCCACGGCCCTCCCCTCTGCCCCCTGGCTCTCCTGGAGCTCTGGCATCCCACTGGTGTCTTCCACCGTGAAGACTGATGCAAAGTAACTATACAGTTCGTCTGCCATTTCTTTGTTACCTATTGTTACTTCTCCAGTCACATTTTCCAGTGGTCCAATGTCTTTTTTTGTCTCCCTCTTACCTTTTATATATTGAAAAGAACATCTCCCTATCTTCTTTTACATTACTAGCTAGCTTGTCCTCAAATTTCATCTGCTCCTCCTTTATTGCTGTTTCAGTTTTCCTCTGCTCACTATTAAAGGCTCCCAATCTTCCGGCATCCCACTATTTCGCGCCACATTGTATGTTTTTTATTTTGATTTACTGCTCTCCTTGACTTCCCTCGTGAGCCATGGACTCCTTGTCCTCCCCTTGGCATGTTTCCTCCTCCTTGGGATGAAATTCTGTTGTTCCTCCCGAATAACCCCCAAAACTGCTGCCATTGCTGTTCCACTGTCTTCCCTGCTCGTCTCCTTTTCCAATCAACTCTGGCCAGCTCCTCCCATGCCTTTGTAGTTACCCCTATTTAATTGTAATACTGTTACATCTGACTCCAGCTTCTCCCTCTCAAACTGCAGGGTAAATTCTATCATATTGTGGTCACTGCTCCCTTCGGGTTCCTTCACCTTATGTTCACTAATCAAGTCTGCTTCATTACACATCACCAAATCCAGAATTGCCTGTTCCCCAGTCGGCTCTGTCACAGACTGCTCCAAAAAAACATCTCATTCCACAAATTCCATTTCTTGGGATCCACGATCAACCTGATTTTCCTGCATGTTGAAGTCCCCCATGATTATTGTAATATTTCCTTTTTTACATGCCTTTTCTATCTCCTGATTTATTTTTTGCTCCACCTCTTGATTACTGCTCCGAGTCCTGCAAATAAGTCCGATCAGAGTCTTTTTATCGATTCGATTCCTCAACTCTGTCCATAGGGAATCTCTGCCTTCTTATCCTATATCGCTCCTTGCTATCGATTTAACTTCATTCCTTCCTCACAATGGAGCCCCGCCTCCTTTACCCATCTGCCTGTCCTTTCGATAGAACACTTGCACATTTTGATCCCAGCCCTGATCACCTTGCAGCCACGTCTCTGTGATTCCAACAACATCGTACCAGCCAATTTCAATATGCGCAACATGCAAATTCACCTTGTTCCGTACACTGCACACATTTAGGTCCACCACCCTCAATGCTGCATTGAGCACCTCCCTTCTCACCCTCGGCACCTTTTTTGCTCTGCCTGAGGGTGATGTTGTTCAGGTATTTGTGTTCTCCGTTTCCCCTTCAGTTATTACACCTGCTGAGCTACCGCTCTGGTTCCCACTCCCTTTCATATTAGTTTCAATTCTCCCGGGTGACACTAACAAGCCTCCCAGCGAGGATAGTGATGTCCCTCCAGTTTAGAAGCTGCCCGCCCTTCTTGTCCAGGTCCCACATTTCCCGGAATATCGCCCAATGGCCCAGAAATCTGAAACCCTCCCTCCTACACCACCAGTTTAGCCACGAGTTTAGCTGTACTATCCTCTTGTTTCTAGCCTCACTCTCACGTGGCACAGGGAGTAATCCTGAGATTCCAACCCGAGAGGTCCTGCTTTTTAGCTTACTGTCTAACTTCCTGAACTCCTTCTGCAGGGCCTCATCGCTCTTCCTGCCGATGTCGTTAGTACCGATGTGAACTAAGACCTCTGGCTGTTCACCCTCCCCCTTCAGGACGTCCTGTGTTCGTTCAGAGACAACCTTGACCCTGGCACCAGGCAGACAACATACCAACCTGGAGTCTCTTTCCTGTCCACAGAAGCGCCGATTTGTGCCCCTTTTATAGAGTCCCTGTAACTATCGCTTTCCTGCACTTTACCCTCCCCTGCTGAGTAACAGAGCCAGCTGTGGTGCCACTGTTCTGGCTGCTGTTGTTTTCCCCTGAGATGCTATCCCCCAACTGTATCCAACACAGTATACCTATTAGAGAGGGGGACAGCCACAGGGGATTCCAGCGCTGACTGCCTGCCCGTTCCAGCAGTCATCCACCGAACTATCTGCCTGCACCTTAGGTGTGACCACCCCTCCAGAACGTCTACCTATGATGCTTTCCGCCACCTGTATGCTCCTCAGTGCATCCAATTGCTGCTCGAACCGAACCACGCGGTCTGAGTGGAGCTGCCATTGGCTACACCTGCTGCAGACGCAGTTGACTGGAACACTGGAAGCGTCACGGTTCTCCCACATCTCACAGTTAGAGCACTGCACCCTCTGAGTGACATTTATGCACTAGTTAATTCATTCAAAATAATCACTTAAATTATTATCAGATTAAGTTACAATTAACTATATGGTCCTGCGCTGGATTTTTACTGTAAATAAATGTTAAATTCTAATCCCTGCTCTCAGGTTTACTTACTCCTCTGCCCATTTAATGAATTAGTTACTGCAGTTGTATAGAACCTGAATTACATGAGTAACACATGAACAGAATGGGAATACAGGGATACGGACCACAGGAAGCGCAGAAGATTATAGGTCAGATGGGCAGCAAGTCCAGCACAGGCTTGAGGGCCGAAGGGCCAATATAGAATCATAGAATCATAGAAGTTTACAGCATGGAAACAGGCCCTTCGGCCCAACCAGTCCATGCCGCCCAGTTTTTACCATTAAGCTAGTCCCAGTTGCCCGCATTTGGCCCATAACCCTCTATACCCATCGTACCCATGTAACTATCTAAATGCTTTTTAAAAGACACAATTGTACCCGCCTCTACTACTACCTCTGGCAGCACATTCCAGACACTCACTACCCTCTGAGTGAAGAAATTACCCTTCTGAATCTCTCCCTGCTCACCTTAAACCTATGCCCTCTAGTTTTAGACTCCCCTACCTTTGGGAAAAGATGTTGACTATCTACCTTATCTATGCCCCTCATTATTTTATAGACCTCTATAAGATCACCCCTAAGCCTCCTACGCTCCAGGGAAAAAAGTCCCAGTCTATCCAGCCTCTCCTTATAACTCAAACCATCAAGTCCCGGTAACATCCTAGTAAATCTTTTCTGCACTCTTTCTAGTTTAATAATATCCTTTCTATAATAGGGTGGCCAGAACTGCACACAGTATTCCAAGTGTGGCCGTACCAATGTCTTGTACAACTTCAACAAGACGTCCCAACTCCTGTATTCAATGTTCTGACCAATGAAACCAAACATGCCGAATGCCTTCTTTACCACCCTGTCCACCTGCGACTCCACCTTCAAGGAGCTATGAACCTGTACTCCTAGATCTCTTTGTTCTATAACTCTCCCCAACGCCATACCATTAACTGTGTAGGTCCTGGCCTGATTCGATCTGCCAAAATGCATCACCTCACATTTATCTAAATTAAACTCCATCTGCCATTCGTCGGCCCACTGGCCTAATTGATCAAGATCCCGTTGCAACCCTAGATAACTTTCTTCACTATCCACTGTGCTACCAATCTTGGTGTCATCTGCAAACTTACTAACCATGCCTCCTAAATTCTCATCCAAATCATTAATATAAATCACAAATAACAGTGGACCCAGCACCGATCCGTGAGGCACACCACTGGTCACAGGCCTCCAGTTTGAAAAACAACCCTCTACAACCACCCTCTGTCTTCTGTCGTCCAGCCAATTTTGAATCCAATTGGCAACCTCACCCTGGATCCCGTGAGCTTTCACATTCTGCAACAACTTACCATGCGGTACCTTGACAAAGGCTTTGCTAAAGTCCATGTAGACAACGTCTACTGCACTGCCCTCATCTACCTTCTTGGTCACCCCCTCAAAAAACTCAATCAAATTTGTGAGACATGATTTTCCACGCACAAAGCCATGCTGACTGCCCCGAATCAGTCCTTGCCTCTCTAAATGCTTGTAGATCCTGTCTCTCAGAATGCCTTCTAGCAACTTACCTACTACAGACGTTAGGCTCACCGGTCTGTAGTTCCAAGGCTTTTCCCTGCTGCCCTTCTTAAACAAGGGCACAACTTTCGCTACTCTCCAATCTTCAGGCACCTCAGCTGTGGCTGCTGATGATTCAAATATCTCTGTTAGGGGACCCGCAATTTCCTCCCTAGTCTCCCACAACATCCTGGGTTACATTTCATCAGGTCCCGGGGATTTATCTAACTTGATGCGCTTTAAGACTTCCAGCACCTCATCCTCTTTAATATGCACACTTCTCAAGACATCACTATTTATTTCCCTTAGTTTCCTAACATCCATGCCTTTCTCCACCGTGAATACCGATGAGAAATATTCATTCAGGATCTCACCCAACTCTTGTGGTTCTGCACATAGATGTCCTTGTTGATCCTTAAGAGGCCCTTCTCTGACCCTAGTTACTCTTTTTCCCTTTATGTATCTGTAGAAGCTCTTTGGATTCTCCTTTGCATTATTTGCCAAAGCAATTTCATGTCCCCTTTTTGCCCTCCTGATTTCCCTCTTAACTCTATTTCGACAATCTTTATACTCTTCAAGGGATCCACTTGATCCCAGTTGCTTATGTACGTCATATGCCTCCTTCTTCTTTTTGACCAGAGTCTCAATATCTCGAGTCATCCAGGGTTCCCTACTTCTACCAGCCTTGCCCTTCACTCTGAAGGGAATGTGCTTACCCTGAACCCTGGTTAACACATTTTTAAAAGCCTCCCATTTACCAGCCGTCCCTTTGCCTGCCAATAGTCTCTCCCAATCTACCTCTGAAAGTTCCTGTCTGATACCATCAAAATTGGCCTTGCCCCAATTAAGAATTGTAACTCTTGGGCCAGACCTATCATTCTCCATAGCTATCTTAAAACTAATGGAGTTATGGTCACTTGTCCCAAAGTGATCCCTCACTAACACTTCTGTCACTTGCCCTTCCTTATTTCCCAAGACGAGGTCAAGTTTTGCCCCCTCTCTAGTCGGGCCATCCACATACTGAATGAGAAATTCCTCCTGAATACACTCAACAAATTTCCCTCCATCCAAGCTCCTAATGCTATGGCTGTCCCAGTCAATGTTGGGAAAGTTAAAGTCCCCTACTACTACCACCCTATTATTCTTGCAGCTATCTGTAATCTCCTTACATATTTGCTCCTCAATTTCCCGCTGACTATTTGGGGGCCTGTAGTACAGTCCTTTCAAGGTGATCTCTCCCTTCTTATTTTTCAGTTCCACCCATATAGATTCAGTGGGCGAACCCTCGGATATATCCCCTCTAAGTACTGCCGTGATGTTCTCCCTAATCAAAAACGCCACTCCCCCTCCTCTCTTATCTATGTTGTACTTTTATTTGTGCCTTGTTCTTTGTTCTAACTATTTGTATCAGGTATTGCTGAGTCCGGAGACCAAAATCGCAATCAATAGTCTATGTTACAAGTGTTTGTCTTGAACAACGAACACGAGGTAATGGGACTGAGAGACTGGAGGAGATAATCCACACCTTCCGGGCCAGACAGCGGAAGAGAAGGCATCATGTGTTCAACTATTAATATGATAATAATAATCTTTATTAATAATAAAAATATGTATTGTCACAAGTAGTCCCACATTAACACTACAATGAAGTTACTGTGAAAATCCCCCAGTCGCCACACTCCGGCACCTGTTCGGATACACAGAGGGAGATTTTAGAATGTCCAACTCACCTCACAACAGGCCTTTCGGGACTTGTGGAAGGAAACCGGATCACCCGGAGGAAACCCACGCAGACACGGGGGGAACGTGCAGACGCCACACAGACAGTGACACAAGCCGGGAATCGAACCTGGGACCCCGGAGCTGTGAAGCCAGTGTGCTAACCACTGTGCTATCATGCCGGCCTTCAAATCAGGAATCCTGAAGAATTGGGAGAGTATCGGTATCACGGAGAGCTATGGATCTGCTGTGTAATACTGAGAAATAAATCACCAAGGCCATGGCAGGGTTTGATTCTCCTCCAATCCGCCAGCTCCAATCTTAACCATCGCATTAGACCTCGGCATCGATCAGTCCGTTAAACCTGGGGAACAGACTCTAGTTGAGAAATAATGAATGGAAACAATGGTTGATCACTCTCTTATTGTGAAACAGTCAGTATTTTCCCGAGGAGAAACACTAGA
Organism: Scyliorhinus torazame; assembly: GCF_047496885.1. Taxonomy (NCBI): domain Eukaryota; kingdom Metazoa; phylum Chordata; class Chondrichthyes; order Carcharhiniformes; family Scyliorhinidae; genus Scyliorhinus; species Scyliorhinus torazame. Next base: position 36,083,274 of record NC_092711.1, read on the forward strand.
GGATACAGAAGGCAACCAAAAGGACCAGTCTCCCCAACAACACCAGCGGGAGTTTGTAGTTATCCAGTTCCAGCAGTCAGATAACCTCAATAATTTAAATAAATAAGTGACACAATATATAATTGTTTCTCAGCCCATTACTTCCCGGATTCCATTATTTAAATTGCTGGGACGTCTTCAGTAGAAACATGCAGAGAGATCACAATGTATTCCACCACATAGCAGCGATATGTCTAGTAACTAATGGAATTAAAACCTGAAAGATAATTTCTGGTACTCATAGACATTTCTAAATGCATATTATTGTGAAAAGCATAAAGGTTTCTAGACATATTCGCTAATCATTGGACGGAAAATAATTATGTTCCTGGCATGATGATTCGATAGAAAGATAATCACAGTTTAGTTAATTGTGAGCAGAAATGTGCATGTTCAGTTTATTGTGTTATTATAGGAAGGTCAGGAATTACTGACTCTATTTGAAAGAACAATCTTATTATGATTATTGTCTGAACAATATTAATTTACGCCTCTGATTACTAGAATAATCAATCCTTCAATAATCACTTTCAAAGTTGCAATTAAATGTTTTTCATTATTTACTGTGTTCAATGGACTGAAAACGAATGTGATGCTTTCTATCAATGTTGTGCAAACATGATGGTGAAATATATGTCATCCTGCCTTCCATCATTGGATTTCAGAGATCATAGAATTCACAGTGCAGAAGGAGGCCATTCGGCCCATCGAGTCTGCACCGGCTCTTGGAAAGAGCACCCTACCCAAGCCCACACCTCCACCCTATCCCCATAACCCAGCAACCCCATCCAACTTAAGAGCAATTTAACGTGTCCAATCCACCTAACCTGCACATCTGTGGGAGACAATCAGAGCACCCGGAGGAAACCCGTGCAGACACGGGGAGAACGTGCAGACTCCGCCCAGAGAGTGACCCAAGCGGGAATCGAACCTGGGACCCTGGCGCTGTGACTTCATAGTGGTAACCACTGTGCTACCGTGCTGCCCGAGTTGCTCAGTTTTCTTTGGTAGAAACAGGCAGAGAGAATTCTCACACTATTCAGTCATGGCACAACTATGATTAATGGAATTAAATCCTGAGATATAATTGCTCGTATCATGGACATGGGGAATATTTCCCAATACATATTATTGTGGGAAGTTAAAAGATTTATTCATACCGTTAGTGATCAATGGATTAATCAGTATCTTGCCATGATAATTCTCTTGGAAAATGATCATCGGTTTAATGTCCTGTACCCGGTTCTCCGTCCCGCCAGCCCCGTTATCCAGCGTGGCCCATCCACCGGCACAACGGGATTCTCCGTTCCCGCAGCCGATCAGTGAGGTTTCCCGTTGTGGCCACCCCACGGCGTGGGGAAACCCGCGGACATGGGGGCGCTGCCGGCGAAGGGGAGGATCCTGCCCAGGGAGAATCCCATTGTTTGGGATTGTGAGCTGAACAAATGCATTTTTTATTGATGCCTTTATTGTTGTGTGGTCAGGAATTACAGATTCTATTCCACTGATTAACAATCTCCATTTGATTGTGGTCTGACCAGTAATTAGAAACCGCCTGTGATTATTGCAATGAACAATCCTTTGACAATCACAGTGAAAGATGCAATGAAATGTTTTTAGTTATTTGCTGTGTTTAATGGACTGAAAACTAATTTGTTATTTTCTATCAATGTTGCACAAATAATAATTAGTTGTGTCATGCTTGTTGGACATTGACATAATGAGCTGTTCGCTGATTTAATTCAACCTCGCAATGAATGAATGAGATAATTGTTTATTGGACCAAACAATCAATTCAAGTTCACTCTGATTATTGGGATGAACGATGTTAACAGGTGGTTAATCTTCCACAGAAAATAATTAAATAATTCAAGTAAAAATCAGTAGACCCGTCAGAACTTCACCAGTTTAAATACATTTAATGTTGGGACATTCATTAAAATATCTGAGCCATTTTAACAAATAGTTCTTCCATATTCACTTTGATTATTGGGTGTAATGATTAAAAGTTAGTTACTCTAACTCTTGGACTGATGAAGAATTAGCTCTTCACTTTTATGCGGAATCCAAGCAGTATAAAATATATTGGCCCTCAGGACAATCCCAACGAAAGGACATTTGAAAAGGGACCTGCTGCAGTGACTGATGTTGTCTCCAAATCCCGCAGCCTACTCACCCCTCTCTGGGGTTGGGTGATATCTTGGCTTGGGCGATCTCTGCCGTTCGGTGATATCTGGCGTTGGGTGATCTCTGCCGTTCGGTGATATCTGGCGTTGGGTGATCTCTGGCGTTGGGTGATCTCTGGGTTTGGGTGATATCTGCGGTTGGGTGATATCTGGGGTTGGGTGATGTCTGGGGTTGGGTGATATCTGGGGTTGGGTGATGTCTGGGGTTGGGTGATAGCTGGGGTTGGGTGATATCTGGGGTTGGGTAGTATCTGGAGTTGGGTGATATCTGGGGTTGGGTGATATCTGGGGTTGGGTGATGTCTGGGGTTGGGTGATATCTGGGGCTGGGTGATATGGGGGGGGTTGGGTGATCTCTGGGGGTTGGGTGATATCTTGGGTTGGGTGATATCTGGGGTTGGGTGATATCTGGGGCTGGGTGAAAGCTGGAGTTGGGTGATATCTGGGGTTGGGTGATCTCTGGGGCTGGGTGATCTCTGGGGTTGGGTGATATCTGGAGTTGGGTGATTCTGGGGTTCGGTAATATCTGGGGTTGGGTGATCTCTGGGGTTGGGTGATCTCTGGGGTTGGGTGACTTCTGGGGTTGGGTGATATCGGGGGTTGGGTGATATTTGGAGTTGGGTGATATGTGTAGTAGGGTGATATCGGGGGTTGGGTGGTATCTGGGGTTGGGTGCTATCCGGGGTTGGGTGATCTCTGGGGTTGGGTGATCTCTGGGGTTGGGTGATCTCTGGGGTTGGGTGATATCTGGGGTTGAGTGATCTCTTGGGTTGGGTGATATCTTGGGTTGGGTGATATCTGAGGTTGAGTGATATCTGGGGTTGGGACATCTCTGGCGTTGAGCGATATCTGGGGTTGGGTGAGACCTGGGGTTAGGTGATATCTGGGATTGGGTGATCTCAGGCGTTCTGTGATATCTGGGGTTGGTTGATTTCTGGGGTGGGTGATATCTGGGGCTGTGTGATATCTGGGATTGGGTGACATCTGGTGTTGGGTGATATCTGGAGTTGGGTGATATCTGTGGTTGGGTGATATCTGGGGTTGGGTGATCTCTGGGGTTGGGTGATCTCTGGGGTTGGGTGATCTCGGTGGTTGGGTGATATCTGGGGTTGAGTGATCTTTGGGGTTCGGTGATATCGGGGGTTGTGTGATCTCTGGGGTTGACTGATATCTGGGGCTGGGTGATCTCTGGGGTTGGGTGATATCTGGGGCTGGGTGATATCTGGGGTTGTGTGATAGCTGGGGCTGGGTGATATCTGGGGTTGGTGATATCTGGGGCTGGGTGATATCTGGGGTTGGGTGATATCTGGGGCTGGGTGATCTCTGGGGTTGGGTGATATCTGGGGCTGGGTGATATCTGGGGCTGGGTGATATCAGGGGTTGGTTGATATCTGGGGTTGGTTGATATCTGGGGTTGGGTGATCTCTGGGGCTGGGTGATATCTGGGATTGGGTGATATCGGGAGGGTGCTTCGGTGATATCCGTTGGGTGCTGATATCTGTTCTGCGGTAATGTTTGCCGGGGCATGAATTCAAGACTGGATTCATATCCGGGGGGGGGGGGTGCTATAATAAAATTAATAATCCCTTGTCACAAGTATATTTCACTGATGTCACTGTGAAAAGCCCCTAGTCGCCATAGTCCGGCGCTTGTTGTGGAGGCCGGCACGGGAATTCATCCCGCGCTGCTGGCATTGTTCTGCATTGCAAGCCAGCTATTTAGCCCACTGTGCTAAACCAGGCCCTGTTGGGCTGTTTAGGATGGGGGTGGGGTGTCATCGGGCGGGATGATACCTGGCTGGGCGCATCAGGGGTTTGTTGGGCATTTCCGGTGGTTAATATCGAGGGTGGGACCATAGAGTAGAATCATAGCATCAACAGTGCACAAGGAGGTTATTCGGCCCATCAAGTCTGCACGAGCCCTTACAAGAGCGTCTCATCTAAGCTCCCACCTCTGCCCCATCCCCGTAACCCAGTAACCCCCCTGGGGATGTATCGGGGAGGGGGTGATGACGGGGAGGGGGAGATATCGGGGAGCGGGTGATATTGAGGAGGGGGTGATATCGGGGAGGGAGTAGTACTGGGGAGGGGGTGATATCGGGGAGGGGGTGATATCGGGGAGGGGGATAATCGAGGAAGGGGGTGATATCGGGGAGGGGGTGATATTGGGGAGGGGGTGATATCGGGGAGGGGGTGATATCGGGGAGGGGGTGATATCAGGGTGGGGGTGATATTGGGGAGGGGGTGATATTGGGGAGGGGGTGATATCGGGGAGGGGGTGATATCGGGGTGGGGGTGATATCGGGGAGGGGGTGATATCGGGGAGGGGATGATATCGGGGTTGGGTTGATATCGGGGTGGGGGGTGATATTGAGGATGGAGTGATATCGGGAGGGAGTGGTATTGGGGAGAGGGGTGATATCGGGGAAGGGGTGATATCGGGAGGAGGGGGTGATATCGGGGAGGGTGTGATATCGGGGAGTGGGTGATATCGGGGATGGGGTGATATCGGTGGGGGAGTGATATCGGGTAGGGGGTGATATCGGGGAGGGGGTGATATCGGGGAGGAGGTGATATCGGGGTGGGGGTGATATCGGGGTGGTGGTGATATCGGGGAGGGGATGACATCGGGGAGGGGGTGATATCGGGGAGGGGGTGATATCGGGGTGGGGGTGATATCAGGGAGGGGGTGATAACGGGGAGGGGATGATATCGGGGTTGGGTTGATATCGGGGTGGGGGTGATATTGAGGATGGAGTGATATCGGGAGGGAGTGGTATTGGGGAGAGGGGTGATATCGGGGATGGGGTGATATCGGGAGGAGGGGGTGATATCGGGAGGAGGGGTGATATCGGGGAGGGGGTGATATCGGGGAGGGGGTGATATCGGGGTGGGGGTGATATCGTGGCGGGGGTGATATCGGGAAGGGTGTGATATCTGGCAGGGGGTGATATCGGGGAGGGGGTTATATCGGGGATGGGGTGATATCGGGGAGGGGGTTATATCTGGGAGGGGGTGATATCGGGGAGGGGGTGATATCTGGGAGGGGGTGATATCTGGGACGGGCTGTTATCGGGGAGGGAGTGATATCTGGGAGGGGGTGATATTTGGGACGGGCTGATATCGGGGAGGGGGTGATATCTGGGAGGGAGTGATATCTGGGACGGGCTGATGTCGGGGAGGGGGTGATATCGGGGAGGGAGTGATATCTGGGAGGGGGTGATATCTGGGACGGGCTGATATCGGTGAGGGGGTGATATCGGGGAGGGGGTGATATCGGGGAATGGGTGATATCGGGGAGGGTGTGATATCTGGGACTGGCTGATATCGGGGAGGGGGTGATATCTGGGAGGGGGTGATATCTGGGACTTGCTGATATCGGTGAGGGGGTGATATCGGGGAGGGGGTGATATCGGGGAATGGGTGATATCGGGGAGGGTGTGATATCTGGGACGGGCTGATATCGGGGAGGGGGTGATATCTGGGACGTGCTGATATCGGTGAGGGGTGATATCGGGGAGGGGGTGATATCGGGGAATGGGTGATATCGGGGAGGGTGTGATATCTGGGACGGGCTGATATCGGGGAGGGGGTGATATCTGGGAGGGGGTGATATCTGGGACGGGCTGATATCGGGGAGTGGGTGACATCGGGGAGGGAGTGATATCGGGGAGGGGGTGATATCGGGGAGGGGGTGAAATCGGGGAGTGGGTGATATCGGGGAGGGGGTGATATCTGGGACGGGCTGATATCGGTGAGGGGGTGATATCGGGGAGGGGGTGATATCGGGGAGGGGGTGATATCGGGGAGTGGGTGATATCGGGGAGGGGGTGATATCGGGGTGGGGGTGATATCGGGGAGGGGGTGATTTCGGCGAGGGGGTGATATCGGGGAGGGGATGATATCGGGGAGGGGGTGATATCGGGGAGGGGGTGATATCGGGGAGTGGGTGATATCGGGGAAGGGGTGATATCGGGGAGGGGGTGATATCTGGGATGGGCTGATATCGGTGAGGGGGTGATATCGGGGAGGGTGTGATATCTGGGAGGGGGTGATATCGGGGAGGGGGTGATATCGGGGAGTGGGTGATATCGGGGAGGGGGTGATATCTGGGAGGGGGTGATATCTGCGAGAGGCTGATATCGGTGAGGGGGTGATATCGGGGAGGGGGTGATATCGGGGAGGGGGTGATATCGCGGAGGGGGTGATATCGGGGTGGGAGTGATATTGGTGTGGGGGTGATAACGGGGAGGGGTGATGTCCGGGGAGGGGGTGATATCCGTGGTGGAGTGATATCGGGGCGGGTGTGATATCGGGGAGTGGGTGATATCCGGGGTGGGCGGAGGGGCAGTGCTGCGGTGTCTATTGGGACACAACAATCCCGACGACCCAATGGGGCCAATGGGCAGCAGATGCCGCCACTGCGATTGTGCCACACCCATCCCAGCATGCCCTGCGTGCTGGCGTCAACCATCTTGTATTGCCATAAGAACATAAGAACATAAGAACTAGGAGCAGGAGGAGGCCATCTGGCCCCTCAAGCCTGCTCCACCCTTCAATGAGATCATGGCTGATCTTTTGTGGACTCAGCTCCACTTTCCGGCCCGAACACCATAAACCTGAATCCCTTTATTCTTCAAAAAACTATCTATCTTTATCTTAAAAACATTTAATGAATTAGCCTCTACTGCTTCACTGGGCAAGAAATTCCATAGATTCGCAACCCTTTGGGTGAAGAAGTTCCTCCTAAACTCTGTCCTCTATCTACTTCCCCTTATTTTGAGGCTATGCCCCCCTAGTTCTGCTTTCACCCGCCAGTGGAAACAACCTGCCCGCATCTATCCTATCTATTCCCTTCATAATCTTATATGTTTCTATAAGGTCCCCCCTCATCCTTCTAAATTCCAACGAGTACAGTCCCAGTCTACTCAACCTCTCCTCGTAATCCAACCCTGGGATTAACCGAGTGAATCTCCTCTGCACACCCTCCAGTGCCAGTACGTCCTTTCTCAATTAAGGAGACGAAAACTGAACACAATACTCCAGGTGTGGCCTCACTAATACCTTATACAATTGCAGCATAACCTCCCTAGTCTTAAACTCCATCCCTCTAGCAATGAAGGACAAAATTCTATTTGCCTTCTTAATCACCTGTTGCACCTGTCAACCAACCTTTTGCGACTCATGCACTAGCACACCCAGGTCTCTCTGCACAGCAGCATGTTTTAATATTTGATCATTTAAATAATCATCCCTTTTGCTGTTATTCCTACCAAAATGGGTAACCTCACATTTGTCAACATTGTATTCCATCTGCCAGACCCTAGCCCATTCACTTAGCCTGTCCAAATCCCTCTGCAGACTTCCAGTATCCTCTGCACTTTTTGCTTTACCACTTATCTTAGTGTCGTCTGCAAACTTGGACACATTGCCCTTGGTCCCCAACTATAAATCATCTATGTAAATTGTGAACAGCTGTGGGCCCAACACTGATCCCTGAGGGACACCACTAGCTACTGATTGCCAACCAGAGAAACACCCATGAATTCCCACTCTTTGCTTTCTATTAATTAACCAATCCTCTATCCTTGCTACTATTTTCCCCTTAATGCCATGCATCTTTATCTTATGCAACAACCTTTTGTATGGCACCTTGTCAAAGGCTTTCTGGAAATCCAGAGATACCACATCCATTGGCTCCCCGTTATCTACCGCACTGGTCATGTCCTCAAAAAATTCCACTATATTAGTTAGGCACGACCTGCCCTTTATGAACCCATGCTGCGTCTGCCCAATGGGACACTTTCCATCCAGATGCCTCGCTATTTCTTCCTTGATGATAGATTCCAGCATCTTCCCTCCTACCGAAGTTAAGCTCACTGGCCTATAATTACCCGCTTTCTGCCTACCTCCTTTTTTAAACAGTGGTGTCACGTTTGCTAATTTCCAATCCGCCGGGACCACCCCAGAGTCTAGAGAATTTTGGTAAATTATCACACGTGCATTTTCAATTTCCCTAGCCATCTCTTTCAGCACTCTGGGATGCATTCCATCAGGGCCAGGAGACTTGTCTACCTTTAGCCCCATTAGCTTGCCCATCACTACCTCCTTGGTGATAACAATCCTCTCAAGGTCCTCACCTGTCATAGCCTCATTTCCATCAGTCACTGGCATGTTATTTGTGTCTTCCACTGTGAAGACCGACCCAAAAAACCTGTTCAGTTCCTCAGCCATTTCCTCATCTCCCATTATTAAATCTCCCTTCTCATCCTCTAAAGGACCAATATTTACCTTCGCCACTCTTTTTTGTTTTATGTATTTGTAGAAACTTTTGCTATCTGTTTTGATATTCTGAGCAAGTTTACTCTCATAATCTATCTTATTCTTCTTTGTAGCTTTTTTAGTAGCTTTCTGTTGCCCCCTCTTGTGTTGCCAGGGGAGACACCCGGCAGCCATCTTCTGTTGCCAGGGGGACGCCCGGCAGCCATCTTGTGTTGCCAGGGGAGACTCCCGGCGGCCATCTTGTGTTGCCAGGGGCATTTCCCTCAGCCATCTTGTGTTGCCAGGGGAGTCTCCCGGCAGCCATCTTGTGTTGCCAGGGGAGACTCCCGGTGGCCATCTTGTGTTGCCAGGGGAGTTTCCCTCAGCCATCTTGTGTTGCCAGAGGAGACGATGTCAGTCAGTGGGTGGCCCGCGCACTGCCTGCTGGGATAGTGACTCTCCCGCACATGCGCACGGACAGCTCTGTGTGAAGCCTCCATTGTCTGAAGCATTATTCCTGCCATAAGACCCAGAGTCCTCAACCGTTCCTCATACGACAAGCTCGCCTCCGCCTCCTGACTCCGGCTTCACTCTCGGTTCTCAAACACCCATTCCCCTTTCCTTGGAGGGTCAGCGGCCTCTGGCGGCAGCGGGACAGCGGCCTCTGGCGGCAGCGGGACAGCGGCCTCTGGCGGCGGGGGGACAGCGGCCTCTGGCGGCGGGGGGGACAGCGGCCTCTGGCGGCGGGGGGGGACAGCGGCCTCTGGCGGTGGCGGGACAGCGGCCTCTGGCGGCGGGGGGGACAGCGGCCTCTGGCGGCGGGGGGAAAGCGGCCTCTGGCGGGGGGGGACAGCGGCCTCTGGCGGCAGCGGGACAGCGGCCTCTGGCGCTGGGGAGACAGCGGCCTCTGGCGGCAGCGGGACAGCGGCCTCTGGCGGCGGGGGGACAGCGGCCTCTGGCGGCGGGGGGGACAGCGGCCTCTGGCGGCGGGGGGGGGGACAGCGGCCTCTGGCGGTGGGGGGGACAGCGGCCTCTGGCGGCGGGGGGGACAGCGGCCTCTGGGGGCGGGGGGAAAGCGGCCTCTGGCGGGGGGGGGGCAGCGGCCTCTGGCGGCGGGGGGACAGCGGCCTCTGGCGGCAGCGGGACAGCGGCCTCTGGCGGCGGGGGGACAGCGGCCTCTGGCGGCAGCGGGACAGCGGCCTCTGGCGGCAGGCGGAGAGCGGCCTCTGGCGGCGGGGGGACAGCAGCCTCTGGCGGCGGGGGGACAGCGGCCTCTGGCGGGGGGGGACAGCGGCCTCTGGCGGGGGGGGACAGCGGCCTCTGGCGGCGGGGGGACAGCGGCCTCTGGCGGCGGGGGGACAGCGGCCTCTGGCGGCAGGCGGAGAGCGATCTCTGGCGGCGGGGGGACAGCAGCGTCTGGCGGCGGGGGGACAGCGGCCTCTGGCGGCAGGCGGAGAGCGGCCTCTGGCGGCGGGGGGACAGCGGCCTCTGGCGGCAGGCGGAGAGCGGCCTCTGGCGGCGGGGGGACAGCAGCCTCTGGCGGCGGGGGGACAGCGGCCTCTGGCGGGGGGGGACAGCGGCCTCTGGCGGCGGGGGGGACAGCGGCCTCTGGCGGCAGCGGGACAGCGGCCTCTGGCGGCAGGCGGAGAGCGATCTCTGGCGGCGGGGGGACAGCAGCCTCTGGCGGCGGGGGGACAGCGGCCTCTGGCGGCAGGCGGAGAGCGGCCTCTGGCGGCGGGGGGACAGCGGCCTCTGGCGGCAGGCGGAGAGCGGCCTCTGGCGGCGGGGGGACAGCAGCCTCTGGCGGCGGGGGGACAGCGGCCTCTGGCGGCGGGGGGACAGCGGCCTCTGGCGGCGGGGGGGGGGGGGCAGTGGCCTTTGAGGGGGGGGGGCAGCGGCCTCTGGCGGCGGGGGGTCAGCGGCCTCTCTCGGCGGGGGGTCAGCGGCCTCTGGCGGGAGGGGGACAGCGGCCTCTCTCGGCGGGAGGGGGACAGCGGCCTCTGGCGGGGGGGGACAGCGGCCTCTGGCGGCGGGGGGACAGCGGCCTCTCTCGGCGGGAGGGGGACAGCGGCCTCTGGCGGCAGCGGGACAGCGGCCTCTGGCGGCAGGCGGAGAGCGGCCTCTGGCGGCGGGGGGACAGCAGCCTCTGGCGGCGGGGGGACAGCGGCCTCTGGCGGCGGGGGGACAGCGGCCTCTGGCGGCGGGGGGGGGGCAGTGGCCTTTGAGGGGGGGGGCAGCGGCCTCTGGCGGCGGGGGGTCAGCGGCCTCTCTCGGCGGGGGGTCAGCGGCCTCTGGCGGGAGGGGGACAGCGGCCTCTCTCGGCGGGAGGGGGACAGCAGCCTCTGGCAGCGGGGGGACAGCGCCCTCTGGCGCCGGGGGGACAGCGGCCCCTGGCGGCAGCGGGACAACGGCCTCTGGCGCTGGGGAGACAGCGGCCTCTGGCGGCAGCGGTACAGCGGCCTCTGGCGCCGGGGGGACAGCGGCCTCTGGCGCTGGGGGGACAGCGGCCACTGGCACGGGGGGACAGCGGCCTCTGGCGGCGGGGTGGGGGACAGCGGCCACTGGCGGGGGGGACAGCGGCATGTTTGATGGGATCCATCCATCCATCCATTCATCCCTCCATCCCTCCATCCCTCCCTCCCTCCCTCCATCCCTCCATCCCTCCAACCCTCCATCCCTTCATCCATCCATCCATCCATTCATCCAGTCAGTCCTGGGAATGGTTGATGGGATCCATCCATCCATCCAGTCAGTCAGTCAGTCCTGGCAATGGTTGATGGGATCCATCCATCCATCCATCAATTCATCCAGTCAGTCAGTCCTGGGAATGGTTGATGGGATCCATCCATCCATCCATTCATCCATCCAGTCAGTCAGTCAGTCCTGGGAATGGTTGTTGGGATCCATCCATCCATCAATCCATCCATCCAGACAGTCAGTCAGTCCTGGGATTGGTTGATGGGATCCATCCATCCATCAATTCATCCAATCAGTCAGTCCTGGGAATGGTTGATGGGATCCATCCATCCATCCATCCATCCATTCATCCATCCAGTCAGTCAGTCAGTCCTGGGAATGGTTGATGGGATCCATCCACCCATCAATCCATCCATCCAGCCAGTCAGTCCTGGCAATGGTTGATGGGATCCATTCATCCATCCATCCATCAATTCATCCAGTCAGTCAGTCCTGGGAATGGTTGATGGGAACCATCCATCCATCCATCCAGTCAGTCAGTCAGTCCTGGGAATGGTTGATGGGATACATCCATCCATCCATCCATCCATCCATCCATCCATCCATCCAGTCAGTCAGTCAGTCAGTCCTGGGAATGGTAGATAGGATCCATCAATCCATCCATCCATCCATTCATCCATCCATTCATCCAGTCAGTCAGTCCTGGGAATTGTTGATGGGATCCATCCATCCATCCATCCATCCATTCATCCAGTCAGTCAGTCCTGGGAATGGTTGATGTGATACATCCATCATTCTATCCATCCATCCATCCCTCCATCCCTCCATCCCCCCTCCCTCCCTCCCTCCCTCCATCCCTCCATCCCTCCAACCCTCCATCCCTCCATCCATCCATCCATCCATCCATCCAGTCAGTCAGTCAGCCAGTCCTGGGAATAGTTGATGTGATCCATCCATCCATCCATCCATTCACCCAGTCAGTCAGTCCTGGGAATAGTTGATGGGATCCATCCATCATTCTATCCATCCATCCATCCCTCCATCCCTCCATCCCTCCATCCCCCCTCCCTCCCTCCCTCCCTCCCTCCATCCCTCCATCCCTCCAACCCTCCATCCCTCCATCCATCCATCCATCCATCCATTCATCCAGTCAGTCAGTCCTGGAAATGGTTGATGGGATCCATCCATCCATCCATCCAGTCAGTCAGTCAGTCCTGGGAATGGTTGATGGGATCCATCCATCCATCCATCCAGTCAGTCAGTCAGTCCTGGGAATGGTTGATGGGATCCATCCATCCATCCATCCATCCATCCATTCATCCAGTCCTCGGAATGGTTGATGGCATCCATCCATTATTCCATCCATCCATCCATCCATCCATCCATCCATTCACCCATCCATCCAGTCAGTCAGTAAGTCAGTGCGTCAGACCTGGGAAT